>NW_011495079.1:3058551-3132261 GCF_000754665.1 Bison bison bison
CTGGCAATCTTGATTCCAGCTTGTGCTTCTTCCAGCCTAGCGTTTCTCATGATGTACTCTGCATAGAAGTTAAATAAGCAGGGTGACAATACATAGCCTTGACGTTCTCCTTTTCCTATTTGGAACCAGTCTGTTGTTCCATGTCCAGTTCTAACTGTTGCTTCCTGACCTGCATATAGGTTTCTCAAGAGGCGGGTCAGGTGGTCTGGTATTCCCATCTCTTTCAGAATTTTCCACAGTTTATTGTGATCCACACAGTCAAAGGCTTTGGCATAGTCAATAAACCAGAAATATAAATAAAGTGGCTAACCCCAAGTACCATTAAATTCCTATCAAGTTGTGTCACTTCTCAATCACTCTGCCACAAAGTATACAAAGCTAACAGGTTCTACAATTAAAATTCAGAATACTGAGGTGCTATAATGAAGCATAAAAAATAGTTTAGAGATAGATTAGAGATATTCTCTTGCTTTTGCTCCACTATATTTTTTTCTCCAAAAAAGCCCAATTCTTTAATCCATAGTTATGTTAAGAATGTGATGTGGAAGTTGGAGCTGTTTACCTCTTTACCAGCTATTTTTAAAGGAAGATGATAGGAACTAGCTTTGAAAGAATCATATTGTTTAATCTGGCATCACAGCACTTGAAAAACCACAGATCTGGTGAGCTAGAAAATACATAGGTAGAAATGATGCCTCTATGGAAACAGATGCTAAGATTTAAGTAACTACTAGGTCCATTAGACTTTTCACAAACACAGCAGCAGATATATATTTTTTTATGTTTCTATAACCTGTTTATTGAGGAGACTGACCATGGTGAGGAGGAAGCCAGAAACACATTTTTCTCTCTAAGTCACTGCTCCTAACTCTTGCGTGCCCAATCTCCCACCTCTTCTAGATGACCATCTCTCAATGACATGGTGGGAAGGCACCTACAGTCATGGAAAGTTTGGTCTGGTCCAGTTTAATAGCACAATCTCCCATCCAGTACATGACTTTCCACTGCAAGACCTGCAACTGGAGGGCTTCATATGGGGCTTCTCTAGTTCTAGGATACCTCCCTTCCTCTTCCTGCGAGATCTAGTGCTTCTTGTTTTGGAGGCTGGGAGAGAGGATGCAATGGGGTAGCAGTTCTTTCCTTCCTCCATTGCTTTTGCTGCTTCTCTGGCTCACATCAGAGGCACGCCTCCAGGTGTCAGCACTCTCAGGGACATGCGTGGATTCTTTGGGGTCCTTCACATGAGAGGGCTCCATCGTGTTCAGCCCCCATCAGCCACCTCAGCCACCCATCAGCTATGACTGCACTGCATGCATTTTCCTGCCTGGTGGGAATCTTATTAGCATGTAGGTTGGGTAGTGGGAGAAGGAGTGTTATGTATAGTAGGAAGAGTTTTGCTACATCTTATTGAGCCCCAAAGAAGATAACTGGTAGATGCTGTTTGTAATGTGAGACACTTAAACACCTCTTTCTCCCAGCTTTGGGCCCCAGGGACCAGTACTCAGACCAAAAGGAAATTCTCTTTTACATCCTATTATAATAAACTTTGATCAAGTCCTTAGGATAAGAAACCATCAGGATGTTTCTTTCTTCCCTATTCCTTCCTCTCCCCCTTCCTTCCTTTTTCATTCCTTGCCTTCTTCCAAACAACAACCATATACATTAAAATACGAGGAACTTAAAAAATGTAGAAAATCAATATTATCTTTGTCTTTGAGAGAACTTTAACAGAGCACAGGAATTTTGAATATTAGAAGATAAGAAACAGTTTTAGTTTTTTGAGAATTTTGATGTTATTTCTACCCGCTTCAATCTTGGACTGTAGCTTTCTATGCCCAGGAAGCTACCTACAGCCCAGCTGGCACTGCAATCAGCCACTAGGACTTTCTCACACTCCAAGTTCAATCTTTTATCTGGAAGTGAGCTTTTCAGTTCTAATGCTTGATTACTCGTCCAAGAGTGTGATTTGAGTAGACATACTGAACTCCCATTATACTTCTTACAAATTGTGATTGAAATGTTCCAGAAATATAAAAGAAAACATTTTATGGAAACCAGAAAAAGATATTGCTCATACGCTTATCAGAGAATTTCTGTAAGATTTCACATAAGAGAAGATGGAATGAAGACAGGGCAAGCTCGCTCTTTGTTCATTACCGAAGAATGACAACCCACGTGTGCAAGGAACCCTAGCAGAAACCCATCAGTGCTCTTAAGCTCAGGATGACAGGGTTGAAGATGAGAGCAAGTTTCAGGGAAGATAGTGGTGAAAAATGTTTATTCCACTCTGGACTCCCAAGTATTACACAGAATGTTGGAGCCTGCCCACATTGGGGAATATTGTTAATCCAGTCACAGTTTATGTTCGGCAATGCAGATGTACTTAAGAAAAGGTGAAGGGGATGGTCAAGATTGATGCTTATGGTCTTCTTTTACGAGAAGTTATGAAGCTGACTTGAAGCCACAATAAAAAGCAAAGAAAAGAATCTGTTTGATTCACTTGTTCAGCTGCTTCAAATCATAGCTAACTCCTTACTTGGCACAGGCATCTAGATCACTCAGAAGTAAAAGAAATATTACAGCAAGTTCTTTTATTTGGACCTAAAAGTTTTGAACACAATGTCTTAGTAGAAATTGATTACAAATACTGGAATCTCTGTAAGGATGAGCAAGCAGAGAGAAGTGACTAGCCATTTGAGAGAATTTGCAGTTCAGAGAAGAGGGTCGGTGTGGGAAACTGGTTGTGAACTCTTGGTTCCTTGTCTCCCAAACTTTCTTCTCCTTCACGGTCCCTCCCAGATTCAGAATCCACACATAACTCTCCTTATGCATTGAAACCCCTGTTCTGGAGAAAGGAGGCAGGTTTTGTACTTTATGTAGTGCTCCAGCCTAGTGTCCCCTGTAGTCAGGACTTAAGAACTGTTTTCCCTAGTTCCTAGTCCTGCAGAACTCTGTCTCACCACGGGACAGGGTGGGCCTGACATTCCAAAAGTCAGGGAAGCTAGGAAAAACTTGAAATAAGTGAAATGAATTGAAGAATGCTGGAAAAATCTCCCATAGAAATTTCCTCCCCACATGGTTCCATAATTAGATAATTAGCTCCCTGATTCCTAAAGGATGATATCACATTTGTGTTGAAGAGTTGAGTCACCTATGCAAAGGAAATATAGGGTGAATTAAAGCCAGAGATCTTCATTAGCTACTGCCTCGGGAGCAATTATAGTGTACTAACAGTGAACCATTTTAATTAGAGCAAAGCCTGCTGGGAATCTGTATATCTCCAGCAAAGGAGACAGTAAGCAAGGGGCCAAACACGTGGATAAAGAACTTGCCTGCCAATGCAGGAGACAAAATAAACATGAGTTCGATCCCTGGATCAGGAAGATCCCCTGGAGGAGGGCATGGGCACCTACTTCAGTATTCTTGCCTGGAGAATTCCATGGACAGAGGAGCCTGGTGGGCTATAGTCCATAGGGCCGCAAAGAGTCGGACACAACTGAAGTGACTTAGCACAAGAACATGGATGGGGCTGAAGAGAGGCAAGAGGACCCCCAAAGCAATCTTTGGCTATTAGAAATTGATGGGACCCTGGCCCATCACTTGGTCATTCTTGTGAGAGGCAGAGCAGTAGAATGATTAACAGCAGGACACTATAGACGGCCGGGCTCATGAAGATTAACTTGGCTCTGCCCCAACCTACCTCATGAGGCCTGAGCAAATAATATTAATCCTCTGTGCCCCAGTTTCTTCATATATAAAACAGGAATAATATGAGTCCCTGCATCATAGAGTTGTTGTGAGGATTAAATGAGTTAGCACACACAGAGTATTTAGAATAGCACATTTATTAAGTACTTCCCATGTCCTAACCGGAGAAGGCAATGGCAACCCACTCCAGTACTCTTGCCTGGAGAATCCCATGGACAGAGGAGCCTGGTGGGCTGCAGTCCCTGGGGTTGCTAAGAGTCGGACACGACTGAGCAACTTCACTTTCACTTTTCACTTTCATGCCTTGGAGAAGGAAGCGGCAACCCACTCCAGTGTTCTTGCCTGGAGAATCCCAGGGACGGCGGAGTCTGGTGGGCTGCCATCTATGGGGTCGCACAGAGTCAGATATGAGTGAAGCAACTTAGCAGCAGCAGCAGTAGCAGCATGTCCTAACAACTATACTAGATGTTGGGAGATACTAAGATTTTAAGAAAACAACTTCAGATTTGTAGATCTATGTCCTTTCAATCTGGGACGCTGAAAATCTCCACAGTAAGTCATATGAATAACAACTTTAAATAAGTTACGAGGTGAAGAGGTTATAAGCACTTACAGATTGGTCTCTTTTCCTCACAATCTATTTATTTTAATTTATTTCTTTGAGAGTTTTATGAGTGGCCTCAAAACCATTAAGATTTCATTCTCATGAAGGGTAATCTTGTACTCTGGAAAACTACAGCCAATACATTAATTTGCTATATGTTTGTTATTAAGGATCCTTGAAAAAATTTTGTGTTAGGATCTCAGACACCTTTGACATAGCTTTGCTGTTATTTTTCCTTCTCAAGTGAACAGATGAGTTTCTTTAGCAAAACAGAAAAATCATAGCTGATAGACTTCCCTGTAAGGTAGACTCAAGTTTGCTGAAAGAGAATGTATAATCCAAGGAAATCCTTGCTTGAATCCTCTCTATTTGCATACTTTGTATCTCAAGGGGGATAATTAAAATTAAGGTATAATTAATTGATTTCACTACTTATACAGTTGACCCTTGAACAATGCAAGGATTAGAGGTGCAAACACTGACACACCTCCTCCTCCCCCACCAAAAATCCGCATATAACTTTATGGGAGGCCTCTCTGCATGCTGGGTTCTGTGTTCTCAGATTCAACCAAACACGAAGTACTGTAGTGTGTCGTTAGTGAAATACATCTCTCAACAAGTGAGCAGTTCCAGCTCCACACTCAAGAATCATTTATTATTGAAGAGTCTCACTTAAGAGATGTGCAATATCTGAATATTGTTTGGGCACTGAATTTGATAGGACTGTGAAGGCCACTGGAGCATGCTGACCAATTTCTGTTTCATTAATACATTCTGTTTACATCAAAGATGATCTGGCCAAGAGAGGAAGAGTCTATGATATATTGTTACTGGTTTAAAAAATTAAAAATATCAATAAAATTGTATATGTCAATGTTATTGCAACTAACATTTAATAAAGCATTTGTTTTGAGAATAAAGTTCAAATCCTTATTTAAAAAAAAAAGAAATCCAAGCTCCAGAAGACTAGGGATCTTGTGAACAATTTTCACATTGCAGAGGATGGAAAGCCTAAGGATTGTTTCTCATTTTAAGACTTCTTAGAAGCATAGGTGGTTTCTGGTTAAGTAAGGGTCTTCTTTCACAAGAAAGAGAAAATAGAGGTACTGTCTAGGTACAGTCAAATCACAGAGGCCAAAATAGAGGATCCCTACTTTTATTCCCCAAATGAACTTTTAAATAAGGAAAATAAAATTACCCAATAAGGGTAATGTTTCACAATCAACCAAAATAAAGTATAAAAAGTATTTTTGAAAAGCCCAAATAGCTGTAGCCTGATCACACATATCAAAATAAATAATCTGTCAATCAAAAGTAAGGTATGATAGTTCTTATTTAAGCACATTCTGACCTGATATTATATATCTTTAAATTGTTTGTAATCTGAAGAGTATGAAATCATCTCATACCATTGTTTTAATTTACAGTTTTCTATGACAGTGATGTTGAGCATCTTACATGTCTGTTGCTTGTGTTTTCTCATCTGTGAACTGACAGTTCACACATCATGCAAATACCCAATCTACAATATCCAATCTTGTTGAAGTCTTCTAATAGAGGTAAAAGTTTGTGTGTAGATTCTCTTGAACTTTCTACATAGGAGACGTGGCAGAGACGAAGATTCTTATGCAACTCATTTACTTTTCTTCCTAGGAACCCAGCTATACCACATTTCTCAGTTTCTCTTACAACTGTTTTTCCATGTGACTGAACTCTAGAAAAGTAACACGGACAAAAGTGGTGCTGTACCTGCTCCATGAAACTCCCCACATAGGAGTCTCCATCTCCTTTTGCCGTTTCCCGCTGACGGGAGGCGACTCTGAGGTCCTAAGAAGGTTACACGCAACAATATGAAAGGACCCTGGGTTCCTGAATAATCGTGAAATGAGGAACTTTCACACTGGACTATGATTTGAGTGAGAAACTTATTGAGTCAAGTCACTGAGAATTTTCAGTTTATCTGCCACAGCAGCTAATATTACCACTAACTAATGTACACTAACATATCATTTGTGAATAATAACTATTTTGTCTCTTCCTTTACAATACTCATACTCTTTATTTCTTTTAGCTTTCTCACTATGACACTTAAGTATTCGAGTTCAATGCTGAATGAGATTTTGATAGTGGCATCTTCGTCTTGCTACTGAATTTCAAGGTTCTCCATTAAGTAAGTTTTTTACAGGTATACTCAATCAGGCTAAGAAATTTTCCTTATTCTATTTCTCAGTTTTTATATTTAGCATTCTATTTTGATCTGTGTATGTGTGTGTGTGTGTATCTGTGTGTTCATCTGTTTCACTGCATCAAGTTGCTGCATCTTAATTCATAATATGCACTAGCATATTTCACTTAGCCATTCTTCAGTATTGGAAACTCCAACTTTTCACTTTACAAACAATGCTCAAATAAGCTTTCTTTTATATGGTTTTTATCGTAGGTCAGCTTGGCAGGCAATCAGGAAGGAGAAATGAATATGAACTGGGAGAAAGTATGGAGAAACTGGAACCTATAAGGTCATATTAGAACCCCAACGGACAAAATGGAGCCCATGGGAATAAAGTGGAAGTTGACTTTATTTCTCATCAGTTCAGTCACTCAGTTGTGTCCAGCTCTTTGCGACCGCATGAATGACAGCACGCCAGGCCTCCCTGTCCATCACCAAATCCCGGAGTTCACTCAAACTCATGTCCATCGAGTCGGTGATGCCATCCAGCCATCTCATCCTCTGTCGTCCCCTTCTCCTCCTGCCCCCAATCCCTCCCAGCATCAGGGTCTTTTCCAATAAGTCAACTCTTCGCATGAGGTGGCCAAAGTATTGCAGTTTCAGCCTCAGCATCAGTCCTTCCAATGAACACCCAGGATTGGTCTCCTTTAGGATGGACTGGTTAGATCTCCTTGCAGTCCAAGGGACTCTCAAGAGTCTTCTCCAACACCACAGTTCAAAAGCATCAATTCTTCAGCTCTCACAGTCCAACTCTCGCATCCATACATGACCACTGGAAAAACCATAGCCTTGACTAGATGGACCTTTGTTGGCAAAGTAATATCTCTGCTTTTCAATATGCTATCTAGGTTGGTTATAACTTTCCTTCCAAGGAGTAAGTGTCTTTTAATTTCATGGCTGCAATCACCATCTGCAGTGATTTTGGAGCCCCCCAAAATAAAGTCTGACACTAGTAAAGTAATGCTCAAAATTCTCCAAGTCAGGCTTCAGCAGTATGTGAACCGTGAACTTTCAGATGTGCAAGCTGGTTTTAGAAAAGGCAGAGGAACCAGAGATCAAATTGCCAACATCCACTGGATCATCAAAAAAGCAAGAGAGTTCCAGAAAAACATCTATTTCTGCTTTATTGACTATGCCAAAGCCTTTGACTCTGTGCATCACAATAGACTGTGGAAAATTCTGAAAGAGATGGAAATACCAGACCACCTGACCTGCTTCTTGAGAAACCTATATGCAGGTCAGGAAGCAACAGTTAGAACTGGACATGGAACAACAGACTGGTTCCAAATAGGAAAAGGAGTACGTCAAGGCTGTATCTCTCATCACTCCAACTCAAATGATGTTGGGACCTACAGAAGCCTGCATCCTTCATTATGGTTACAATCACACTTGGCCCAGACTCAGGGAAGCCGATGGAAAAAATCCAGTGGAAACTAGAGACCAGGTGGTCCTCAACACTAATAACATGCAAATGGCTGATGCCTGCTGTCTTATACTGACTTTCAGAGTGTAAAAATGGCTGCTCCTTCATTTGCACCTTTCAGTTCTCAAGAAAATTTCCTTTATGGCTGACTCCAACCCAGAAATACACAAGGAAAGGGATTCTGAGGAATGTAGGTCCAACTTAGCTAGGTTGGTAGTAGAAAGCCATGATACTACTTGTGTTTAAGGTATGTCCCTTTGGAGATGTTTTATTTTTTTCTCTTAGCACCTTGAGGCATCTCTGACCTGGTACTTGTTTTTATGTAAATGTTTTCAGTTTAGATGTTTCTAGACCAATTACTCAAAATGAGGAGCATGTGCATAGCATAGTTCTGGGTTCTCCAGGAAGACTTTTCATTCTCCTACCCTAATTGCATAGTGAGAAGACAAGCTACCTTCTTATCTCCCTGTGCCAGTGGGCAGATAATTTTCCATCCTTATTACCCCCCAGGGATTGAACCCAGGTCTCCTGCATTGTGGGGGGATTCCTTACCATCTGAGCCACAAGGGAAGCCCAAGAATACTGGAGTGGATGGCCTATCCCTTCTCCAAGGGATCTTCCCTACCCAGGAATTGAACCGGGGTCTCCTGCATTGCAGGTGGATTATTTACCAGCTGAACTATCAAGCCCTAGTCCTTATTTACATTTATATTAAGAATGGAGCCCTTCTAGTCTTCAGACTCTGAGTGGTCTCAATTCTAACTCCGTACTTGGAAAGACAGAAGGCCTTATCTCCTGACCTCCATGCATGCATGCTAAGTTGCTTCAGTCACGTATGACTCTTTGTGACCGTATGGACTGAGAGGAAGCCCGCCAGGTTCCTCTCTCCATGGGATTCTCCAGGCAAGAATACTGGAGTGGGTTGCGATTTCCTCCTCTAGAGATTTCTTCCCAACCCAAGGATTGAATCTCCATCTCCTGAATCTCCTACATCGGCAGGTGGATTCTTTTACCACTGGCGCCACTTGGGAAGCCTGTGGTGGTTGTTAAAGCAAAAATCTCTAAACTTATCTAGGGGGACCCACTCCCTACCCCCTGTAGAGTGAACAGGGTCAGATCTGAGCTCTAATCTTCTAAGTTTCAGTTCTCTTTTAGTTTTTATCCTTTGCAGAATCTATTTATTTTCTATCTGGTTCAGCAGTTCATTAAAAAAAAAATATGTGTGTGTGTGTGTATATATATATATATATATATTTGTTTTATTTTATCTAGATTTTTACATGTTTTTTGTGGAAACTTTCAGGTTAAATATTCTGCCATGTTGCCTGAACAGGAAGCATCATTGTTTTTACAACCAAAAACTTAAATGCAGAAGACCTTTTCTACAAGTCAAGGGAGCTTTAATAAAATTCAGATTTACAGGAAAAAATTTACAGATCTACAAACAGATCAATTAGAAGGATACATTTGCATCACAAATGGATTCACCAGACTACTTAAAATAGCTAGGATCTCACAGTGTATTTAGAACATCTAGGAGAATGTGTATTGTAAAAAGCTAACTGGCCTGTAGTTAAAGAAATGCTGGGATGAATCCTTTTGTAAAGCAGAAAGTCTTTTCTGTGATGTGAATGATTGCTCTCTAATTTATAAGTTTGTAAGATTGGGCTTTTGTGTATTTGGAGTTTTTTCAAATCTGGCTTTAATAATAGAGATCTAGAAAAAGTCATTTATATAGAGTTCAGTTTTAACTTTCTTAAGCATGTTTTTTCCCCACATTAACATCAAATAATCAAAACAATCTGCGTGTTTAAAAGAATGATAAGGTTCTTCAAATTTCTAATATATAATTTCTATATAAGTCCCCTTGGGTCTTAATATTAGAAATAAATTGAAGACCTATTTCCCATGTAGTGATTGATTTCTTTTGATACATTTACTTAAGCACACAATAATAAACATCTTTACCAGAACACAATAGCTAATTCACTAGTTTCAACATTATGTATTAAATTAATAATCATAAGCACTAAACTGCTAATACAAAGCATGTATATGGACTTCCTTTACTACTTATTGGCCATTTTCATCTAAATTGAGTATGATGACTGCAAAACTCATCTCATTGTCTTCATGATCTGTTTCTAGAGTTTTATTTTTGATACATAATTAAATATTTTAGTAGGGATACACAAATGGAATATGGAATACACAAATTCTGAGGAAAACAGGCAGCCAATTTTATACTAATGCTTGTCTGGTTTTTAAAAAAATTAGCTCTGGTTTTCAAGCTTGGCTGTACTTTGCAATCACCAGGGAGCTTTCAAAAATATTGATGCCTGGCTCCTACTATGGAGGTTTTGATTTAATTGCTCTGGGGTGCAGCCAGGCATTGGGATTCTAATGTGTAGCCAGTGTTAAGAACCACCAATATGGTCAAACCTTAATTACTCAAACCGACATAATCAGGGCACTCAATTAAGAGGCACTGGGGAAGAAGGGGAATGATGGACTGAGTCTCAGAACTAGAAACAAATCATTTAAAAAGTTTATATCAGGCACTTATTCTAAAATCTGCTTTTGAGCATGATCTGAAATGAGGTTCCATATATCCTGAACTTCTGCACTTAAAATACTAGATAAAGATAATGACACAGAACACTGAGGTTGAGGTACTACAGTTCCATCAATTACCAATTAAAGGGCTTCCCTGGCGGCTCAGATGGTAAAGAATCTGCCTACAATGCGGGAGACCTGGGTTCAATCCCTGGTTTGGGAAGAACCCCTGGAGAAGGGAACAGCTACCCAGTCCAGTATACTGGCCTGGAGAATTCCGTGGACTGTAGAGTCCATGGGGTTGCAAAGAGTCAGACACAACTGAGTGACTTTCACTTTCACCAATTAAACAATGTTAATAAACTCTATCACCCTACTTATTATTAGGTGGTTGACTCTTATCTATGGATATAACACTAGTACATTGAACACGTGTGTTTTGTGGTTGTCATCACAAGGCAACTTTTCTCAACTATTTAATTTTTTTTCAGTGGGATTGGTTTCTTCCTGCTGCTGGATAAAAATGTGAGCAGTCTTATTCACGCTAAAGTTAAGAAAAAAAAAAAAAAACACCAAAAAAACTGTGGTCAGTTTAGATAGGAAAATACAATCTCTATTTAGTAATTAAAAGATTCATCCCATGTAATAGTGAAAAACTCCAGTTTTGATTTAAAGCTGAAGCCTCTCCCCTTTCCACCTAGGACCTTATTGAGGGGAAGCCTCTAGCTGGGGGAGGTGGGTGTGGTTGGGGTCTTTTCTCTCTTTCCTTCACCCTCAGCACTTAGCATAAGCTTCCTCGCACTTTACATTTTAGCAGTATCGAAAGCTTAGTGTTTTGATAACCCACTCTGCTTTACACATCTGTACAGCTAACTGTTCACTCCATCTGGATTACTCTTCCTTCCCTCCTTCACCTTGGGGAACTCCTTTTTGACTTTCAAAACCAGATAGACATTTCTCTAGCTCTAATTCCCTCCTTATTCAGCTTTACTATTTGTAGCCAAGTTGGTAGTAAGGAAGAAGTCAGAAATAATACAATGGACTCTATTAAAGAATTATTTGAGGTCTTCTATGTGCTGATCAGTCAGAGGTCTTTAGAGATCATGTATTCACACCCTTGTGTTTCCAGATGAGCAGACTAGTGAGATCAAAGGACTTGAACAGTTTGTGGCTGCTTAGGGGACTGCCAGTTCAGGGCTCTTTCTAGCATGTTGTATTGTTCTCTTTAATAAAATGAAACATTCCATGAAATTAAAGAGGTTGTCAACTCCATGGATGAAAAGTCCATGTCAAGGAACCATGCTTCACCCCTTAAAGGAGGCCAGGCTAGTTGTGGTCTGGTCCAGAGAGCACAGACTTAGAGTCATACAAGCTTGTGTCTGAAGTTCTTCCACTGGCCTTGGACAATTTATTTAACCTGAGCCACAGTTCCCCCACAGGCAAAGCAGAAAATTAATATTCATCTTGCCTTCCTGAAAGTGTACTGTTAGAAATAAATGTGATTATATAGAAGATATACTTTATAATCTCCAAGGTGTTTTTAAAATGTCTATTGTTATTGCTGTAGCTACTCTAGAATAAGTATACATCAAAAGATTTATGGATTTCATGAATATTTTGCCAAATAATCAAGGAATAAGATGTTAATCTTTTCAGAAGCAATGAAGAAAAACCTTATTATCGTCTTACTTGCCTGTTCCTACCTCTATTGTGAAAGCTGAACAAAACTCTCTGGAGTCTGAATCACATTCTCTATTGCTTGAAATGACTGAAGATTCTGGGTGACTAACAATTCAAGCATTGTTTTACCTCACTGGGAAGAACAAGGTGTTGCTTCAGGGAGTCAAAGTATTTGGGATACATTGTTTATAACAACGGCTACAGTATCAAAGGACAGTGTGTTTTAAAAATGCATGTATGTATTATTCCCATTTAGCTTCTGTTATAACATCCTGAGGCATCCTCTGGGTCCTATTCTGTTTATGAATCTAGATGTCAAGGAGGTGATGAGACCAAAGGTTAGAGAGAAAAACTTGTCACTAAACTGCAAATGATAAACCTCCTACTGCATTATTTCCTTCTTGAGTTTCAGAATGTGGTCGCCCATGAAGGTTATTTAACGTAAAAAGAATTATTGGATGAGGAAGATAATGGCCATATCTGTACAAAGGGAAAACAGAATTTAAATAATGCACAAAAATTTACTTACATTCTCCTACTTGCTTATTATGCAAGACAGCTCAGTAATAGGTAAAAGTTTCCCTTTTCATGGTCAGGACAGTAACTCTTAAGTTATACACTTGTTTCACCGTGAACTTCAATTGTTTTTTAAAGAAGGCACAGTTGGAAGATATTCAGCCATGGGATTTTTATAATTCTTTTAACAAACACTAATTGATATTTTATCTTCAAAAGGTACAGGGGTGCCTATTATTGCAACCACGTTCATTGAAATAAAAATTTTTGTGCAGCAAACAGAAAACATTATAAAGAAATCAGAGAAAATCAAAACTGGGAGTTATAGCTATTGTCCATGCTCAATAAAGTCCACTTTAAAATATGCATAATCACTTTTTAATAAAAAAGAAATTAAGCATTTTGCTGGCTTAACCAATGGTAGGCAATTATATTTAAGATGGCATGAAAGTAGGCTGCTGTGAATTGATTCATGCTGCTTCTCTCCTGGGGTGGAATTATCTGAATTGGAAGAGTAAAGCTCCACGTCCCCAGCAAGGTACAGATTATAAAGACAGAGAATCATTGTTGACAGGCAAAATAGCCAATACAACTATCTTTTCTTTCTATTGCTCCCATTTTGAGCCATAGCTGTATAATAAGATACTCAACTTTGTTTCCATTGGCAAAGGGCATTGCTGTCCACTTGATGCCCAAGGAAAAGAGGCATGGGGTGAACAGGAAGAAGTTGCCAGGACCAGTGTTGGGTGGCAGCTTCACAAAGTTATACAGGTGGGAAGGTGAATTGCTTGTGCTTTGGAAGCCAGTTTCCTTTCTCCCCAGACACTCCTTCAATAGCACAATCTACAGTGAAGCACATGTCATGGTAAGTGGTGGGAAAGGCAATTCTTGTCAATAGTAGGTAGATTAAGAAAACATGGAGCAGAGGAAGGCTTTTCAACAGAAACCAATCAATGCCTAAGAAAGATATTCTTTCAGTCTTTGACAAGAAACTCAGAAGCATGAGGTATACTAATACATCTAAAAGAAGTTCTGGGAGAAGGCAGTTTTGAATACCATGTTCTTAAGTTGAAAAAGAGTTAACTATAGAGACACTGGGGTCTCTACGGAAAGGGACTTGGATTCAGATAGACCTGGCCTTGAGTTGTGTGGCTCCAGCAGGTTCTAAATGTGACTATGCATGGGTTCCTTGGTGTCCCTTGCAGTTTCCCTTCCTCTGTAGTAAAATGGGAATGGTAGTACCCACCTCACTGGACTGGACTCTCTCACTCTGAGATATGTGAAAGCGTTATCAACTATAAAGCATTATTAAAATGCCTCCAGAAAATAACAAGAACTTATCCTGGACACCAGCATCAACAGGCTTCCCTGGTGGCTCAGTGGTAAAGAGTCTGCCTGCCAATGCAGGAGACACGGGTTTGATTCTTGGGTCAGGAAGATCCCCTGGAGAAGGAAATGGCAACCCACTCCAGTATTCTTGCCTGGGAAATCCCATGGACAGAGGAACCTGGCAGGCTACAGCCCATGGGGTTGCAAAGAGTTGGATGTGACTTAGTGGCTAAACAACAACAAGCACCAACAGTTAGTTGATCCCATTCCTTGTATTTTCTTCCCTCAGGCTCAAAAGGGTCTCACAATTACTGGCTCACCCTGTTTTGGGAGGTTGGGTGACTGGTTGTCAGCCTGGGGATATGCCAAGGACCATCAGGTCATCTCCATAGCTGCAGTCACCATGCAGGCGACCTCCTCCCCACCCCACGTTAGCAATGGTGGGAGCAGCCTATACTTCTCATATCCTGCTTCCGATGCTCCATTTCCGAGTCCCTGCAGCTGTGCATGGGGCCAACAGCTCACTGCTCTGTCTCCCTCATCTACCCCAGTGCCTTTTCCCAACTCTTTTCCCTTTCCCATCCTCTGAGAAAGGAGTTAATTCCAATCTTAGCATCCAGCTTAGCTGCAGCCACCTTCCAACCAAGCAGAATGCTCTTTTTCCTTCTTGGACTGGATACCTCCTCAAGGAAGACGTTTCTGACCCCCGTCCCCTGCCTTAGTCTTGTTTAAGGTCCCTGATGTATATGTTCCAAGATGTACACCCTGAACCCAGCACCTATGGCACTGGATCTTTCTGCACTACACTTTCTCATCTCTCCACTAGAAGGTGAGTTCTTCAAACATAAGAGCTTTGAAGGGAGTCTCTCCAGAGCCTAGCACAGTGACTGGCACACAGTTAGGAAGATGGTAAATGACTACTGGAGTGAACCCATCAACCCCTCTCCCTTCCACCAACTCCCACTGACAAAGAGCGATACAAATGTAAAGAAGGGCCATGTTGAGGCTACGATGTACTGAAGATAAATGTCTCTCTCCAACTTTCTAGCTTGCCTCTTTCTGTATCCCTTTACCCCAGATTAACTGTATATCTGCAAGAAGGGTCACAAACAAAAATCAGTAGAACAGAGTGGAACAGCAGCAGTCACAAACTAAAGTGTTTCTTGTTTTTTCATTTCTTTTGATTTTCAAAATGAATTTCAAGATTTAACTCTTCTTTCTGGTGCGCTTAATCTAAAATACTAATATTCCCTATACAGATTTGGATAATTAGAAGTTTGAGGGAGTTATAGGGAAAGTTTGAAAATCATTCTATACCTATATTCTAAGTCAAATTGATTAAAGAAATTTGCTTTTTTCTTCTTCAGTTCAACATGATGTACGTAGGAATTTAAGGTTTAAGGATTTTTCATTCAATTGCATATAATTGATAAATAATATGAGGCCTTTCCAGAAGACCCACTGTTTTCTGAGAATGGTTTCTATAGCTCTGTGGCTGACATTACCATTTGGTGAAAAAACCATTCCAATTTCCCCTTCTTTGCTTGCTTTGTCTTACAAAGGTTGGAAAGAACTGAGACACTTTCTCAGTCTCCTTGAAACTGGGCAGTGACACAGACACAGTCTGGCTATTGAGCTGTAAACCTGAGTCTTATGGAAAGTTCCTGGACAGGTTTTTGATTTCCTGATGAAAGGAACACACATCTCTCTCATTGCTCCCTTTCCCCTTTCTCCATCTGTGCATGCTGGGATGATGCCTGAACCTGCTGTAGCTACCTTGCAATTATGAAGTGGAAAAAAAAATGAGGGCAAAATGCCATCGTACTAAGGAAAGCAAAGCGAAAAGACAGAAAGGCGTTGGTCCTCTAGCATCATTAGTGAGTGCCTACTTCTAGGTCTCTTGTTGCCCGACTCATAGATGTCAGTATTGTTTAAACCCCTGCTGGTCAGTGTCAGCTGCTTGAGGCTGAAAGCATTCCTGACTGATTCATGCAGCAAGTAAGAACACTGCCCTGATGATGAAGTTGAGCTTGCTTACCTAGGGTGTCATTCAAAAGCTGAAACATGGTTAGTTTTTACTGACCCTAATCCTAAATATTCTCTTTATGCTTGCAGTTGGGCTTGCCCTTCTCCTGCATCTGGCTCCCCTTCCTTTGAGGCCCACATTTCTACTTCAACCTCACAATGCGGTGGGGAGAAGAGGCCAGGCACCATCTGTCATAGGGATCATGATTTCCAGCTGACTGACAATGGCCTCCGTGTAGCATATGTTCTACTGCATCTTGTGGTTCCATTAACAAATTCTGGGTCATAAATTTTTAAAACTGATACCATAGCTACTATTTTAAAAATATTATATTAATTTCCAAAAGCTGCTGAACAAATTACCACAAACTGGAAGACTTAAAACTGAAATGTATTACCCCGTAGTTCTAGAGGCCAGAAGTCCGAATCAAGGTGTCAGCAGGGCCATCTCCTCTAGAATGCTCTAGGAGAATATCTTTTCTCTTCTAGCTTCCAGTGGCTCCAGGCGTTCCTTATCTTGTAGCAGCATCTAATCTTCTCATCTTCACACAACCTTCTCCCCTGGGTCTGCTCTTTTGTCTGTGTCTCTACTTCTTTCCATAAAGACACATTTGTTTTAGGGCCCATCCAGACAATCCAGGGTGATCTTGAGTCCTTTAATTACACCATAAAGACTCCTTTTCCAAATAAGGTCACATTCACAGGAACCAGGTAGACACATCTTTTGAAGGCCACCTTTTAAGCTATTACAATGATCTTCCTTCTTGTGCTGGAAATATCATTCTATTGTTTTTCTTTGTTGGATCTCACTAACTTTGAACTTTTTTAACCCATGTGAAGAGATATTTATGATTTAAGTCATATTGGTTCAGAATTTAAGGTTTGTGTTGAAATATGTGTTGGATTTCATATTTTAAAGAATTATTATTCTTATTTGGTTCTAGTCTTTATTTCTCATAGTAAAGTAAAAAATGGATGACTTAAGTAAGTACATCATGGCAGTAAACTATTTATATTTAATATCACCTAGGCAAAGTATTTCTTGTGATTTATTAACCATACTCTTTAACATAGACCGAGTTATTATTTTTAGGGCATGAATTACTTTCTATCTAAATCAGTGGTTTTTAACCCTGCTTATACATTAAAATCACGCAGGGACTTTTAAAGATATATATGTATAGGCCCCACTGCAGTATATGTATTGAATACACATATCTGGAGATGGGCCTGGGTACATAGATTTTTAAAGTTCCCCAAATGATTCTTAAGCACAGAGAAGATTAAAAACTGACCTGGATTCTTATTAATGGTTGTCTTCTTCAACACCATCCATTTATTCAACCAAGTAATGATTATGCACTTTCTAACGTGTAAATCTTTGTGGGAAACATAGGGATATATAACTTGCTTCTTATCTGCAGTTTCATAGTTAGGTGGTCTTGGTGTATAATATTCTAAATGTAATGTGCCATTTATACACCAGAGTGGTGGAACCAAATGTCTGTAGGGAATTTCTCTCCTGGTCAGTCTGCAAAACTCAAATCAATTAAAAAAGCAACATATCACTATTGCTTTAACTTCACTGCATACACACAGCTAGTCATACTCAGAGAACAAACAGACTTCTATGTTTGGTATCATTAGATAGATCCTCTACCAAGTCAATAGCTTTTAATGTATTTTAGATTCCCCCTTCCACGAAGCAGAAATCAATACAGGCTTTAAAAAGTCAGTCCTAGTAATGGTTTCTATTAGTTGGAAAAGCATCAGCAGTAATGTTGTATATGCCTTTGGGAAGGGCTAAGGACTGGAAATTCCTCCAGCTTTCAGTTACCTGGGAAGACCCTTGGATATTAATTCAGATGTTGGCAGGTATGAAAGGTAATGATAGTGGAGATGGAGGGGGGCCAGGGTCTGGCAGCCCATGGGCAGCGGCTTTGTCAGAGCTCACTGTAATCATTGCCGCTGTTACTCTTCAGTCTGACATTCACAGACTCATCAGTACAGGCCGCCCAGAGCTCCACAGTCATACAAAGCAGGAACAGGAAGAAAGAAGAGGTTTTCAGGGAAGGCCTTGCATACGAGAGGCTCAGGGTAGAGACCAGAGTAGATCTGGAGTCTACAGCTGTGAGTGAACTTTCAGAAACAGAATTGGACTATACAATCTAAGGAGTCACAGAGTCACTTAAATTTAACTGAGGTTTTGATGATGAAAGATAGATAAGAAGAAGGAGGGGAGTTGGAGGAGAATACAACAGTAAACCAAATACTTAAAAACTACAGATAAGATTGGAATTAAGTTGATCACTTGTACATTGATCAAATATTTACTGAGTATCTTCTAAATGCTCTAGGTTTGGGGGATATAGAAATGAATGCATACGCTACTGAAGGAAGTGAGCCATTAGCAAGTGGACAGGTAAACGAGATTTCAGGTCTATAAAAATAAACATACATACATTCTGGGTAATGTGATGGAAACTGATGGAGGATGGGGAGACACTACTTTGGTCTGTGTGGTCAAAGGCCACCCCAGGAGGTGACAAGTGAGCTGAGACGATGTGGAAGAGGAAAAAAGAAGAAAAGATGTACATTAAGTGTCCAGGCAGCAGGAGCAGCTACTGAACTGGCCCTGAGCGGGGAACACATTTGGAGTTTGCCAAGAATCAGACGATATCCAGTCTAGAATCAGAGCAAGGATGTGTCAGGAAGATGTGGAAAAGGCAACCGGGTTTGATGAAGAGCAAGGGCTGGGTTTCCGGAAAGATCAGATCACAGGTCTTCATGCTCTGGTTGGAGAGGCGCCGAGGTCCCCAGGGTAAGCTGCTCAGAGCTGTCCTGGTGCAGACAGCCTGTCGGTTCTGACAGCAGCCATCCTCTCCTCCCAGCTGCAGTGATGTTGGCTGTGCAGCGGCCTTGCTCTGAGTATTCCAAGCACGCAGGGCCTGCACCTCCATTCCCTGGGGCTGGTTTTGATAGTTTCACTACGTGCACGATGATTTTCAAGCAGGAGAGACACGAGGGAACTGCAGCAGCACAAGTCAGTGATGTCAACCCCTGACAACTACCATGACCGAAAAAGTCAGATTCCTGAAGTGACTTTATTTATACTGCCACATCCTGACAGATCTGAGGTCTCTCTTGGCATATGAACCTGGTATCATCCTATATCTATGAAAATGAAAAAAGAACGGGAGGGTTTTTTTTTTTTTCTAAGCAAAAGGGAAATATTAACTGAAGACAAACTCTCTTATTCATTTGTGCACGCTTCCTACAATGCTGCACGTACGGTTTCAGTGATTGGGGACATACACTTTCCCCTTATTTTACCATCTCTGAACTGTGATACGGCTTACAATCAACAGTGCCTCACGATTGCTGTGACAGGACTGCCACGGCCTGTGCACACACGCTTAGTCATAGCTCTTCTCGTTGTCAGTGGAGCCCATAGGCACAGTTAACCCCACATGTGGTGAGTGTAATTAGTATTTTACTTGTGTTTAAAAAGATCGCTCTACATTTTGGTATTAAATATGAACAGTTATTTGGTATTTAGAAAGATATAAAAAAAAGAAAGAGGGTAATTTGATATTTGTGAAGCAAGTATTTTCATTGGAGAAGAGACTGCAACTGCTTACTTTCTTTAAAAAGCAGCAACCATGTGTGGTACAGGACTGAAGAAAGGAAGATGTCCATAAATACACGACGTCGTATTATGCTTTGTTACTGTGCTATGTGGAAAAAATTACATATTATGCACCAAAGAACTCAGCAGAATCAGGAGAAATTTCAAAGCTCTCTAAATGAAAGAAATGTCAAAGCTGTGCAAGGCTGTTGTGATGGGTTTGTATCTTGGACAGAATTCCCATACGGCACTGTGTGTCACAGTTTAATTTGTATTTTTTTCTTTCTTAAGGATACATAAAATAATGGTGCATCTTAGGTTACCTGGCACCTTAGATTTCATGAAATACAGTGGAGCAGAGCAGGTGTTTTTGTCTTGAGATGACTAGGGTTCTGTACATACCAGACCCCACTTACTGCCCCCGTATATTCGAAATATTTCTCAGGCCATGTACACACTGCCACAGGTCTGCCCGCTTGAAATCTTATAAATCACCATGTGCCTCACACCTGTGGCAGCCTGAACAAAACATTTTTAGGGCAACTTGATACCCTTTGGTTACTGAGCTGAATGTAGTCAAAAGCATCTTGGTACTTAGATAAATAAGAAGCATAGAGACATGATCGTAAAGCAAATGGTCTCAACGAAAAATAAGGTGCTAAGGCAATTACTTAAAATTCTATTTAAGAAAGTCACTATGTCTTAATCTCAGATTCTGAAAATTCAGGACTAACAGCTCTGAGGTTTTCTTCCTTTAAGGTGCTCTCAGATCACTGTGAGCAGACAGGTTGGAAGGAGAGTCAGCCCTGCTGTGGGCAGGTTGCCAATCCCTGTGTGTGAAGCCTGTACAGATTTTTTTTTTTTTTTCACAGTCCATAGTCATTCTCCTATTTCTACTCCAGAATACTGTCTTAAAGATGTAGTCAAGTTCTTGGACAAATAGCAGGCCAGTAGCTGAGGACATGCTGCCTGGTGAGTGGTGGTGCAGAAAGAGTACGCCTGTCTGCCCACACCGCAGGCTGAGTGCTTGCTATAAGAGCAGGTTCTAAAGAGAAAAACGTCTGCATGACGCTGGAGCCTTACGTAGGGGTACAGTATGCAGGAATGTTTCTTTGACCACACTTTGCTTTTTCTCAGGCGTAGATAAAAAATATTTACTTCAAATGAGAAGAAAAGCTGAGTGCTGCATACATAAAAGCACATATACAACTGCTTCTAGGTATTTCTTTTTCTTGTTTTTGGCAGTGCCAGGTGGCTTGTGGGATCCTAGTTTCCTGATCTGGGATCACACCTGGGCCCTCCACAGTGAAAGCACAGAGTTCTAACCACTGGACCACCAGGGAATTCCCTAGACATCTCTCCTTGGAATGTGAGGGAGGGAATTCAAAGTTACTGTGTTCAACCCTTGATGCCTCCTCCCAAATATTCCTGATCTCAAGAAACAGCTCAGTCTAAAGTCTTTGAGTTATCCTCACTCCTCCCATTTCTCCTGCAGTCAATACCTAAGTCATCAGCCCTGTCATCATCAATCATTCAGATTCACGGGCTTCACCATAACCATGTTAGCACAAGCACCATCATCTCTTACCTTGATGGTCGGGAGAGTCTCTCAGCTAGAGTTTCACTCTTACCATCCATGTCAGAGCCCCAAACTTCACCCAGGGGTTCTGTTCATCCCACAGCACAGAAAGTGAGCCTCTAAACATAAACCAAACCACGTCACACTCTTTGTCAAACTCCCTTGGATGGCTTCTGATCACACTGGGAACGCGCAGCTGTAACCCACACGACTTGGTCTTCAGTTATTCTCTACCAGCTTTGCCCTTGCTCACACAGTGAAGTCAGCTTCATTACCCTTCTTCAAACAGCTGAGCATGATCCTGCCTAGGTATTGCCATTTGCTGTTTCCTCAGCCTGGAATGCACCCCACTCCAGTACTCTTGCCTGGAAAATCCCATGGACGGAGGAGCCTGGTGGGCTGCAGTCCATGAGGTTGCTAGGAGTCGGACACAACTGAGCGACTTCACTTTCACTTTTCACTTTCATGCATTGGAGAAGGAAATGGCAACCCACTCCAGTGTTCTTGCCTGGAGAATCCCAGGGATGGGGGAGCCTGGTGGGCTGCCGTCTATGGGGTCGCACAGAGTCGGACACGACTGAAGAGATGCAGCAGCAGCAGCAGCCTGGAATGGTGATCTTGGCAGGGCTTAGTCCCATATTTCATTCATATTTCTGCCCAAATAACACTCCCTCAAAAAAATCATTTCTGACCACTATCCTTTAGATCTAGTCACTTCTGCACACACTTCTCATAGTGTGTGCCCCATCTGGTGTCATATTATGGCCTTATTTGTTACCTGCCTGCGTCTGCCTCCCTTCCTAGAATGTAAACTCCAGAATAGGGAGTCTGTTATGGACTTATTTGTTGCCTGCCTGCTGTCTGCCTCCCTTCCTAGAATGTAAACTCCAGAATAGGGAGTCTGTCGCTTTTGTTTTGTTCTCCACTGTATTTCCAGAGCCTAGAACAGTGCCTGGCATATAGTAGGTGCTCAATAAATATTTTCACTTAACTGCAGGTACTTCTTTATATGTCAGACCCTCATGTATACAGCTCTTAGACACACCGAGGCCCTAAAAATATTTGTATTGTGAGGTTTGCCTTTCAACTTAAGCATCTTTACCCAACAGGGCAGGCAATCTGTAGCTGATGGCAGCACACAGAGGTGGCACTGAGATGAGATGTGGGTCACAGAAATGGGTGCCACTCCCGGGAGGCAAGGAAGTGAAGTTTGACTCTGACAGTCTTGCCTCCTGTTGCTCCTTTGGTATCTTGCTTTCCCACTCTTCCCTGGCAGAAATTCAATCAGTGAATACTGCTTAGCACCCACTTTGTACAGGGCCTTGGGAGGATATACAGTTGAGGCTTCTGAGGTCAGATCCTCAAGGAGCTTGGTGTCTAGCAGGGATGGGGGTGATGAGGATGAACCAAAATAAATATAGGGTTTGTTATAAAGGTTACATGTCTTGCCCCAGAGGAATTACGGAATCGGCACTTGAATTTGGCTCGTCTAACTGAGTCCAGCCTCTTTTCACTTTGCCACTCACGTTTTATGAACTGAAAGCCTGGATCTCTGGAATAAAGCCTCAGGCGTGTACTTGGCAGCCATCCATTTGAAGGTGCCAATTGAAGCCTTTCCATTAGTGATACTGTCCAAGAGCATAGCACTGGGGAAAGGAGACCTAAGGACAAAATCTTGAGCAAAAATTGACATTTAATGGAGGGGAAGATGGAGGAGGAGGCACTAAAACTCTGATTATTGTGATTGTTGCTGTTATTCCCTGCTCCTGTCTAGAGGAGTCAGCTACCTAAGGAATCATATTGAATTTAAAAAGTATTTATTGCATTTCCTCTTGGAACAAAGAGTCAGTGTGCAACAAATGTTTGAGCAAGGCATGACAATGATTCTCTATTAGAGAAATACTTCCATATTTAATTTTCTAAAATAATTTTATTTGATGGTTAGTTCAACAATTTTCAACCTTTTATGGCTCCAGTCATCCCATTATCATAGTGTGTTTATTGTTTAAGTTATTATGCTCTAGTTGTCAAAAATTGGTTGTCCACGAATTTTCCATACGTTTATGCATGCGCACATGCTAAATTGCTTCAGTTGTGTCTGACTCTTTTTGACCCTACGGACTGTAGCCTGCCAGGCTCCTCTGTCCATGAGCTTCTCTGGACAAGAATACTGGAGAGGGTTGCCACGCCCTTCCCTAGGGGATCTACCTGACTCAAGGATTAAACCCATGTCTCTTGCATCTCCTGCATTTGCAGGTGGGTTCTTTACCTCTAGCACCACCTGGGAAGCCCTACATACATTTAAGCCCCATCCAAATCTTCCCCTCCATGGGCCCCCGCAGTTTAGCACCACTATTCAGGTCATATTTTCTGAGATGGTTTGGATTTCACATATTCTGATTGGAAGCCTAGAAACAATGATAAGACCATCCATAATTCTAAAATGCTCTCCTCTTTTTTCTATTTTTTTCTAATCAAAATTTCTGTTTTGTGGTGAACTGAATGAACTAATGGTCTTAATTTTTCATCCTGACTTGCATCCAAGGCATTTACTATGTGCATTTTGGCTCATTGTACCAAGAGGTGAGATATATCCTCCCCTGTCAACTTAATTTTGAGTTGGTCTTATAGCTTCCTTTGGCCAATTGTTGGCAGATATGAGGCAAGTGGAGGCCTGAAAATGTGCTTGCATGTTTTCATTTCCCTGTCTTTGCTATAGAATGTGTCTGGGAGAGCATATTAGAGGATGGTGCATGTGAAGCAGAGCAGAGCGCCCCAGTTGTCTCAACTGAGACCATCCCAGGTGAGTTGACTCTTACACCCTGGCAGGTCAGAGCCACCGGGCTGATGTGAGGCAGCCAGCTGGAATCAGAAGAAATCTCCAGCTGCTGCTGCTGCTAAGTCGCGTCAGTCGTGTCCGACTCTGTGCGACCCCATAGACGGCAGCCCACCAGGCTCCCCCGTCCCTGGGATTCTCCAGGCAAGAACACTGGAGCGGGTTGCCATTTCCTTCTCCAATGCATGAAAGTGAAAAGTGAAAGTGAAGTCGCTCAGTCGTTTTTGACTCTTCGCGATCCCATGGACTGCAGCCTACCAGGCTCCTCCATCCATGGGATTCTCCAGGCAAGAGTACTGGAGTGGGGTGCCATCGCCTTCTCCGAATCTTCAGCTGAGTACAGCCTAAATTACTCACCATGGACTTGTGAGAGAACGACATGCTTATTGCTTTAAGCAATTTCAGACTGTTGTATTGCTTTGCTGAGGCGATGGATAATGGCAGATCACACTTACCATAGATCTTAGAAATTTGGAAGCTGCCCTGCATTAAAGAAAAATCAAGTGCTTTCTGTTTACAAAGCATTGTGCAGAACACTTTACTATATTACTTTATTTAATCCCAACAACACTATTATCTAGAAGATAAATAATGTTATTACACAAATTTTAGATGAAGGGAAACTGAGGCTTAGAGAAGGTTAAGTGATTTGCCCAAGGTGATAAAACGGGTTTGGAAGTCAAACCCCAGGAAACTGTTTTTAGACCTTGTGCCTTTTCCATTGATGCTTGTCATTTATTCTACTGGTTCCTCCATTTCAGGTTTTCTCCTGCCCACCTCTGACCCCTCCTAATTAGGAAAAGACCCTATGTTTCAATTTGGAATACAAAGATCACTTTTTATACTAGTTCTTCTTAATACTCCTCTTCTTACACACAGTAAATGTCCCTCTTCTCCAGTAGTCTGGAAGTTCTTTTGCAGGTAAGGATTGTAAAATGCTTATTATGTGTTACAGCTACTATGAGGTAGAATTTTTAAAAGGTAATGATCCTATTCAAATGTTAAGAAATCTAATTATTCCTCCCAAAACAGTTTATAAAAAAATAAGAAAGATTCTACTAGAGAATACATTATGTTTTATGTTAAACACACACGCACACACACACACACACACACACATTTAAAAGGGCACTGTTATCCCAAATTAATTTAATTGATGGAATGCACAGTAGAGGGTTTTTCTCATTTTGTTAAACAACTTTAGGTATATGGTACTTGAACTTGGTGTTTAGCTGATGTCTATAAAAATAAAACCCTTCTGGTTCATGTTTTAGTATACTACCATTAGAAACAGGAATTGATATAAACCTGGCACTGAATAATTTGTTATGCAGTTAGTTTTTGCATTTAAGTAATTGCTTTATTTTATTAAAAAAAAGAGGAATGCGTAGTACAAAAGAAAATATGGGCCTGAGCAGAAACAGTAAGTGAGGTTTTTATTTATCTTGAATATGAAACCAGGTAACAGTTAAATATTTAAGACTAAATTATTTTTCCTGAACTGCTGCTAGTTATGTTAATAGTAATGTGTGTGTGTTAGTCACTCAGTCGTGTCCAACTGTTTGTGACCCCATGGACTGTAGCCCACCAGGCTCCTTTGTCCGTGGGATTCTCCAGGCAAGAATACTGGAGTGGGTTGCCATTTCCTTCTCCAATATTGGACCTCAATTTCTCATCTGTTCAGAGTTGAAAGCTTTGAATATTTTTATATTGCATGTAATTTTGAAAGTACTTAATTTTAGGTAAATATTAATTTATTTTTCCTAAAAGTATTAAACATTCTAGTAAAAATTTGGATGAAAATTCTCCGTATTTATCTATTTGTGTAAATGCATGTGAACATACTTTTCATTGTAGTGAGAATCACTTGAATTTGATCTGATCTGATAAACTGAGTCAATATTTGAGATTTGTTGAAAAATTTGGAATATACTTCTTGCATTTCCAAAAGTTATATATATGATTTTCTAATAGTAGTAAAACTAAATTCTTTCAGATATTTTAAAATGTTTTAGATTTAGTCACTGCCCTGTACTTTAGGTATGCTTCCACCAGGTGGCGGTAGGGTGCCAAACACAAGATCTGTACAGTAAGGAATTTACATCTTTCACAGCTCTTTGCTTGAGTTCGAAAATAATTTGATACCACAGATATCCAATTTAACATAATACACATCCTTAGTAAAATGGCTAAACTTAAATTCTAAATCAACCTTAAACATCTTTAAGGCAGATATAAATACTAAGCTACAAAATCACCTACCTCATCTCTCTCCTCCCCAAATTTTAATTATTTTTATAATGGATAGATTCTAATATTAATCTTGTATACTTCCTTTAGTGATAAATTAACCTTTGTGATTTGCTCTGAGTATTTATATTTATTATCATTCTCTTCCATGGCAGCTTGTATGTCAGGCTTCAAAATTCTAAATAGTTTTCTTCTAACAGAGGGACCTCTTTGACTTTCCTTTCATCTCAGAAGGTAGAGGCTTATCTTTTCAGTATGATCTCAGATCTTCTCCCACAGAAGACTCAGAGCATTTCTCCATTACGATAACATGAAAAATGTTGTATTTGTCTTGTATAGAGGACTTTTTCCTCTTTTATTTTCTACACTGTAGAATAATTCATTACTATATTCCTCCTCTCAAAGCTTCCAGAAGCATAGAGCCAGTTTACAGTATTTACTGATTTAACTGCAACACAGATGAGTCTCCTTAGCAACAGGCTCTGCCCTAAATATCTCCAGAAAAGACTTAAAGAAACAAAATTCCTCATGTCATGCTAAAAATCAGAGCAAAATGCAAACTACAAAATTAACTGACTTTATTATAATTAGTGATACTATAAATGGAAGTGGAGCCATTTCAATGATAAGGGGATACTGAGCTACTTCAAAACAGTCAGAAATGCCCACTCTTAACGGATTATCGAGCTGAAACTTTGGGACAGATTCTAAAGGGTTTAACATGATGGATGACCAATTGAGAATGAGCACATCTCTAACATCTGAGCTACTATTCTGCTCTGCCCTAGGGTTGTTTGTTTCAAGAATAAAGAGAATTGGGTGGCTGAGCGTCAAGGACCAATACTATGTAGTTGGGAGGAGAAAAGGCAATAGCAATTCCATATCTAAGCATAGTCAGAAAGAAAAAAAAAAAAAAAGGAAGTTGGGAGAGGAAAGGCTCTCTGCAGCTTTATCCTGAATGCTTCTACACAGAGCTGAGAGTCATTCCTCTCACATGCACCCACTCCAGGGTTGGAAATATTCTATGCAGCATTAAGCAGTGCTGGGAGGCTGAGAGGCTAAGGCAGAGGGAAGGGGTTGGAGTTGGAAGTTGGGGAAGAGAGAGGTTGAACAGTGATTTCTAGAGGCCAGAGTCTGCACAATAAACAGGCTGGCTCTCGATGTTATAACTCTGGTGAGTACTGAGAGCAAAAAGCAAATGGCAGCTAATCTGTGAAAGCATGCTCTGAGGAAGCTGGCCAGCTCCCAGCCTAACGCTGGGAAAGTGATCTGGGG
The DNA here is from genome assembly GCF_000754665.1 of Bison bison bison. NCBI lineage: Eukaryota > Metazoa > Chordata > Mammalia > Artiodactyla > Bovidae > Bison > Bison bison. The sequence goes on from NW_011495079.1 coordinate 3,086,188, forward strand.
GAGAGAGAAAGGAAAAAATAGAGGCAAAGAAAAATAGAATAGGGAGAGAAGAGAAAGCAATGGATAATAAAAAGCTCTTGTGTGATTTGAGTCTCACAGGAAACCTATGAAGTCAGTGGGGGCAGATATTATTACCTTCTATTTAAAAAGGAGAAACTGAGGCCAAGAGTTGATAAGTGACTTTTTTGTAAGGTCACGTACTGAGTGGTGGATATAGGATTCAAAGTCAAGTGACCTGATTCTAAAATAAAGATAAAAGGAGAGAGGGTGCATTTGAAGCATGGACACAAACCATCTGTCCTACCATTTACTTTATACACAGTAAGTAAAATTTTCACATAACCAAGGCTGAGCCTTTTAAGGGTCAAACTGAAACAATTTTAGCCACTATTGAAAAGCACTTCTTTCCTTTGCATGCTGACTGTAATTTTCCCTCTTCTTGATATGTGGGTTATAATGATGAAAATTGGCTCTATATTTATGGACTCCCACTTCAGTGACACCCTCAGGTTCTAAGGAGGCACACAGGTTTTTACTGCTGTCATGCCTAATACATTCATGGCTAGAAATAGCTGTGGAGCAGAATGGGCTGATTCAGCTCCTACCTCCCTCACAGTCAGCTCTTCCGTCTTCAGTGTGTTGGCTTCCGGCCCCTGCCTACTGCTTCTGATCATGTCATTCTCTTGACTAAAATCTTTTTAATGGCTCCCCACTTACTACAGTGGTTTTCAACCCAGGCTGCAAATTAAAATCACTTGGGGGAACTTGTAAAAAACTTGATGCCCAGATGCTACCACCAAAGATTTTGACTCAGTTGTTTAGGTATGGGCCTCTAGCCTACAGGGACTTGGAGAAGGCAATGGCACCCCACTCCAGTACTCTTGCCTGGAAAATCTCATGAACGGAGGAGCCTGGTGGGCTGCAGTCCATGGGGTCGCTAAGAGTTGGGCATGACTGAGCGACTTCACTTTCAATTTTCACTTTCATGCATTGGAGAAGGAAATGGCAACCCACTCCAGTGTTCTTGCCTGGAGAATCCCAGGGACGGGGGAGCCTGGTGGGCTGCTGTCTATGGGGTCGCACGACTGAAGCGATTTAGCAGCAGCAGCTACAGGGATTAATGTAAGTTGCATGGATTTGGGTTTCTGGACTAACAGGAATAAACCCTAAAATTATCTTAGTTTACCATCTTAAGAGAATTCTCAGGCCATTATGCAGGGAGGAGGAAGTCAGAGAGCCTGGAAGACTCTGAATTGAGAAGATGGAGGTGAGAGTCTAGGGAGACTAAAGTGGCTAGACTTTTCTGTATAGAGTACCAGAGAGGAAAGAATGCTGATCAGCACATGCATATAAGGAAACTATCTGAGGCCAGATGTAGAAAGAAACACCAGAAAATATCAGTGGACATAGTACTTAGAGCTCATACAGGGTCGGTAGTAGTTTGAGCTATTCAGGCTGGGAAACCAGGAAGTTCACAGGGCAATGTCAGGTGACTCAGAAGCATCTTGCCTCAGTAGTGCAGAAGCACAGTCACAAACTAAATGATACTCCAGTTTTTGCCTAACAAATCTTAAAAGCAAGACCTGAAAGGATAAAAATATATCTAAAGGGCTCCTCTGTGTCTGAGAACAGAGCCCACGAATATTTATAGGAATACAAAAATGGCCATAACCATCACCCAACAAGGTAGAATTCATAATGTCTGGCATGCAATAAAAGTTACCGGGCATGGCAAGAACATTGGGGAGAAAAATCAATCAGGTGACACCCACCCCAAACTGACACAGATGTTAGAATTAGAAGACAAGGGCAAGGCTTCCCTGGTGATCCAGTGGTTGAGCATCCACCTGCCAATGCAGGGGATATGGGTTCAATCCCTGGTCTGGGAGGATTCCGCATGCCACAGGGCAACTAAGCCCATGCACCACAACCACTGAATTCCTCACACCTTAGAGTCCATGCTCTGCACCAAGAGAAGCCACTGCAATGAGAAGCCCGTGCACCAGAACTAGGGAGTAGCCCCCGCTTGCCTCAGCTAGAGAAAGCCTGTGCGCAGCCACAGAGACCCAGCACAGGCAAAAGTAAATAAATTAAAAGCTACTAATTAAAAAAAGACAAGGGCATTAAAAAAGTTACTATAACCACATTCATTATGTTCAATAAGTTAGAGAAAAGATTGAGGATGTTAAATAGAGACTTGGGAAAAAAAAAGACTGATGTCTAACTTCTGGAGATGAACACTATAATCTCAGAGATTTAAAGTACACTGCATATTACTAATGGCAGATTAGAGATCACAAGAAGATAAATGAACTTAAAGACACAGCAATAGAAACATCCAAATAAATCCCAGAGAGAAAGAATACTGAAAAAAAAAAAAAGTATTGGTGAAGTGAAGTGAAAGTCGCTCAGTCGTCTCTGACTGTTTGTGACCCCATGGACTATACCAGAATACTGGAGCAGGTAGCCTTTCCCTTCTCCAGGGGGTCTTCCCAACCCAGGGATTGAACCCAGGTCTCCCACATCACAGGCAGATTCTTTACCATCTGAGCCACAAGGGAAGCCCAAGAATACTGGAGTGGGTAGCCTATCCCTCGTCCAGTGGATCTTCCTGACCCAGGAATTGAACCAGGGTCTCCTGCACTGCAGGCAGATTCTTTACCATCTGAGCTATCAGGGAAGCCCAAGTATTGGTGAGTTGTGGCCTAATTTTAAATAGCCCAACATACATGTGATTGAAGTTTCCAAAGAAGAGAGGCAGTCAGACAGAAAACAATATTTTAAGAAATAATGACCATAATGCAGTCACTATGAAAAACAATTTAGAGGTTCCTCAAAAATTTAAAAACAGGATTATCATATGATCCAACAATCCTACTTTTAGGTATATATCCAAAAGAATTGAAAAGAGGATTTCAGGGGGTTATTTTTACACTGATGTTCATTGCACCATTGTCCAAAATGGCCAAGGAGTGGAAGGAAACTAAATGTCTATCAACAGATGAATGGCTAAAGAAAATATGGCATATACACATTCAGTCTTAAAAAGAAGAAAATCCTGTGATATGCTATAACATGGATAAACTTTGAGGACATTATGCTAAGAAAAATAAGCCAGTTAAAAAAGGACAAATACTACATGATTCCACTTACATGAGGTATCTAAAATAGTCAAACTCTTAAAAAGTAGGACGATGGTTTCCAGGGGTTAGAGGAAGGAGGATAGGACAGTTGTTGTTCAATGGAGATAGAGTTTCAGTTTTGCAGGATTAAAAATTTCTAGAGGTCTGTGGCACAGAAATGTGTATATACTCAGCACTACTATACTCTACATTTAAAAATGGTTACCATGGCAAATTTTATTTGCTGTTGACCACAATAAAAAAAGTGATTGTGAAAATAGTTGCATAACTCTGTAAATATCCTAAAAAGGATTAAATTGTACACTGTAAATAGGCAAATTGTATGATATTTGAATTATACAGAAAGAAAGCTATAAAAACAAGTTGAGGATATTTCACAACAATGACAGAGAATGAACATCCTACGTTCCTACAATTGTAGGAACAGTCCTACAACTACATGCAGTGTAACTAAATGAAAGAAGCTCCAAGTAAGGATACACTGCATAAAAACAAGCAAATGGCTCTGCTGTTAGAAATAAGGATGGTAGTTGCTTTGGGGGTCATGGAAAGATTAGTGACTAGAAGGGGCCATGAGGTGCCTTTTGGGTGCTGGTGATTTTCCATTTCTTGTACTGAGTGCTAGCTACATGTATGTGCTCTTTTTGTGAAAATTCATTCAGCTGTACATTTCTATATGGATTTTTGTATGTCTGTTTTACCTCTATAAAAAAAGTTTTGAAAAGTGGAAGGGAAAAAATATAAGACATTCACAGGAAGTTATTAAACAAACAAAAAGCAATGACCAGAAATTTTCCAAAGTTGATGAAAACTATAGACCTCATATCTAAGAAGAAGTTCAAAAAACTTTACACACAAGTAATATGAAGAAAACCACACCAAGGCACATCATAATCAAGTTGTTTAAAACCAGTGATAAAGAGAAAACCAATAAGTGCAGCCACAGGGCTAAAAGACACATTATATACAGAGAAATAACAACAACAAAACCAAAAAGGAAAGAATAGCAGCAGATTTCTTATCAGAAATAATGCAGAAGAGACAACAGTGGATCAGCATTTCTAAAGTACTGTTAACTCTAGAATTCTATACCCAGAAAAAGTATCTTTCAAAACTGAAGGCAAAATAAAGTCTTTCTATCAGTGGCCCCACACTGTGAAAATGTTTAAGACCTTTGGGTAGAAAGAAAATGACAGCAGATGCAAATAGGTTTATATGCAAGGGCATGAAGAGCAGGGATGGCTCCATGGATGTGTGACCTGTGTAGCACAAAATCTGTGCTTCAAAGGTATCTCTGCTTGGCTAAATATCCTTCCACTATTGCCTTACATTTTAAAATAATTTTTGAATGAGACCCATATTTTCATATTTCACTGGAGCCTTCAACAGTGAAGAATTAATAAGGGTCCTGGTGAGGAATACTGTAGCCCATGGGAATGGGGAGCAAGGCTGGGATGCTGAGGTTGGTTTAGATCTGGGTAGTATGCTCAACATGGAATGTGGAAGGGTGGTGGTGGCTTCTTCAGAGGAAATTTGAAATGCTTCTATTTTAATCAGGAGAAGAGTGAATGAAATCAATGTGGGAAAATGAAGTCCACTAAAATAACTTTCTTAATGTAGAAATGTCTAGATGCTCAGAACATGATTTTCATTTTTGTATAGAGATGGGTCATTAATGGCTGTAATCAGAGGGTTTCAGTTATTCATGAAATCAATTTGTTGCTAAGTGTCTAGACTGTCTCTTCAGGGCCAAATGCCTTGTTTACTTTCTTTCTTTAAAAAAATTAATTAATTAATTAATTAATTTTACTTTACAATATTGTATTGGTTTTACCATACATTGACTTGACTCCGCCATGAGTGTACATGTGTTCCCCATCCCTTGTTAACTTTCATTTGTGTGGTCTGTGGTGTGTTTTCCAAGATCAACACTCAATAATGCTTATTCCATAATATTAACCCCGAGGCACTAAAAGATAGCAAGTTCTCTTTAAATCCAAAAGAAAAGCTATATTCCTTCCAAAGAAGTTTTAGTGTTTAAGCACATTTTATTGTGATATAACTTTATCTCAGTTTAGGCTCCAAAGTTGAGAGCAGCATGATAGGTGCAGATATGCTGAAAGAGAGTGGAATCAATAATACAAGCCTTAGCCCATCAGCCTTCAGGTCACATGGGAAAGGGCTAAAAATCACCTGAAAGTGAGTATTTATTTGGAAGAGGGTTGTTCATTTCATATAAGGAAGGGAGAAGGGTGCTTTTTCCAAAACTTGGGCCAGGCTTCCAGAGAATATATTGAAGAGCTTGCAATTTATTTTATTTTTCAAAGCCTTTATTGAATCTGTTACAATATAACTTCTGTTTTATGTTTTGGTAATTTGGCTGTGAGGCATTGGGACCTTATCTCCTCTACCAGGGATCAAACTGGCACCCTGCGCATTGGAAGATGAGGTCTTAATCACTGGACTGGCAATGAAGTCCTAGAGCTTGTAATTCAGATACAGTGACTGGTGGTGGTGGATAGAGTCCAGGGGCTTTACCTGATACATAAATGTCTGAAGAAGTCTGAAGCCCAGAGATCGTGTCTAGTTTGTTCTGAAGGCTTGTGAAGAGCTAGCTGTACTGACTATGAGTGTAAATTAAATGCTTAAATCCATAGATAATTTATAAAGTTTGCTCTACACTTGAATACTCATATCTAGTTATTTAGTTAAAGCCTTCGGCTTTGATTAAAGTTGTTAACATTTGAAGTGTTGACTGATGTAGCCTCCCTGGTGTGGAAATATGAATATTTCTCTCATTTATTAATGTCCTATAGTGAAAGCATAACCTTTTACTTAAAATAATTGTTTTGGAAATGGAATTACAATATTCTCCTCCCCATTCTTCCCCTGCAGTTTGTGAATTTGGTGATTATTCTTCTTGGTTGGGAGTATAAGCAATCATTTGCATTTATCCAATACACACACACACAACCAAACACATTCATACTTACCCAGACAATGCAGAAAAACTTTAGGGAGTAAATTTAATTGCAGTTATAGTAATGAGAGTAGAGCAGAGAGGAGTGTGACTTTATAATTCTGATCATAAAATAAAAACATCAAAGCAAGTAATGAGTCTAAATTTAATGTTGAGAGGACTGTATTTCTGTAGCATTTAAGGCAAGTAAAGTCAAGCTATTAAAGACTGAACACAAAATTAGAATGTTAACTTTGCAAATTTCTTAGTCTATCTCCAAGTGATTAGATTATCACAAAATTTCCCTAGGAAGGTAGAAATTGAATCAACAACACTGCAAAAGAAAAAACAAAAAAGAAATTTGACAGCCCTAAGCAAAAGTGATGTAAATATAGTTTCAGCAGCTATTAGGCAAGAAGCAAATGCTCTGCTAATCAATTTACTGTTACAGAAATAAGTCCAAATGATTTTCATGGGATGCATATGGGTATTGCTACCTTAATTATTTTATTTGCTTCTACCCAAAGGTATTTAAAACACAGCCAACTGCTGGATTTGGATTTTTAAAGCTATTCTTACACTTATGAACAGAGATTTAAGACTGCACTGAAGCCTGAATTTTATCTTGTTCTTTCAGTGGGCATTTTTTTGTTATTATCAATATTGTAGAAGGTTATAAGTCTGGACTAGAATTATTTCCTTGGTAAAAAGTGAGAGATAAAACTAATGGGAAGAAATTACTCATAAATTCTACACTGATACTCACAAATGAATAAATTGGACCTTATTAACGTGCTTCATCTAATCAAAATCCCTTAAGTAGGTGCACAGTGATAAAAAATAAACATTGTTTTTCATAACTGCAATACTTTTTTGTTGTTGTTTAGGAAATGATGATTTTGTGGAGATTTTACAATTATCCATACATATTTCAGGCAGAAAATATGTAGCCTTTTTACTTAAAATTTCCACAAAGGCAGAGCTGTTGAGATTTTTAAATAGCAGTGGAAACTGTTGTGTAAACTTGGTAATAGTATATGCAAGACCTGAGTAAATTTTTGAGTGAAAAACCTCCACCAAATCATGTACTTACGCACTGCTAACTAGTTTGTAATTCTAACAAGCCTTTGGAGAGGACTATAATTCAGGCTAGAGATTCACCCAGCTGCCATCTGCAGAGGGACCCGTTTGCCTGACAATCTCTCTCAACATTGTCATACAACATAAAATATCAATACAAAAGTGAAAATAATAGTAATGATGTTATTAATGGTCACGGCACACACAGAGGTAAAACAGCTATTGATGAAATACCAGCTTCTGAATACAAAGCATACATTAGAGATTGTAAAAACAGTTATTGGCAAAGACTTCATTTTCTAGATCTAGACACAGCATGGGCCTATAAAACTGGCAATACCTTATGTCTTAGTTTATGCTCGATTTCCACTGCTGACAATGCTGCTACTAACATATGAGATTTCCACTACTCTCCCCTATGCCTATACTTTGGGTAACTTTGTGACTAAAATCTTTATTAGGTTAGTTCCAGTAACTTTTTTTTAAAGGCGTTAATGTGCTCCACCAAGAAAAAGACCTTGGGGGGTTTTTTGAAAGATCACAATTTCAAATATATTTGCACTTTTCAAGTCACAACATTGTGTAGCTTTCATTTTCTCATGAACATACTTTGAATAAATTTATAAATACACTGAGAAAGTATTACTAGTTGTCTAATATCAAGTACAACATAATGTACTTGAGGGTTAATCACTATGATTTAATGATGCTGAAGTTGTTTGTAATCACATCAACAGTCAGCTTTCTCATTCTTTGTTCTCCTCCCCTCTCAGCAGATCTCTACATCAAAGACAGCTGCACATGCACTTCTCTCTCCATTCTACACAGAACAGCACTTATTGAAGCCACTGGGTTTCTTTAAAACTAGCCACTCATTACAAAGGTTTGGGATGCAACTTTCCTAAAAAGCTTTGCTCTTAACCAAAATGACTACACATTACTTTTGGGCTACAAAAGAATAAATTATGGATACTTAATACAGAATTACTGGGTCCAAATGTTATATACGAGATTATCTTATATTTGAATACCTTCTCTGACTAGTTGGAATAAATAAAAGTCTTGAGTTGGAGACCAGTAGAAAGCATTATAAGCCAGAAGGTACACATCATGCCTGTCTCTCATTTTAAAACCCAACAGCCCTAACCATCAAATGAAGTACACTTGCAGCAGCTCTAAAGGGCATAAAAATTTTGTTCTCTGATTTCCAAGTCTAAAGGTACAGGTGGTTTTTCTCCATAGTAAGTGTATTTATAGAATTAAATGACTTGCAAAGCCTCCTCATCAAGAGTGTGAACTTGCCCATACAATTGTCACAAACTTTACATTCTATCGGTTCACTGTAAGGAAAGTATACTGGGTTGGTGTTAGATGCAGATGTTGTACTCCAGGCCCGAGGAATTTGGCCTCAAGATCAAAAACATAGTGACCATGTTTTCTGATTCTGATACAATGCTTGTGACAGGCACTTCTCCCTAGATTGGAGTCAGACTGTATTACAGCAAATGTACCTACGGGGATAATGCTTAGAGTCAGTATGGGTGGAAAAAGGTTATTGTTCTGTCCCATTTCAAGAGTGGTTAGCCCTGTGGGTGTGGTTTAACACCCTGAGCCCTGGCATGGAACATGAGGCCTTGTGGCATCACTGCCCTGCAGTCACTGCGAGCACCCACGAGGTCTGGTCACAGTGACTGGACGGGAATCCTCTGCTACACAGAGCATTGGGGAGAGTGTGGGTCCAAGCCTACACCCTAACTGTTAGCCCCAGTACTTGACTTCTCAGAGACGTGTAGTCTTGTTTTAATGATCCTTGCTTCAATGAAAACATTTGATAATAGAGTTCTATTGGAATCCATTCTTTTTCAGAGAGATTATTTCTAATATTAGGTGAGTGACTCATGAGCTATCTATAATAAGTATTCATTCTTCAGTGGGAAGTGATATTATTCAGAAGATGTTACATAGATATATTTATCATTGACAAGAAAGTGACTTACTGGAAGCATGTTTGTTTGATCTATGGAAGAGCCCCGTTTACTAAATGGCTAAGAGTAGCCATGAGTGTCGAGTTCTCAGTGGAGAACTGAAGTCTTCTTGATGCAACTGAAAAGCAAAACAGTCTCAGTTGCTTCCACTGCCACACAGACTAGCAACAAAATTAATCGGAAGCTTTTAGTCAGAAAGTGAGTTCCTTCTGAAATAATGAAAGCTTTTGTGAAAGGATAAGAACAGAAAGCTAAGGGTAGTTGATGGCACATTAGAAGAAGGAGCCAAGAATTTGTCCATTTAAAGTGATTTTTAAATTAAAGAAGGGTTTTTATAGATGTTCCAGAAAAGATATTAAAGACAGACTTTTTAAAAGCAAAGAATAATTAGTTACTACTAATTAACCATCATTTAAAAGAATTAATGACATACAGTGTAGGAGACTTGACTTTTGGAGGAAAAAATGCCATAAAGAGTAGAAGAGAGTGCTATTGAGCCAGAAGAAATTATTTGCTTTGTCTTTCATTTTGTGAATGCTTTTTTCAGTTATAAGAATATAAAACTTAAGTCTAAGAAATTCTCTAAAAGATTAAATGATTTCTCACTTTTGAAATGTTCATGATGCCAAATAAAATATGAAAGCATGATGCTTATTCATCTTTTCAACTCTTTCATGCCTTTATACCATTAGAAATAAAATAACAGTAAAAACAAAATGAGAAAACTATCAGTATCAAAATCAGTTAAACAGATTTAGTTGATCTCTTTGGGCTCAAATACATGGCAACATTTGTTGGCCAGTTTTTACAGAAAATCTATGCCAAGTGTATGAATAAAACAAACAATTTAAAATTAGTTATAAGCCTTGGAAAATAAAATGTTGATATTACAGCAGCTTATATAATAACAAAAAGCAGCCTCTTCAAGTATACGGTTTATATATGTAGTTAAGGAATAGAGACAAACATAACAGAGATAGAAAACTAAAAATGATGACTTTAGTCTTAAAAAATGAATAAGAGCAAAGAATAGAATGGGTGCTGATTTGTTATCATATCCATATCGTAAAGTGACAAAATTTCTTAAAATGGAAATCCTAAAGCTGCTTGGGAGGTTTCCTGAAATAATGTGAAACACCCTGAGAGTCCTCTTAGTCCCCCACTCCAAAACTTCAAAAGATAATGACTGTGGAGCTTGACTAGAATCAAGAGAGACATATATTCAAAACAGAAGGCATATCCATAAATCCCTGTTGGATGTCCAGCTATGAAGACAGAAACAACTACCCACCTATGGTAAGAATCATCAAGGGTTGATAAGGTGTCGTTAAGAGATCAACTTACGTTAATAAGTTCAACCTCCCAGATTTTTTTCAACAGGTCCATCGATGTGTAGCCGTTAATTAGAAAGGCTTTGGTGTAGTCACCTAGTTCAATGGAATCCAGCCACTCAGCCACAGACGTGGGATGATAGCCATCATGGCCGATGGGTCTCATCTGTAATTAGAAAATCACGTCAGGATTAATTTAAGGTGTTTACTTTGTGTTCCAACAACAGAATGCATCTTGGAAATTTATCTGATATGAAGCAACAGATCTTTCTGGATAAGAAAATGAGAAAACCCAAAATACTTGAGGCACAATTCTAAATCATTAATAATTTCACGCTGAATTAGTTTTCAAAAATGCACCCAGAAATTTCCAATTTAGCTGCTAAATCAGTTCCATATTTGAGAGATCTAAATATGTCAAACTTCTGTTGTGGACATTATTGGCATTCTGTTGGACGGAATTTAAAATGATGTCAGTCGAGCAGTTTTAAATTCAGTGCTGAAGGCACAGGAAACTGCACTCCCAAAATGTAGATGATAATTCTCATATGCACAACATCAAAGCATGTGAAAATACTGCATGACTCAAACATCCAAAGGAATTCATGCTTATGCAAGACATGTATTGTAGGTAGTGAAAACATGCTGGAGAAACATACTGCTGTGGTAAGCCAGTACAGGAGAGGCTTTTGAGTGTTTGAAGACCATGTGTTCTGCAGACTCTACAGTATGTTAGACATTAATAGAGAACTCGCTGGCAGACAGATTCCTATTTTTTTGTCAGCTATATACAGATTTTTTTTTTTTTACTTTTTTAGGAGAACAAAGAAGTGTGACAGCAACATAATGTTTCTGAGTTTAAATTGGAGTGTGAAAGTAATTTTAAGCACAAGAAACTTCTGGCTTTACAATTTTGTATGGATTATTCTAGTTTTTTGGCTTTTATTTGAAATTTTAGTTGAATTTGCAGTTCTTGGTTTTTTAAGTAACTCACTTCTGACTTGTGCTGCTTTGCACGCCACACCTTACATCGAATACTTCACTTATTAAGGACAGCCAGCACCTCAACAACTTGATGTGGTCCTTCAGTGAAATTCAGGATGGGAATGGCAGAACTGGGAAAAATGCAACATAGATTTTCCGCTTCCTTTAGATTCAAGGAGATAAATATTAATGGAAATCTATAGGATTCTGATTGGCAAGCAGAGAAAAATTAGTCTGAGCATCAGGGATTCAGATTTTAATCTCAAACATGTTAGGCTTTCTGTCACTATGCAGTGTCCTCATTTTTGAAATTTTCCTCATTCCTTTTCTTTTGGAGGGAGGTGCAAAGTGTTTACTAGGGCAGAAGAGGGGCCAAAGAATGATGGAGCTTGATAAAGCCTCTATGAACCCACTGGAGCTCTGGCGCAGTTTAGGCTATTAGAGCATCCTGGGCATGGCAGATAGAAATGGGCCTTTGGGCCCCACCTCTCTGTTAGTGGATGTTGCTGTCCTGGGAGGAGATACTCTGGGGTGGGCTCTTTGCCATGCAGGCAGACCCTGGAGATGCTGACAGCTGGAGGTTGTCTGGTGACCACTCTCCCCAAAGCCTGGCAGGTCCTTACTTGAAGGGAGATACAGATGGTGCATGGCCATGTCTTCCAGAATAGCCGGGACCTTGATTCACCAAAGGCTAACTTGTTACTACATTTGGTTTTTGCCTTTCACTCTATACCCACTCACTCATTCACATGCACACAACATCTATCTTTTAAATTTTAGATGAATTATTGGAAAGACATATCTCCTGGACCATTTGCAGACATCATGAAACTTTATCCCTGACGCTTTATTGGCACGTCCCAAGAACAAGGATGTTCTCCAACGTAGTCACAGTATCATCACCCCCAAGAAATCTAACATTGACAAAATGGTGTTACCTAACATACAGTTGGAGAAGGCAATGGCACCCCACTCCAGGACTCTTGCCTGGAAAATCCCATGGGCGGAGGAGCCTGGTAGGCTGCAGTCCATAGGGGTCACAAAGAGTCAGACACAACTGAGTGACTTCACTTTCACGCATTGGAGAATGAAATGGCAACCCACTCCAGGGTTCTTGCCTGGAGAATCCCAGGGACGCGGGAGCCTGGTGGGCTGCCATCTATGGGGTCGCACAGAGACTGGACACGACTGAAGTAACTTAGCAGCAGCAGCAGCAACATATAGTTAGTATTAGCATTCCCCCAAAGTACCCAAAATGTCCTGTGTAGCTGTTTTATTCTTTCCTAGACATGATCAAAGGTCAAGGCGATTATATTTTCAAGTACTTCTACCTTTCTTTCTCTTTTCTTCTTCTGGGATTATATTTACTACTTCGTTTTTAAGTTTCATTTTCTCCTTTTCTCTTTCCTATTGTTCCACTCCCCAATCTGTTTTCCATTTCAAGATTTAAATGTCCTCTGCCTTGACATTACCATGTAATTCATTATTTGCATTGGGGTCGAAACTGCATCAGATTTTTTTATTTCACTTTTACATTGCCTGACTCATTTGGGCTACTCATTAGATGTTTGTTCATATAACACTTAACTCAGTGTTTATTATACAGCAGTTACAAATATAAATGACAACTCAGGATTTGCAAAATGATGTTTACCAGCAGTTGCAAATAACTGGATGTTATCTATGTGTAAAATTGGCAACTAGGACCCAAAAGCAGAGGCTCAAAGGTATCAAATACTTCCACATTCTACAGAGAATTAAAAAAATACTGGGGCTAGAGGCATTTTCCAGGACTTATTAGGAGGTGGCTGAACCAACTCTGCTACCCTGAATAATCACCCCAGCCTCAGGAAACTCCCTGGCTGTCCCAGTTAATACAAGGAAATAACTAGAAAAAAGAGAAGAAGGAATGGAGAGAGAATCATTAGGTTTGAAATTAATAGCTTGCCAGGGAGGTCTTTCTGCTAGCCATCTGAGAAGCTGCCCACACCAGCTGTGATACCAGGTACAAGCTTGGAGCGTCTAGATGCATCCAGTTGAGGTAGAGTCTTATGTCCCACCCCAGAGAACTGTGCAGTAGGGTCCTCATAGGTCACCCCAGGTATTCACACACCATTCCTTTGAGAGAACACCCAGTGGCCACCTGCCACACAGAGGTTGTTAATGGTCAGCAGTAGTCAAAGGTCTGATGGGAAACCCACCAGACCTCTGCAAAGCAAACCCAATTAACTATAAAGAAGTATGCCTTCCCCCAAGTCACTCCTTCTTTAGCATTAGGGAATTTAGAGTCAGAAAAGAGAGAGGTACCAGTCCCTTGGGGGAAGACTAAATTGGGGTGGGGGTTGGAGAAGAAAATAAAAATGGACGCTTAAATGGATAGGAACTGAATTTTTAATATTATATAACTGTAAAACTATTGGATGTATGTGATGTGAGATTGGATGTATGGATGTGAGAGCTGGGCTATAAAGAAAGCTGAGCACCGAAGCATTGATGCTTTTGAACTGTGGTGTTGGAGAAGACTCTTGAGAGTCCCTTGGACTGCAAGAAGATCCAACCAGCCCATCCTAAAGGAAATCAGTCCTGAATATTCATTGGAAGGACTGATGCTGAAGCTGAAACTCCAATACTTTGATCATCTGATGCAAAGAACTGACTCATCTGAAAAGATCCTGATGCTGGGAAAGATTGAAGGTGGGAGGAGAAGGGGACGACAGAGGATGAGATGGTTGGATGGCATCAACGACTCAATGGACGTGAGTTTGAGTAAATTCTGGGAGTTGGTGTTGGACAGGGAGGCCTAGTGTGCTGCGGTCCATGGTGTCGCAAAGAGTCAGACACGAATGAGCAACTGAACGGAACTGAAGTGAAAGCTATTGGATATATCTGAGATAACATTAAAAATAGTAAAGAGAGAATCAACTGAGCTTGATTGAAGGCAGGATTGGAAAAAAAAAAAGTCCCATCAGTTTCTGCAAACTGCTCAGAAATCTGGTTACTCCTATGAGACAAGTTCTCCTGACCAACCTTAAGGAGGCAAGCGGGGGGAAACAGTCAGTGGAAAGATGAGAGGTGGGGCAGGCTGTGGGGCAGGGCCACAGAGCAAGTGTGAAGAGAACCTGGGAATGAGTACATTGATGTGTATGGGGCAGCATTCATTCAGTCGCTCACTCGTTAAACATTTAGCCCATGCCTATTCTGATGAGTGTTGTAGAAGAGCAGGAAACAAAACAAGTTATAGTCTCTCCCTCATAGAAATTATAACCCTATTTAAAAAATATGCGAGCAGATGACCAATAAATTATGAAGGCTCTGCACACCTGAAGAAAGGAAGCTATTAGTGCCGAAAGAAGTTACAAAATTAACTTGACACATATTTAATGATATGCAGAATGGTTACTGTGCTGCACAATTATTTCCTTCAAAGCAATTCTCCCATCTGTTCCCTCACTTCTGTTCTTCCTGCCACTGTTCTGTGTAGGTCCTTATTGGTGCTTATAAAACCAATGCAATAGTCTTCCACTTGGCCTCCCACCTTTTTGATCCAGCTTATACTATGATGCTACATCAGTCTCCAGGCTCTTAAGTCAACCCTTGCACAAAATCCTATAGAAGCTCCTTCTTGATAAAAGCCCAAATGTCCTTTTCCAGCATTCTAGGACAACTGAGACCAAGTACAGAGTTATCTTTTCAACCTCATCTCATACTACTCTGCTGTATGTAAACTCACACATATAATTAAACACATCAGTTTGTCTAAACAGTATGCTAAATTGCTAGCCATTCCATGAACATGAACTGTGTGCAAGACACATTCATGTCTTTGCAAATATCATTTTCCATGCTTTCCATGGAATTTCCATGCATGCATTTCCATGCATTCCATGCAGAATGATTTCTGCCTTTATTTCTGCAGTGTTTCTCTAGGACTGGCTTCTTGAGCTCTAAGATACAAATTTCCAACTGTTTGTAAAATATCTCATATAGATGTCCTATAGTATCACCAACACAAGCAAAATGTGTTTCCTTTGGCTCACAAGTGCCCTCCCTCTGCATTCCCCAACTAAGTCAATGGGGAGCATCACACCGTATGCAGTTCCATGTGTGACAGTCCACGGGGTCGCAAAGAGTCAGACACGACTGGGTGACTGAACCACAACTGCACACCATCGCCCAAGTAGAGGCTTAGGAGTCATCTTTCTCTTTTCCATTTTACCTCATATCTAATTAGGCCAACAAGTCTTCTGCATTTGATTTACAAAGTGTCTTTCAATTCAATTCTCTTCTTCCAAAATGAACTTTGGAATGTGACAGCAGTATCTACTGCCGTATTGTAAGGATCATAAGACACAAGGTATGCATGCTGCCTAGCGCAGTTTTGAATATATGTCTTCAACAACTTAGTTTCCTTCCCTCCTTAGTGCCCTAAATTAGGCCCATGCTTATTTTGAAACTATACGTTGAGTCTTTTGGCTGCTAATCTTTTCAACTTCCAATCAAAATTCTTCTTTCCTCTTGCACTGCTTCCTTTTCTTTTCTACCTTGTTTTAGAAAGAGTTTATGTCTGCTAACCTCCTTATACCCTCCTTTCCACAGTTGACAGTTACTTTTTAAAAATATATCTAACAAGGTCCCTCAAGTTGATTGAATCATTTCTAATTCTCTGCTTTCTTCCTGGATGAGAATTATACCTCTGTGCCCCTTGCCAAGGAATCTGCATTGAATCCTGCTATAGCTGGACTTACTACTCCATCCCATTGATGTTGGCTGTGTACTTTCTTGGCCAGTGGAACAGGCAGAAGTATCAGTGTGGCGGTCTGTAGATGAGGCCTCTGCACTCCTGTGATCCAATTATCCTATTGTATTCCTATACTCTATTATAAGAAAAACAAGTGCTGAGTAGTTACACAACTGCTAGCCCTACGAGAAAGATGAAGACTTGTGGAGCAGACCTAAATCGAGGCTGAAGCTTGGAGTCTACCCGAGCTCTCTGGAGCGTGGGTGAGTCCACCTGAAGTTAGCTGAATCATGAGGAAGAAAAAATATACATATATTTTGTTGCTATAAACCACTGATATTTTGACATAGAGGGGAACATGGACTAATAAAGTCACTGTTTATTTCAAAACTCTTGGTGTTTGTATTAGTCTGGGTTCTCCAGAGAGACAGGATCAATAGGCTGTGTATATACACACGCATGCGTCTGAAATCTGGCAAGTGTCAAATCTGCAGGGCAGGCTAGAGACTCAGGGAAGAATTTGCAGCTCAAACTTGAAGGCAGCCTGGGGAAGAATTCCTTTGACTTCTTTGGGGGACCTCAGTGTTTTTCTCTGATTGGATAAAGTTCATCCACATTAAAGGGTAATCTGCTTTACTCAAAGTCTACTGATTTAAATGCTAATTGCACCTAAAAAATACCTTCAGAGTGACACCTAGACTGGTGTTTGACCAAATATCTGGGTACTGTGGCCTAACCAAGTCAACATATAAAATATTCCAAACTCTTTAATTTATGAATTCACTGGCAAATGACTGAGAGAGACTTGGGAAGCTAAGTTAACGTCAGCATCCTGTCCAAGCTGTGTGACTCTCATCTAGTAAACATCAGTGTACTGTATTTTCACTAATCTTAAACTAAGTAACTCTTTATTTTATGAGTACGATTGTTGGGGCATAATCTACTGTATTTCTAGTATATTTCTACACTTTTGCTCACACCGTTTCCTCTGTCAGGAATACTATTTTCCCCTGTTCTCTGTTGAAATTCTATCCATTCTTAAAAGATCCTGTTCAAATGCTGCCTCTTTTATGATGCCTTCTCCAATGCTATCCTTACTCCCAAGTCAAAACTAATCATACCTTCTACCAGGTTTCTGTAGTAATTTCCACAAAATTCTATTATAGCTCTATTAAAGTTTGATTTCTATTATAGTTAGAGAGGTGAGTATCTGTCTTAGTTAGACTGTCAACCTCCTGGTAAAGAAACAAGGTCTTAGCCACTTTTGTAGTCTCTCATGTGCCCAGCAGAGCATCTTATATATGGCAGCCATTTGCTAAAGGTTTACTAAAATGCCTTTTCCTTCTCCAGGGGATCTTCCTGACCCAGGGATTGAACCTGGGTCTCCTGCATTGCAGGCAGATTCTTTACCAACTGAGTCACTAGGGAAGCCCAATTTAATGAACACGTGAGGACAAAAGGACAAATTAATTTTAGTGGCATGGCATCCATTTGTGGGGAGATGTGTACTTTGTACTACATATTATACAAATGAGGCTTCCTGTTATGGCCTAACTTAATGTTTACAAGTATTTAAAACTATTAAATACCAAGGACCAGTTCTAGGGAGTATGCTGTGTAGTATGCCGTATGGGTTTCCTAGATGGTGCAATGGTAAAGAATCTGCCTGCCAGTGCAGGAGATGCCAGAGACATGGGTTCGATCCCTGGGTCTGGAAGATCCCCTGGAGTAGGAAATGGCATTCCACTCCAGAATTCTTGCCTGGAAAATTCCATGGACAGAGGAGCTTGGCAGGCTATAGTCCCTGGGGTCACAAAGAGTTGGACATGACTGAGCACACACAGCACATGCCACATTGCAAAATGCACTGGGCTTTGTTTCTGTAGCTGGCAGTCTTGACTATACCATTATTAGTTGTATAACCATGGGCAAGTTACTTCACCTCTAGGCTTCAGTGTTCTCATCTATAAAATAAAGGTGTTAGATCAATAATCTCAAAGTTCCCTTTTAGTTCCTAAATCTTACAACTCTATAATTTGTATATTAATATCAAATTAGTGTCATAGTTATTTATCCAGTAAAGAGGAAAGAAACCTAAAGGCAGAAGGAAAAAAATGCAGTACAAGATGGGACATGGATAGAGGAGCCTGGCGGGCTACAGTTGCTGGGGTTGCAAAGAGCGACTAACACTTTCAATTTCATAGGACATTTAGGCTAGAGTCAGATGTCAGCCACACTTTTTTCTTGAGTGCGTCCACAAGGAGCATGGTGACTGCTTTCTCAGATTAGCAGTGGTGATACTCTTTTCTCAGCAGGCTCATCTGGCAGGACAAGGATAGATAGCTCGAGGGGCTTCCAGGCCCGCCGTACTGTGAACATGAATGGGCGTCAGGCACAGTCTGTAATCTGAGAGGCAGAGTGGTGAGCAGGCATGATAACAGGTTCTCAACAAGGCAATACTATTCAACTAGTTGAATCCCAAAGTCTGGGGGAAACCTAAGCTGGAATAGCAATCAGAGACAGCAGGGAAGAAAGCTTGTCTCAGGAAAATGAGGATATCTTGGTACATTGCATCAAAGATCTTCCTTGTTGCTCATGATGTCTTGTTGATTCTCTGCAAATGGGCACTGACTGTCCTCCAGGAGCCTCTTAAAGCAAACTTGGCTTCAGAGGGAACACACTGTTAACATCACAAGCCACAAAGCAGGCAGAGATCACTGACCCTAGGACAGTGCTCTGCAGTGTCCTAGGGCTTCAAGGGGGCCATTATAAGACAGCTAAACAGCTGAGGTTCTAAAACTGCCTGGTCTACTTCAGTTGAATAACTCATATTTTAAGTGTCTTACATAGGTAAGAAGAAAGAAAGCTTAAAAAAGAAATATTTGAAAACCACTGACCTAGAAGGTTTTTGTAAGATCACATGATCACTATAGCTTTATTTTATCTTAATATGTTACTTTTATTTGAAATATTCTGGGCTTGTCACATATGCATGGACATACATATATATTTATTGTCTGTCATCCTTTCTGCCTGAGACCAGCTTTGTCTGTTCAGACAAGGATACTACCTTATAAACTGATAGAGCCACAAGATGAAAAATATAAAAGAGGAAGGCAACAAAAATAGAAAAAGGAAATAAAAATAAGAGAAAATGGAATTACATTGTAATAGATTTGGGATTAAATTTAAAAAATAGTTCTCAATTCAACAAGTTATGAAGCTGGCATTATGACACTGGCATGGTAATTAGATCAAGAGAATAAGGAACTTAAAAAATTCAATAACAAATTTGGCCGATATTTTTATGTCTGAGAGTGTTACAAAATTGAGACCCATTGTTGTCCATCAAAAACTATTCTCTCTTCTTCCACAGTAATGAGGCTTCAATTAGGCTCATACCTACTTAACTAGATATGTGATACAGTAGCTTTTCTTCTGGTTGCTTCTATGAGAATACATTTGAGCCTATGGGATGCCACTGAAAGTGTTAATGTAACTTCAGATCACCTTTATCCTAAAAGATTCTTTGCTCTAGAGTTTCCTTTTTTTGGGGTCGGGGGCAGGTCTTCTCTTGAGCTGAAACACCTGTGTTGACAGCCTAGCTCTGGTCCCATGGGCAAAACAATACTATAGAGTTTGGGAAATGTTCCTCACATCTTAATGTACATAAGAATCATATGGGAGACCTTAACCTTCAGGTTCTAAGTCAACAGGTTGAAGGGAGACTGAGATTCTGCATGTCCAACAGGCTCCCTGGCAATGCTGACATTGTCAATCTGTGGACCACACTTTAAACAGTAGTACTTTAGAGGATGATAGAACAAGAGATGGAAGGTCCTGGGTCCTGAGTCCTTCCAGAATTGCATAGAGCAGAGTCCACATGCAAACCTGGACTGCTCACTGTCAGACTGTTACAGGGGAGAAGTAAGCATTCTACTCTCTAAACCACGAGGAGGTCTCTAATTCAGAGCCTTAGCCTTTAGTAAAAACAGAATTAAAAATTAAATACGGTAACTTCATGAAGAACATTTAAAGGAAGCCTGTACTTCCATTTGACAGTACACTGCACTGTCTTTAATTTTGTGAAGCCATAAGTTTTCATATCTGTTGCCATTAAAAGAAACTTCATTTCTTTTAACTGCCTTTGTTGGCATCTTTCTGTCAATCACACCACCATCCCTTTGTGACAACACTGCAAGGGATAATAGGTGGAAAAATGTAGGAAACCTCAAGTTTCTAGCTCTGATACTTGGTGGTATTACCAGCTGAGAAAGAAAAGAAAATAGAAGAAAGTGACATGAATAATTTTGAGATGTGAGAATTTAAAGATGTTGGGGAATAGCAATGTTAAGTTTGGGGGAGAAGTCTGAGGCAGCAGCACAGACTGCTGTATGATTTTGAGCAAACTCTTCAACCTTCCTAAGCATCCATTTTCTGATAAGTATTATGAGAGATAAAAAAGAATATCTACCTCTGAGGGTTGCCATAAATGTTCAACAATATAATGCAAGTCGTGTTTAGTTCAGTGTTCAGCACAAAGAAGCTCTGGATGAATCTTAGTTATTTTTATCACAAGTGGGAGCTGCAGTCATGCATGGATGGGACTGAAGAGAGCATGTAGTATGAAAAGAAGTGGCCTGAGGACAAACCAACATTTTCAAAGTAAAGGATGAGGATTATACTCAGGAGACTGAAGAAAGAATAGTCAAGACAACAAGAGAAGAGAGAGGAGCAGAGTTGTATGGAGGCTGTGGGCCGCAGTACTGGGATGAGTGAAGAGGTTCGCTGAGAGGAGGAGGGAGAAAGGTTCATAGGGGTCTGGCATCTTGCTGAGAAGAGCCCAGAAGCTAGGCTGTGCTGGGTTGCAATGTAAGTCAGAGATAAGGACATAGAAAGTGCAATCTAAATGATTCTTTTGAAGAGTTTGTATGGGAAGAGAAGGTGGGAGACGAAGGTTTTAGAAAGCACAAGGAAAAGGCAAGGAAGGGGGTGACAAATGAGGACTCGCGGCTGAGGAAGGTCAGAGACATAAAGGAATGAGCCCAAGAGTGCCGTGGAGATTGGAGTGGGGTAGAGGGCTTGTCTCTTGCCTTGGGGGTTTTGCTTGCCTTTCTTGGAAATCACAGCTGAGAGGCATAGCCGAAGATAATTTTGGGGTTAATAATCTCTGTATTCAAAGCAGCTACTTACAAAAAAAAAAAAAGAAGCTGCCTTGCTGAGACTTGGTGAGAGCTGGATCCTTATACGTGAAATGCTGGAACCTTATATGTGAGGTGGAGGTCCTCATCTGGGTAGGGCAGCATTCCGTATGACATGCTGCTCCCCAGATACACACAAACCTGACTTCCACTTACTGTGAGCCTGCTGGTGCAACACCCTCAATGTGTCAGGAACTCAAACTTGCCTCTGAAGCTGCAGTGGATCGTGGCATCTCTTTTCTACCTGGATATACTTTGTACTCTCAGACTCCCCAATAGGAGTTTTGTCACACAGATGGCTGACATGGTCAGGCACCTCCCCCACTTCCCTGCTCCTTGTTCCAGCCTCTTCTGCTCTGTCCTGCTGCTAACCAAGACTTGGACTAGCAGTAGGCCTGATAATAAGCCAGGTCAAGCAGTGCTAACGGACAGTGTGCTGCCAAGTCTAAATGCAGGTCTATCAAGTAGCGCAAGGATCAGATCTCCTATAGGCTTTGAGACCTGGGCTCAGACATCACTGTGCTATTTCATCAGTGGCTCTTAAAAGACTGATTGAACATAAAAGAGGAAGGCAGATCCGCTGACCATGGAGCCCCAGAAAAAAAAGTCTATCTACCACCGTCTAAGTGCTGTCATAGTGTAACTTTGCTGGGAGAGGCATGTCCACCAAAGTCATAGGACTATCAATGATAAAAACATCACCTAACAATCATATGAGATTAAAAACCCAAAGTGATCTCATACACATTATCTCATGGTGAGGGGTTTTAAGTGATCTTTTGGAAAATGCCCTTTATGGAGCCTGAGACTCTGGGTCCTTCATGTAATGATATTCTTTCTGTGGAATTGAAAAATTAATATACTGTGACTCTTGTTAGGAAGCAGGGTGTGATAAAGCCTCTGTGTTGTGTATCGGCAGCAGTGGAGGGAGACACGTAACATATACAAATCTGTTTCTTGAAGCCCATTGGTTTGCAATAAGACCCTATTATTGAGACAATTTCTGCAAAAGAATGGGGAGAATCTTAAACACTCAGAGGTAAGTGAATCGTGCTTAGATGTCACTATGGACTTAATAGCTGGAGAAGGCAATGGCACCCCACTCCAGTACTCTTGCCTGGAAAATCCCATGGACAGAGGAGCCTGGTGGGCTGCAGTCCATGGGGTCACTAAGACTCGGACACGACTGAGCTACTTCACTTTGACTTTTCAATTTCCTGCATTGGAGAAGGCAATGGCAACCCACTCCAGTGTTCTTGTCTGGAGAATCCTAGGGATGGAGGAGTCTGGTGGGCTGCCGTCTATGGGGTCGTACAGAGTCGGACACGACTAAAGCGACTTAGCAGCAGCAGCAGCATGGACTTAATTGCAGATAATAGTACCTCCTCTAATTTTTCCCACCACCAACTGAGCCTTGCTGATTTTGCATACTTGAATGTTCAGACAACTGCAGATTCCCAGCTTTAGGAACAGGGCAGGAGCATGAAGAGGTGATACCTGAATATTACGTGGTACTACCTTTTGTGTGAATAAAGGGGAAGTGAAACGCTTTGGCCTGGATACTATCACTTTATGCCCTGTGATTTCTATTTAATGAATAAAAGAAATAAACTAAGGTCTAGCCATGAGAGGGCCTGCTGCCGCTAAGTCACTTCAGTAGTGTCCGACTCTGTGTGACCCCATAGATGGCAGCCCATCAGGCTCCCCCGTCCCTGGGATTCTCCAGGCAAGAATACTGGAGTGGGTTGCCATTGTCTTCACCAATGCATGAAAGTGAAAAGTGAAAGTGAAGTCACTCAGTCGTGTCCGACTCTTAGCGACCCCACAGACGGCAGCCCACTGGGCTCCTCCGTCCAGGGGATTTTCCAGGCAAGAGTACTGGAGTGGGGTGCCATTGCCTTCTCCGTGAGAGGGCCTGAGGCATTCCTTATTTTGACAAGTCTTAGACAGTGGAGTAAACTGGAAGGGAAGCAATGGACAAAGTGCATAGATAAGAAAGGTTTTTAAGATGTGTGGTGATAAACTTCCAATAGCACAATGAAGATGTTTGGTGAACAAAACAAGCATTAGCCAGGCTAGCGAACCTTCTAGCCATCAGAGTTAGGGGTGTAACCCTTCCTAAAAGGCACTGGATTGATTACAAATTAAAGGAGTGAAGTGCCAAAAAAGAGAAGTTTTATAAATCGTGGCAGAAAAAAATGACAATAACAACACTAACAACCATAAAGCAGCCTCTTTATAGCTTTGCAAACAGTGTGAGCAGACTGCTAATCAGGTTTCTTCTGTGCACACACAGAGTAACTGCTCTCTGGAGCATCACCTGAGAACCTGGCCGCTGTCTGAGAGGCAAGATCTGTGGGGACGTGGATGAAAGGACCAGTGCAACCACTGCACGGTACACATGTAAACATGGTCACTGGGGCTGAATGATTTTATTGAATCATTTTTATTGTACTTCTCTCTGAAGCTTTTGGTAAAAGGGGTATTTTTGAAAATTCAATCAAAGAACATGCTTTCACCATCTTTTCATTTCTAAAATCCTTGTTGAGATCATGTTGACCCTAGAGCCCTCTGTTATACATCACTATTTGTTTTAATTTATTTCCTTGTTGCAAAGTTCTTTTATGAAACAAGGTCTCAGATTAAAGATGGAGAGGATTTACTGCAACTAGAATAAGGTGCTGAACAATGCCCACCATCACTCACATTACAGTCTCCACCACTGATATGAACTCTATTTAACAAAAGACACAGAATCCCTCTTTTTCCCCCCTCTGATAGTACATGTTTGCTGACATCCGTGTCCCTACAATGCTTATGTAGTGCACTGGTATGTAGAACACTGCTTTGCTCTTGAAACAGAAACTTTAAATGCTACTATGAATCAAGAAAATTGTTTGCTTGTTATTAGTCTCAACTAAAAAATATTTTTTTCCCCAAACCTGTGTCTTCAGAAGATAATGAACCTTCTGAATGCCAATTCTATTTATTTGATATTTAAAAACCATGTCCTTTCTCAGAGCCTCCAGGCATGTGCATAATAACATACCCACTGAAGTACTTCAAACAGATAAATGTATCATAAAACCAAAGTTAGGAGTATATAAATGAATAACTTATGTTCTGCTTGGGTGGGGAAGTATAAAGGATATCATACAAAAGGTCACAAAAAAAATAGGAGTTACAAAGTTGAGGACCCACAACACATCCATCTATCCATCTGTCCACCCATCCATCTGTCCACCCATCCATCTGTCCACCCATTCATCCATTCACCCATCTACTATTCACTCAGCAAAGACATAAGGCATGTCTACTGTATTCTAGGCACTGTTTTGGACGCATCAGTGAATGGAACATAAAAAAGTATTAGGCATTGTGAAGTTTATATTCTAACTGGGGAGCCAGATAATAATAGACAAGCATAAAAAGTAGAGAAATTATGTCAGAAAATGATAAGTGCTGTGAAAAGAGCAAGTACAATAGGAGGATTGGGGGCTCTGGAGGTTGCATGGGGACAGGTGGTTGTTGTTCAGTTGTTCAGTTGCTCAGTCGTGTCCGACTCTTTGTGACCCCATGGACCTCAGCACACCAGGCTTCCCTATCCTTCACTATCTCCCAGAGTTTGCATCAATTCACGTCCATTGAATTGGTGATGCCCATCCAACCATCTCATCCTCTGTTGCCCCCTTCTTCTCCTGCCCTCAATCTCTCAAAGCATCTTCCACTCTTCTTTAGTGAGTCAGCTTTTCACATCACATGGCCAAAGTATTGGAGCTTCGGCTTCAGCATCAGGCCTTCCAAAGAATTTTCAGGGTTGATTTAAAGTTGAAATGTAATATTCAATAGGGTGGTTAGGGGACATTTTATTCAGAAGGCAAGATTTGAACAAAGATTTAAAGAGAGTGAATTGGCTTTGTTGGCAACTCGGGGGAGAGGATTCAAGTAGAGGGAACAGGTACAGCAAAGGCCCTCAGGAGGAAGTGAGCTGATGTCCACTTAAAGTATAACAAGGAAACCAGGGGCGGGGCTGAAGTAGCTCGTGCAGGCAGAGGTGGGCAGGGAACAGGTCAGCGAGGTAATCAGGGGCCAGATACTGTAAAGTTTTGAAGGCACTGTAAGGACTTTGGCTTTCATTCTGTGGGAAACAGGGAGCAAGTGCAAGAATTTGCACAGAGTGGTGACCTGATTTGGCTTACATTTCAGCAGTCACTCTGGCTGCTGTGTTGAGAGGAGTGCACAGGGAAGCAAGGGAGTAGGAGCAGAAAGGCTTGTTCAGAAGTTGGGGAAGTAACCCAAGAGAGACAGGGCGAGGGTGCTCGAGGAAAGGTGGTGAGAAGTGGTCAAATTCCAGACAACTTCCTGAAACACAAAATAAAGTGCTCCTTGTTCTCTAGCCTGGAATGGGACTCTGCCAACTTGATTTGCACCCATGTGGCATGGGTCTCAGCTTGAACAGGACTGGGTTCATCTGTCAAGCATGGGAACGTATGGATAACTGCAGGGTGGGTCTTGCATGAGTCTGTTTTCAATGAACAACCCAGGGTACTCAAAAGACTCTTCTGGTCAAAGAAGGTGGCCTAGGCATATGTATTTGATTAACAGGATAACAGACACATGTTCAAGGAGATGGGTGATTCTGCATGGATTTCAGGATCTGGACCCTGGCTCAGCGCCTGTGGATCATGCCTTAAGAATAAGAAGCTTCAATATGAAATCTGTATCATGAAACATTTTTGGGACTTGGGGACAAAAGGAATTAGCAGAACTGGCACCAGAAACTTCATCAGCAGGCAGAGATGGTGCCATATTGCAGATATTGGTGCCCTCAACATTGGGCACCAGCGGTTGGTCATGGTGCCCACCCTGGCAGGTTTCAGTGATATTGGCAGGATATTCAGTTGGCATTGGCTAATGTGCCCTTGATGGAAAGTGCCTGGGCACTGTAGGCAGTAGCACAGACATTAGCACCTTTGACACATTGGGCCCCTGCAGCTGTGAAGCAGCCTTTGGCAATAATTAGTAGCAGACTTGGCACACTCAGTGGATGTTAACAGCACCAAGAACAATTTTGGTAAGTTCTGGTGGCATTGTTTCAAGCTTTGGTAACAAGAATCATCAACTACAATAAGCTAGAGGGAGAAAGGGAGAAAAAGGCAGATGTCACACAGGCAACAATTGGTCTGATTAATGGTGCACGTATGACTTGAAAGACCCAGAATGAATATTAGGAAAAACTTCAGTGAGGTCTGGAACATGCAGAGAAGTGTAACAGCAGTTTGAAGCCCTGCCTGGAATTCTTGAGAACCCCTGGGATTCTTGAGAACTCCTTTTCTATCTATAGTGAGGGAATACTCTAAGAACTATTCCACCACCGCTGGGTAGAAGAGACAATAGATTGACTCTTAGGAAAATGTCTCCAGTCTTATAGATTGGGGAGTTTGTTTGTTTTTTGGTCATCTCAGAATTTTTATTACCTCAGACACTGAAGTAACTAAGAATTTTCAGCTTGAATTATGTGAATCCCTACTAGTAAATCAGTTCCTAACAATAGTTTCAGTAATTATTATTTATTTCATGCAACAAGAATTTTTAAGCACAAAATTTATAAAAATATAAAAGGTCTAAGGTTCTTTCTAGGAATATGCAATTCTGTGTGTGTGTATATTTCAGATATATACAAATGTAAGAAAATTAAGTGCCAAAGTTTTTACAAGTTCCAGAAAAGAAATAAAACTTGAGGAGTTGGAGATGTTTGGGAGGAGTTTCTTCCATAATTTCTCTTGGGGTTAATACTTAAAGAAGTGAGTGCCTGTGTGAGTGGGTGTGTGTGTGTATATTAAAGTGAGTAAGAGAGAGACAGAGAGAGAATGGATGAATATGAGCATCCATCTCTCCCGTTTGTTTCTAGATCTAGACAGAACACAGGCAGCATTCCCTGTCTGGAGTGATTCCCTCAATGCTCTATTTGCTAAACATATCTATTAATCTCTCGAAATTAAACTCAAGCATCATGTACCTATCCAGAAAACTTTCCATGGCTTCCACGTACTTAGTCCTCCCTTCCTCTTGTAGCATATTTTTTCACATAGTAGTTTAGTTTTTGCCATATCCGTCTCTGTCCAAAGTGTAGGTAGAACTGCTTGAGGCAGGAACCACGTCTTATCCGTTTTTCACCCCCATCTCTTAACCTAGCATAGAGCCAAAATGAACTGATTGGATGAATAAGAAATTCATTGATGATCATCTGGGCACGTGGGTGTCTGCAGACCTTATGCATCTGGAGTTGTCCTGTCTGTCATTTAGCCCCAATCCTATCAGAAAGCCCTATGGGGCTTCCCTGGTGGCTCAAATGGTAAAGAATCTCCCTGCAGTGCAGGAGACCCGAGTTTGATCCCTGGGTCGGGAAGATTCCTTGGAGAAGGGAGTGGATACCCACTCCAGTATTCTTGCCTGGAAAATTCCATGGACAGAGGAGCCTGTTGGGCTACAGTCCATGGAGTCACAAAGAGTCGGACACGATTGAGCGATTGACACACACACTATTGGAAATGCTAAGGTCTTTGGGTTGCAAGGTCAATTATTACTTTGTATCTACATCAGTAGCACTTAGAAAAGTGTTCTGTTGAAAGTGAACACCATAAATGTTGATAGACGATAATGTAATTGAGTCCCAGAGGACAAAGCCAGGGAAATCAATTTTCTATGCTCCTATTGTTCAGTCACTAAGTTGTGTCTGACTGTTTGTGACCTATGGACTGAAGCACGCCAGGAGCCCCTGTCCTTCACTGTCTCCCAGAGTTTGCTCAGATTTATGTCCACTGAGTTGGTGATGCTATCTATTTAATCCTCTGCCACCCTCTTCTCCTTTTGCCTTCAATCTTCCCTAAGCATCAGAGTCTATTCCAATGAATCAGCTCTTCGCATCAGGTGGCCAAAGTACTGGAGCTTCAGCTTCAGCAGCAGTCCTTCTAATGAAGGAAGGAAAAAGCCAGGAAAAGCAATCTTCTATACACTTACTATAATAATCTATGGTACATTTGTGGAGAAAACTTCACATTCAACAATTTCTATAATATATTTACCTCTTAGTATTAGAAAATTATAAATACAATTCTTTCCCATCCAGAAGTAGCCTCTAAATAGAGAAGGAGTTGAGGTTTAAAACTGATGATGCATTGAATAAAAAGCTTTTAACCTGCTAGAATTCTGTGATTCATAAATTATTACCTTAAAAATCATTTAAAGTGTATCTATTTAGCACCCTTGAAGACATGAAAGAAGGAATCTGGTGGCTTCTTGAGTACTCATTTCCTCTGATAAGAGCAGTAGTTATCTGTTAACTAACAAAATAAAACACCCCCTCCCCTCCCCCCCCCCAAAAAAAACCAAGCTGAATATCTTTTTACTAAAATAGAAGATGCTAGAAAAATGGCCAGCCATTTTTCTAAAGGTGAAAGGTGGATTCCTAAGTAAAGTGTTCACTGTGAGTTCACAGAAGATCAAGCATCAAATTTGAACCTGAAAGATGGAAATTTAAACTCCTATTGAACACCAACAGAAAATAACCACAAAGAAATACCACGGAATGAAAAACTGCTTAGCTTAGGGGTGGGAGAACAGTAACTCAGTTCTAGTTTAGCGGCTTCACCGAAAAGGACTCCAGGCGTCTTCTTGGGTTTGAAGCATTTGACTCACTCATTATAGCTTGAAGGGCAAAGTGATGGATGAAATTGATAACTGGATTGACGGCACTAGCTGTATTTCAAACAATGGTTATTACAAGTGGGAAAAAAGTAGCATATCTATCTGCCTGAACAAGCTAAGCAAATACTCCTGGTCACATTTTGCTTGGAGTGTCATGAGCTATCCCCAGTCTTGACACAACAAAGAAGTTTTTAAGGTGCATAGAAATGGTTTTTTGATTTATGGTTTTTGAAAGATGGTTTGAAACCGTGGTTCAAAACCGTTTTGAAAAATGGTTTGCTTTTCTTTTCCTCCTCCTCCAGGAACTTTCTTGTGATTCCTTGAGCAGAAGAGAACTTGCCTTCCATTTAATGCTCAAAGCTTGTATTTTTACTTCTATTACAGTTTGTTCATGCTCTGTTTTTATGAAAATCACTTGGATATTGGGTTGACTTTCTTTGCTAGATGGCAATCTCCTTGAAGGCAGATACTATATAACTTCATCTTTTTTTCTCCTTCCACTGTGTCTGAGACATAAGTAGATGCTCAAGGCATTTGCAGACATAAACTGAACAGAGATTTCTCACTTGACTGCCATTGATTGAAAGTAAGAAGTATAGCCAAATTATACTCAACTTTTAAACTAGAACTTAATTCAATTGTACAGGAAAGGTGGGGGATAATGGCTCTTCACATTTGTGGGTATATTGTTTAGGAGCTCTTGTGTAAATTTACTTAGTTCTGCTAATTTTTTTTTATGAAATCAGAATGTCTTTAACAATTTCATGGAGCCAACCTGTCATGGTCTGAACATGCAGCTTCTCAGTTCACTTCTATTCTATTCTGTGCCACCCACATTTACTGAGCCCTTGCTGTCTGAAGTACTATCTCCTCTGTTCTTCTCCCACTTTCCACTTAGCTCTGGGGATTGATTACATTACCTCTAAGAGGTGCAGACAGGAAGCCCTCTTGCTATTACGCTTATTCATTTAATTTCTTAGATAAGAAGGCCCCAGTTATGATTTTAAATACCTTCTCTCTTAGCTCCTGATAGGTTAAATAATCATCTTAAAGGTATTAAAAATTAATTTAGTGGATGATGATCAGAATTTAAAGTTTTTCCGTTATTTAAAATGTGAATAATCTGCGTTGTGAGAAATGGGAATGGAAAGCTCACTATTCCAATGTAGTCATGGACAGTTTTAGTCGTAAACTATCTTATATCAGTGATTGAGTTCCTTTCTGTTGCTTTTTGGCCCCAGGCAAATTTGCCCCCACCCCCAAATTTTATTAAGTTTTGCTAATTTAGTGAGCAGTTACTGAACAAATATAAGTGGCTAAGACCAATATTAACTTAGTCCTTCTAAGTGACAGGAGCTTCATGCACATTTTTAAATTTATAATTCAAAGTAAGTTAATGTGGTAGGCTCTACTGTTACATCTCCATTTTACAGGTAAGGAAACAGAATTATAGAATTTAAGTAATATGTCCAACATGACACAAGTAGTAGGTGGTCAACCTAGAATTAAGTTAGGTTAATAAAAGCTCAAGAAAATTCCTTTTTATAAAATTCTAAGTTGCTTGAAGACAACTTAAAGGGATTATCCACTTAGTATCCTCATCGTGCTTTAAAGTATAGCGTTTAGACAATATAGTTAAGAACCTCAGTTAAGCTGCCTGGGCCTGAATCCTAGTTTATCGATCTAACACAGCATTCGTACATTCTTGTCACTCTGTCTATTCCCTTACTACCTGAGAGGACATCTTTTGACTATTTTTTGTTTGCATATCAACTCATTTTGCTTATTGTTTATACCTGATGTAATGAATTTTAGACATAAAAATGGATGAAGGAACTTCACTTTTTTCTTGGTTCACCTTTAATCTTTTTTTTCTTTTTTTTGGAAATAAGCTTTAAAAGTTTTTTTTAAATTTTATATTGGAGTATAGCTAATTAACAAAGTTGTGACAGTTTCAGGTGGTTAGAAAAGGGACTTAGTCATACATATGCATGTATCCATTCACCTCCAATCTTCTTTTAAAAATTTATTTAACAAACATGAATACAGCACATATGATGCACCTAGTTCCATTTTAAGTGCTTTACAAGTATTGACTCATTTAATACTCAGCACACCTCTATGGGTCAGACAAAATCAAACTCAGGGAGTTCTGGCCATGTTCCCAACTATTACACCATGCTGTTTCCTGGCTTAATCCTATAAAAATGTCATCTCCGTGTAGTTTAATGCTCTAAAGATGTTTCTTAGGGAGTGCCCTTTCACCTTGCCTATCTTTCCTTCTTCTCTACCCAAATTAAAGAATAAAATAAATAAGATTATTTTAGCTATTTTGCTTTATTTCATTATGCCTTTTTTTTTTTTTTTTCCTTTTGACACAGCAATTCCGAAGCTTCTGTAAGGCCACCTACAAGAATAAACAGGCGGGTTGACCCTCAGTAGCTGCAGGACAACTGACTTGGTCTACGTTTGCCTTTCTCCTTTTTCAAGTCTGTCTCCTTCCTGCTTTTCTAGGGCTTTTTGATCTCTGCCACAGCCCTTCCCTCCCAGTCCTAAGAAGGAAGTTTAGTGGACTATAGAAGTGGCAAAAATGGCCTTTCTAGCCTGAAACTTAAAAGGAAACACAATTTTATAAACAATTCCTTTTTGTGTTTAGTCACTTGGTTCTTTTTTGCACTTTTACAGTTTCTCTCACAAATACATAATCATCAGAGACTTGGGTATAGCCAAGTATCATCCAGGAGCTAACTGGCGTGAGGGCGGACACCTGGGATATAGTTCCAGCTCTGATTCCTGGGTTGGGAAGATCCCCTGGAGAAGGAAATGGCAACCCATTCCAGTACTCTTGCCTGGAAAAATCCCATGGACGGAGGAGCCTGGTAGGCTACAGTCCACGGGGTCGAGAGGAGTCAGACACGACTGAGTGACTTCACTTTCACTTTTCTGTTGCTAAGGAACAATCTGCCTTGAGGCAAGCCATTTAATATGACCTATGCTTATCTTCACCTGTGAAAGGATTTAGGCAAGAGGTTGAGCTGGATATATATATATATGTTTTAATAGAACACAATGTGGTTTTTTTATCTGGACCATTTTTAAAGTCCTTTTTGAATTTGTTACAATATTGCTTCTGTTGTCTATGTTCTGGTTTTGTGGCTATGAAGCATGTGGGATCTTAGCTCTCCTATCAGGGATTGGAAGGTAAAATCTTGACCGCTAGACCATTACGGAAGTCCCTGAGCTGGATAGCTTAAGGTCCTTTGCTTCCCTAAACTGTGATTTTCTTGGGAGAATTACACTAGAAAGAGAAAGTGCTCAGATATCTAAATTCTTTTACTGCTGATTTTCGTATCACTCCAAGGGAGCCATTGTTTTTTTATTAAATGAGGATGAACTTCTCAAAATTGAAGGATGACAGCCGTTGGGGATGGTGATAGATCAGAACCTTTTACTTGCAGAATTCCTCCCATAGTTCTCTGTAACCATCATGGGGGATAATGAGTACAATTGTAGTTCAGTTCTCTGGTCTAAATAATAAACTATTCCAAGATAAATTCACTTAAAATAACACATTGAAAATCCTCCATCTTTAGCTCAGGAAGAATGCTGCAGTCACCTTCACTTTCTGAGATGGCATAAAAACCTTGAAACAGAGCATCCATAAGTGAGTTGGGGCTGTACTGCTCTCACGTCTGGTAGGTATTTGGATATCTATCTAGCTCAAACAGCTAGAGCTATTTTGTACTTTGTGTGTACTGGACTTTCTCATTTCAAAAGGCTCAAAGAACTTTATAAATAAAATGGTCATTCCCTCTCCCAATATATTCCTGAATAATAGACTGGTTATCCACTTGTAAATAGAAAGCATGAGGCATGGTGGAGAAGGTCTATGGAAGAAAATGCAGGCCATCAGGGTATGGATATTATATTCATGAAGGACCTGCCTTACTTCTTTGTAAAACATTTAAATATAAAGGTGCCAAGCTGGGAAATGTCCTAACCTGGGAGTCCTATCCTGACCTATTCAGGACTGACTTCTAATCTGCACTCTTGTTTGGCTCAGTCCAATCTAACAAATATTAACTGAGCATTACTATGTCCAGGTGCTCCATGCTTAAAAAATGAAAATGAATATAACAAAGATCCTGATCTTGAGTGAGAGAGACAAACTAGTCAATAGGCAGTCTTATCAGGTGTAATGGGAGCACAGAAGATTAAATTAGCATGCTAGCCCAGAAAAAGGATGTCATAAAAGGCTTCTCCAAGGAATAAATCTTAAGGAATGAACATTTGTGTGAAGAAAGGCAGCAGTCAAGGTACAGAAAGAAAAAGGTGTTTTTAACACAGAATGACTAGACTCTTAAGAATTCCATTAGTACTTCCTGGGAAGGGAGACTGTATTTTTTGGCTAGTTAGTGAGAGTCATGAAACTCATCTCTGGTGCATCAAACGCAGACTAAAATAAATGATGCACTTCCGAGCCTGGCAACAGAACATCCTGTGTTATTGTCCATGTTCCTCTCCCCTCTCCCCTCTCCCCTTAAGATAGTTCTCAAAGAACTCCAAGATGGGAGAGCCACATGACAGAATGAGCCTGGATCCCCAAGGTTCTGCTCGGAGGAGAGCTGCCTAAGCCGTCACTGACTTAGTGTGAATAAGAAACAAATCTAATAGTGTGAAGCCACTCTTAACAGTACTGTTAATAGTGTTAACAGTGGCTTGAGTTCATTATCTGATTATATAGGCTAAGAAATAACAAGATAGATCTGAATGACTTGCTGTCACTTCAAAATTTATTTTATTTACTCCAAATGACCTAAGTTTTTAACCTTAAGATCAATGACTCTTTCTTCCTTTTTTCAATGGCACCAATATCTCTCCTGAAAAAGAAATGATCTTTTACTCTGATTTAAGTGAGCATATCTCTTTGCCCCAGAACCACAAGACATTTACAGAACTGGATAGATCTTGAAAATAGAAACACCACAGCTTCACCAAGGACCAGACCTACAGGAAGCAGAATATCTTATGCCCTCAGTTAGACCATGGGTTTAAATCATGTATTCAGTTTACTTTAGGGTTCCCATGCTAACAGTACACATATGTATGTGGGATTTTAAGAGTATATCTTTAACTGGATAGCCACAGGGCGGTAGGTCAGCATCGAGTGGCATGATGTTTAAGATACTGGCCATTGAAAAGAAAGAAATGCAAGACAAAAGGAGGAGGGTGTATGGAGAGACAGTTTGGTACAAGAGAATGAAGTTACCCTGTCAGCAGGTACAACAATAGAATCTATGTCGGTAGCCTATGTTTTGTGGTTGCCCTTCTGAAAAACAGCAGAAGCAATAGGAATGAGTTTCTATCATTTTCCTAAGTGACAAGGAAATAAGACTGAAACTTCCTTTCTGAAGTTATTAAGAAGTTACATTGGTTGTACACTTTCCCCCTAAAGCTTGCACATATGTTCATCAACCATCAAGACTAGAATCAACAAACATCTGAATTTCAAGCACCCTGAAAGAACTAGGGTCTTTAAGAGCAGAATCTTGGGCAGGAAGCCAAGGTGAGATAATAACACATTTGCAATGCTCTTTTGAACTCTGAAATAATCAGGGATTCTCTGATATAAAGTTGTATTAAGATTTTAATTTTTGGAGAGATTCTCTTCCTCTATGACACAGGAGTAGCAAAGTCACAGCTATAACTAAATCTGGTCCCTAATGCTTTGTTTAATTGATAAAGTGGAAAGGAGACTTTTTTTTCGAGTGGGGAGGCAGGGTTTGTGTTCTCTAGTTTGCCACAACTTCCACTATTATTTATTGTCTTGAAACCATCATAATATTGTAAAGTAATTATCTTCTAATTAAAAATAAAAATTTTAATTAAAAAAAAAAGTGTTTGAGTTCTTAGTCCTTGCTAGTATCTCTGTATCCCAAGGTTTTTTTTGGTTAACTGTGGCCTGCATTTATTTGTTCCGATGAGGTCTAAAGTTCAATGATCGCTCTTACTTTCTAGTTTTGATAGTTTTTTAAAAAATGCATTTAATTTGCTAATATCCTTTAAATATTGTCCAAGAGAGTCTGACCAATTCATTTCCTCACTATAAATGGAAGTATGCTCCTTTCAATAATGAGGCACCAACAAAGACTGAACATGTTTTTAAAATTTGTAATGTTTTATAGGATTACTAATTTGTATATATCACTTAGATGAGTGGCATTCAGATCATGAAGCTTTAAGTGCAATTGGCAAATCTCCAAGGTCTCTGATTTCTGTATGATTGTATCCTATATGGATATGATAGTTGGACAATAAAAAAAGCTGAGTGCTGAAGAATTGATACCTTCGAACTGTGGTACTGAAGAAGACTCTTGAGAGTCTTTTGGACAGCAAGGCAATAAACCAGTCAATCCTAAAGGAAATCAACCCTGAATATTCACTGGAAGGACTGATGCTAAAGCTGAGGCTCTAATACTTTGGCCATCTGATGCCAAGAACTTACTCACTGGGAAACACCCTGATGCTGGGAAAGATTGAAGGCTGGGAAAGATTGAAGGCAGGTAGAGAAGGGGACGACAGAGGATGAGATGGTTGGTGGCATCACCAACTTGATGGACATGAGTTTGAGCAGGTTCTGGGAGTCGGTGATGGACAGGGAAGCCTGGCGTGCTGCAGTCCATGGGGTCACAAAGACTTGGACATGACTGAGTGACTGAACAACAACATCAGATCTGAGACATATGCCTTTTTTTGAATGGTGATTACTAATGTGTTACTAAATCATCTAATTGTGAATACCATAGTACCATGAAGATGGCCCATGGGAATAAAAAATGCGTTTTGTTATTGTTGTAACCATGCAATAGTTATTCCATTTTGACTGAAAATGCAGACAAGGAAACTAGACTGTAAAGTGGATCATTATAAAGTCTATCTGTAGCAGGCATACTTCTGAGATAGCCCCAGTGATCCCACCTCTTGATATTCACATCCTTGTGTAAATATCTCTTCCTATGTCTGGGCTGGATTTGTGGTTTGATTATAATGAACAGAATAGGTAAAAGGTTGGGATGTTACAAAAGACTAAGATTTCCATCTTGCTGGCACTTTCCTGTTTCTCACTTGCTTGTGCTGTTGAAACTAGCTTCATGTGAGATTCTTTACAAAGAGGCCCATGTGACAAGAAACTGAGGGATGCCTTCAGCCAATAGCTTGTGAGGAACTGAAGCCTCAGTCCAAAAAACCCCAAACATCAGAATCCTGCCTAAAACCAATGAATGAAGTAGGAAGTGTATTCTCCCCAGTTGAGTCTCAAGATGACTGTAGTCTGTGAAAGACCAAGAGCCAGAAGACCCAGCTGAGTGTTAGTTGCTCAGTCATGTCTGACTCTTTGTGACCCCATGGACTGCAGCCCACCAGGCTCCTCTGTGCATGGAATTCTTCAAGCAAGAATACTGCAGTGGGTAGCCATTTCCTTCTCCTGGGGATCTTCCCAACCCAGGGATCAAACCCCAGTCTCCTGTATTGCAGGCAGATTCTTGACCATCTGAGCCACCAGGGAAACTCTAAGCTGCTCTTAGATCCCTACTCCACAGAAATATAAATGTGATAAATGTTGTAATATGCCTCTAAGATTGAGGTAACTTGTTATATAGCAATAGATACCTTACAGAGAATCTCACTTCTCTACTGGAGTAAGAGATAACTCTGTTGTTGTTTTTTAAAAAAACAAAATCTCAGACCAAGGATGGGGAAGGTGACAATTCATCTGGTCAGAGGTGTTCAGTGCCATTTGGTGAAAATATTGAAACTAAGCAGCCCAACAAATATTGGTCAAATTGAACTGAACTTAGACAAAAAAGGCAGCTACAATCCAGGTGTTCATTATGCAGTAAAACAGAAGTAGGGTAGCAATGACCAAAACAATGAATACCGGAAACTGTGCTATGATCAAGAGTCCTGAGATAATTACCTTTGCTAGTCATCAAATATTTTGAGTTTGAGTTTTGAGGAACGCCAATGTTTAACTGAGGAGAATGAGCAGGCAAGGAGAGAGAGCAACAGAGAGGCAGGAAGATAACTGGGTATTGTGGAGGCCAAAAGAGGATGATGTTGACAGCTGATAAGAGTATCAAAACCTACTGAAGCCAAGGTGAGGTGGAAGTGGCTTATGGAATTTCTGTTCTTCTGGTCATCAGTGACTTTAGCCCTGGTGGTGTGGGGTGGCAGCAAAGAAACTAGTTAGATCCAAATGGGGATAGGGAGTGTAGACGATGACAAAGTAATTCCAAAAGATATTATAGAAGAGGAAAATATAGGAAAAAAACATTGGAAAGTGAAGTGAGCGTGTGATATAAAAGTTGCTAGCATGCTGATGTACATTTTCAATTCAGAAGGAGAGATAAGAGCAGATACACTACAGGCCTTCACATGAAATTCTGCAAACCTTTAAAATGATAATCCTTTGAATTCCTGACCTGTAGGTGTTATATTATCAAAGGACAAAAGAGATTATGCCCTTATAAAAGGATTTTAGAGGATTATCCACAGACTGGATAACAGAATTCTTACCTGGGAAAAAGTAAATGATATGTTGCAAATAAGTAATCAGATAATTTCCCTGTGTCCAGAGGACAGAAAAAGCTCAACATGCTTAAAGATTCTAAGAGAGTACAAAAGAAGCCATCTTCTCATAGAACTTGTTATTTGTGTCCTTTCTTAAAAAGAGTGAAGGGTAAAAGTTCCAGGAAACTTTCAGACCTAAGGAAAGACTGAGTCGGATTTGGTGAGGGAAGTGGATGCTGGGTGAAAATGGATAAAGTAAACTTTGCACCTAAAAGTCAGGCACTTTACAAGACAGAGAGAAAGAATGGATGGAAAAGAGGAATTGATAGGATTACTGTTCTAAAGATGTCTATGCTTAGAATACATGGAACATATTCTATGTGTTCAGCATATCAAATGAACTGGAGAACGTTCAGACCTATGCACAAGTAATTACTTCAGTATTAAAAAGGGGATATTATAGAAAAAACATCATTACAAAAAGAATAAGCATTGTCTTTGAAACTTGAGACAATATAAATACAAAAAAGCATTAAAAAATGCACTGAACTGTGATAACAGATCAAAACTGCACTTAGCAAACCACCTTTTCTCTGTTTAGGAACAATCTCTCCAAAACACATATGTTAAGTAAAGGATCTCATGACAGATGAAGAACACAGATATTCTGAGGATTAAAATTGCACAAACAAAATGAAGAGACAGTTTGTCCACTTTTTGGCAGTGCAAAGTTTAAGGGAATGCAAATGAATGTGTTGGCAGTTGAATTACACTATTAACCACCTAAAGACTGGGTTCATTACCTAAGAAGGCAAAGCATCAATTTGTAGCATTATAACATTTTGTATGTGTTGCTGAACATATGTTTGGATGTTTTTATGCTTTTGAACTGTGGTGTTGGAGGAGACTCTTAAGAGTAGCTTGGACAGCAAGGAGATCAAACCAGTCAATCCTAAAGGAAATCAGTTCTGAATATTCACTGGAAGGACTGATGCTGAAGCTGAAACTCCAGTACTGTGGCCACCTTATGCGAAGAACTGATTCATTGGAAAGGATCCTGATGCTGGGAAAGATTGATGGCAGGAGGAGAAGGGGACAACAGAGGATGAGATATTTGGATGGCATCACTGACTTGATGGACATAAGTGTGAGGGAACTCTGGGAGATGGTGATAGACAGGGAAGCCTGGCATGCTGCAGTCCATGGGGTTGCAAAGAGTTGGACATGACTGAGTGACTGAATTGAACTGAACTGAACTCATTTGTGTGCATAATAAGTACTTCAGCATCAGCCTCTTGATAGAAGCTTAATTTTGTGTTATTTCTATTATATTGTTCCCTCTGATGGGAATGATATTCTGTCTTAAAGATAAACACTTCATTTATTCTTCAAATAATTCTGAATTCAGGTTCTTTTGTTTCTCAAAATGGCATGTACAGGATTATAGACATAGCTTAAAAACTGAGGTACTCTTTGATTAAAAAAATATATTTGAATAACATGTAAAAATATTCATTCACTCAGTCACTCATTCTTCATTCTTTTAAGTGCATGTATTGAGCTAAACACAGTGGGAAGTTCAAGGATGGACATGGCATTGTCTCTGCCCTCAGGATGCTTATAACACAGAAGTAGTATAATAGTATTAGTACCTTCAGACAGAACAAGCATAGGGCCATCAAATCTTAGAAGAAAGAAAGAGTATTCTTTCATTTCACAAATTATTTTTTGATGTGCTAGGCACCATTCCAGGGACTAGATATGTAAAAGGAACAAGATAGGGAAGAATAAGGTGCCAAGGCACCTTATTTCATTACTGTTGCATCCTGGGGATGAGATAAAAAAATAATGCAGAAAACAAGCATACATCCTGATATATGGCAAAACCAATACAATATTGTAAAGTTAAATAAAATAAAATTAAAAAAAAAAAGAAAACAAGCAAACAAATAATATAACTTCCAGTGG
The DNA here is from genome assembly GCF_000754665.1 of Bison bison bison. NCBI lineage: Eukaryota > Metazoa > Chordata > Mammalia > Artiodactyla > Bovidae > Bison > Bison bison. Next base: position 3,125,852 of record NW_011495079.1, read on the forward strand.
CCAAAATTGCTATGAAGAAAACTGAGGCAGAACAACATGAGGGACAGAGAAGGGGGCAAAGGGTGTGCTTTTGAGGGAACAAAACCCTCTGTGAGGAGGTGATGGCTGAATAGAGATTTGATGATGTAGGGAGCAAGCATTTGAAGATATGAAGAAAAGGCTTTCCACGCAGACACACTGATACAGAAAGGCTTTGAGGCAAAAATGAGTTTGACATATTCTGGAACAAAAAAGAAAGTCACATGACTAGAGAATGGAAGAAAGAGAGAATGAGAGATGAGGTTGTATTGGGGGGAAGGGGCCAGATCCTACTGATTTTCGTAGGTCATGATAAAGATTCTAAGTGCAAAAGGGAATCCATTGTGGATTTTAAGCAGGATGTGCCATGCTCTGATTTACATTTCGGTCTGGGTGCAGTGTGGAAATTCAACTGTAAAGTGGTGAGAAAGGTAACTGGGACAGAGATTAGGCATCTGTGCATTGTCCAGGTGTGAGGACCAATCAGAAATTGACTCAAGTAGTCTAATGCACAGACAACAGGTTAGATTCTATTGTGGTAGCCTGATTAGACATGGTTGGTGTAGACTAGAGTAATAATTACTCAGGTGGTAAGAAGGGGTTCCACTTCAGAAGTTTCACAAAAAAGTGATTCTGGGTAAAGATACACAAGTAGCAAGTAGAAAACTGTATTATTAAAACTCCTGTGTATGCTTGACTTTTCTTGAATTTGCAGAAGTGGTAAGTTTCTATCAGTAGATACTTAGTTCACTGTCAGTTGGCAAATTTCACCTTGTCACTTCCTTAGAAACAGCGGTTAATATTTATCTTTCCCATTCTGAGAAGGAGAAATTAAAGCCTCCTTAGAAAGGAAAAGCACAGAGGAGAATATAAAATATGTGATACATTCACATATTTAGATGAATCTTTTACTGTCCTTCTGCTACCCTGCCTCCAATCTTGCCCCCTGAATCTATCCCCTAGTGGATGACCCAGCTTTAACATTCTCTCCTTCTAATTTCTCTTGTCTGCAGCCTCCAGAAGTAACTGGCCTAAAGCAGTTTAGTCATGTCCATTCCCCTGTGCTCACAGAATAAATTTCAGATTCCTTAGCCTGATACCAACATGACCCAACCTACTTTTTCTGTTTTCTCTGGCTCCACTCTCTAATTGTTTTAATCACACTGGATTTTAGTATTTTTAAAATTGTGATGAAATAACAAAACATAAAACCACATTAAACTGTCTTGAAGTATTATACATAATTTAGTAGTATTAAGTACATTCACATTGTTGTGCAAATCCCATTGGATTTTAAATCACGAAGTATCACGGTTCCTCTAATGCTTCTGGCAGTTTGTTGACTGGACCATACCTCTATCTATGTGATTCCCGCTGGGCCCTGAAATGCCTTTCCCTTTCCTTACCAATTAAAATCCTACATATTTTACTGAGCACTGAAGACCAGAGCTCAGATCCTACCTCTTGTTTTAGGCTCCTGTGAAACCTTACCTAGAAACAGAAGGTCAACTCTGTTGGTAAGTAACGTATTACTTAAAATGATGCCTGGTTGGTAAATTGCATTTGGACTGGGAGGATTTATACACGAATATAAATACCTGAAGGGGACATGACACTTGCACTTTCCTGAGTAACGACTTGTGATTAAGCAAGTTCCGTGCCCCTGGAGGCTAGGGCTATGGAGTTGTTATAAGAGATACTGCCTCTAAGGGCAGGAGGCTCCTATTCCAGGAACATTCTTCTACCCACCCAATACTGATCTGTCTTCTTGCACCTGATCTATCACCTGGGGGGTATGGACTGATTGTACTGACATGCAGAATCCCACCAAAGAAAAACTTGTAAGCTGCCCTGTCGGCCGGAGGCATTTCCTGTATTACATCTAATGAATCTGAATGTTTAATTGGACTAAGAAGACCTGCTTTGGCTTCGGGGAGTTGCATCAATATGCAGACATATTGTCCTAAGTACTAACAAGCCTTGCACACCTGGACTTAAAACCACTGGGACTAGACTAAAGGCTAGGATACTAAATGCTATCTTACCTTTGGAAGGAGCTGGATTGCCTGTAGAATTCTTTGTCTGTGCCCAGAATTAAGGATTCCAATTTCCAACAAATCCTGGTCTTCCATAACATTGCTTCCCTGAAACAAAACCAGAAATGTTATAAATGAAATCAGGCAGTTTTACTGGGCATAAATACTGGTTTTATTAATATAGAGAAAAATAACCAACAAATGATCTGCTTTTGGTAAACAAAACCATAGAGTCAATCTTCTGTAAGAGCGAGGTGAGAGGAGGTCACCTAGATGATTGAGTTGAAGGCTATGGGAAAGTTGCTTTTACTTCATAAATACTCTTAAGGCTTACTATTTATGGCTGGATTATCTGCATTGGGGATTCATTTCTGTGACTCAGAACCCTGTTCCTCTAAAAATATATATACTTCTAGGAAGAGCTGCCATTTAAACTATCAGTGACCTATACGTTGATGTGAATGAACCTGTTTTTTACCCTCTGAAGACAAATTTCGTAAGGAGAGCTGATGGAAAAATTGAAGTATCCTAGTCAAGCTAAAAGAGAATAATTCATCTTAAATACTGAATGTCAGATGTCTGATCAAGGTATGAGGATATAAAAATGAATAAGATGCAGATCCTTGCCCTCAACTGTTGATTTCTTCCAGTCTAGAGATGGAAGCAGATTGTTCAAAGGCAGTTAGGATGCTATGAGTGTGCTATCATGGTGACACATGTTTGGGAATGCAGAGAGGACCTGGGGTGTGTTTTCAGAGGAGACTGTCTCATCAGACATCTGAAGTACAGTTCAGGTTCAGCACTCAAAATGCAAAGGACTAGGAGAAGTCATATGCAGTGCTGTGTGGGTAAGAAAGAATACAGTGTACTTGGAAGCATCAAATTCTAGGATAAGGTGGCTGCTGCTGCTGCTAAGTTGCTTCAGTTGTGTCCGACTCTGTGCGACCCCAGAGATGGCAGCCCACCAGGCTCCCCCATCCCTGGGATTCTCCAGGCAAGAACACTGGAGTGGGGTGCCATTTCCTTGAGACAGGAGCAAAACTTAACGCTTAAAAGGTATTGAGAAGCCAGACGACACAGATATTGTATGAATTTCAATTTCATCTTGACCATAACAAGCCATGGACAGATTTTAAGAAAAGCAGTTACATGATGAGACCTCAAATTTAGAAAGATCAACTTGATTTCTGTGGCTGGGCCTATTGGCTTACCTATGAAATGATGGCATTGAGCCACATAACTTCCAAGGATCAGCCTAATCCTACCATTCTCTGATTTCAATGATTTTTTTGACCTCTGATTAATATTCTAACATGGAAGCTTAAAAATTGCTTATTTTATCCTGAAATTTTAGTCTTTTGGAGCTTGCAAGCTAGAGTTTCCCTTTAAAGTAAGGAGTCTATAGAGAAGTTCAAGAACTCAGATCACTGCTTTTATGGACAATCAAACTCTGTCTTACCAATGCATAAAATAAAAACACTTATGAATAGAAATTACAGAATATCTATTTATGGAGAGCAATGGGTCCTGATAAATATTTAAAGCAAAGGAGAATGAACTGGAAAAGGGCAGTCATGGGAGCACGGAGCTGTTAGGAAACAACAGAGGTTGTTCTTGAGATGGTGTGGGCTTAGACTAAGATAGTGGTCATGGGAAACAGAAAGATGCGAGTAGATTTGAAAACCATCAAGAAGTTTGGCTTGGTGACTGAATGCAGAGAATGATGGAGAAATGCAGAATACACACCAGTTCCTTCCTCAACAAGGCTGAGACAGGGAGGAAGGGCCAGTCTAGCATGGTGCAAAGACTAATGTCTTTCCCTGGATAGGCACAGGATTGATGAATGTAAATAATTTAATATCAGACTGTGTTAAAAACTGACACAATTGGCTGTGCTTAGAAAGATTAAAGTCATTAGTATGGTACCATAGCTAGAGATTTTAAAATGGGCATTCACTGGATAGAAACATTCCACCTACTCATAGTAACATTCTTGTGCTTAAGCTACATTGGCCATCTTGGAGGAGGCAGAATGATTCAGGTGTATAGCAGCGTGATAATAAAAAAGCCTAATGAAAGACAAATAAAGCCAGTCTTGGCAATATGCCATAGGAAACATTGCTCTCAAGAAATTACTCAGTGCACACAATAGGGCATGGTCAAGAATATAAATGACTTCATTTTGAGAAAGCATTATTATTCTCAGAAATGGACTAATGTATCATGAGCAGGATGTATGCTACCATTCTGTTTGACTTTCATTCTTTAAGAGATTTTTCTAAGGAGTTAAAAGGCCCTTAAAAAATAAAAACAAACAAAAAACTTTAGCCACCTATGTATTAGATCATTATCCTGTTTTCCAAAGGCTAAATTATCAGCCTACAGCTTCAGCTTATACAAAATATAGAACCTGGATTTTTTGTACAAAAACAAGGCACAACAGGAGGCTATGGTCTGAATTAGCTACTATCTATAGGCAATATTAAAAACTTGATTTGTGTTCAAATACTGAAATGATTTAAGGAATTTAGTCCTTAGAGACCACTGTTCTTCCTCTAAACCACCAATATATCCCCTTATCTATCTTCAGTAAGGGAGGAAACATTTTGAAGAATTGTAGGGAAGTTAGACAAATTCTCTTTGGGTCAAATATCCTAGCATATAGAATAATTCTAAACACTTTTGAAAAATGAGTGAAAAGTATGAAAATCACAATGCAAATGGTAAGAATGTGCCCAAAAGGAAATGGTACTGATTGTGGAAATATAAAGAAAAGGATTCACTTTCCCCAGTGAGGGGACATTGGAAATTTTCTATTTTCACTCTTATTGTAATATATAGGAATACCAAAATATTCTGGTGCATCATCTAGCCAGTTCTTTTTCAAAATAGCTCCAGGTTTGGAGCCTCAAGACTTGGGTCTGAGTCCTGTCTGGGGAAATGTGGCTAAAGTGAAAGTGAAAGTCGCTCAGTCATGTCTGAGTCTTTGTGACCTCATGGACTATACAGTCCATAGAATTATCCAGGTCAGAATACTGGAGTGGGTAACCTTTCTCTTCTCCAGGGGATCTTCCCGACCCAGGGATCGAACACAGGTCACCCGCATTGCAGGCAGATTCTTTACCAGCTGAGCCACAAGGGAAGCAATGTGGCTAAGTCATATATTATTTCTGAGTCTTGTGGCCCTCATCCATTAAATGAAGCCATTTGATAAATTCCCATTCAGTTCTACAATGCTATGATTTCAGTAGTGCCCAACTTTGATTAGTATCATTTTATTTAAATGCAGATTGTATAATTTGAAACTACGTTTTAGTTCTTAAGAATTGTAACTTAAATTGCTTCAAGAAGTAGTTATACAGAGTGCAAGAATGCATGTTATTTTTTTGACAAATTAGTATCAGTACTAGGAACTTATAAAAAGAAATTATAGAATACCTTATTTTTTATAGTATCATGGATTATTACAGTTTTTCAGAGAAAATCAAATATTTCAAATCTTGCAACTAACCATTTTGCTTGTACTTGGGTAATAAATATTTCTATTCTTTCAAGGCAGCTAAAGTTTATTCTCTTGTTATCATTTGCCTTCACTGAATGTTAGAAAATCTCAGTTTAATTCTTTTTTTTCTCAATAAGAGCTGAACATACACTCTAGCTTTCTCTTTCATCCATTTTCCATGACTGCTAGATTAGTGGTGTTTGGAGTAGGGCTTCATCGTGTCTATCTTCTACTTAATGACCTACCACACTGCACTCTCCATCTCATCTCATACACATGATGTCTCTAGTTTCTTATCTCCCATTTACTCCTCAACTCATCCCAATAGGCTTTTACTCCCACTCACTCCACAGAACTTCTCCATGAAATGTTAAGAATGACCTCTCATATCTAGTTGGTTGTTTTCAGTCCTGTCCTCAAAGACTCATTGGCCACTTGTGGCTGCTGGTTTCATATTGGATAATGCGAATATAGAACATTGCTGTTATCATAGAATGTTCTATTAGACAGTGCCTCTCCACAGTTAAAGACGTTGAAACTGTAGCTGAATCACATGAACAGGGCAATGATGAGACTGTGACAGGGAATCAAAGCAGAGAGTCAAATATACTCACAAGTTATTCTCAGGATATAACTGATGTTCCTCTTAGTCAAAGTTCATGAACATTAAATTTAGAATCTGTAGCAAATTCTTTTCTAATTTTTCAGTCATTAAAACAAATTAGTAGCTGGTTCTGCTTTCATTAGTGTTTCGCTGTCATGGGGCTAGAAATCTATGCTACCAAAATGACAAGTCCCATTGCGAAATTATTTATGATATGCTTAGCACACTACCAGGCACATGGCATGGGCAT
>NW_011495079.1:3132361-3142426 GCF_000754665.1 Bison bison bison
GGAATAATAATAAGTGGATAAAGTTGTTTAGTTAATGACTTTCTAGACGGCAATGGTTTTTTGTTTTTTTTTTTTAGCAGATAGGAAATGTCTAATCCAGGGCAGCTTTGTTGCTTTCCTAAATCATGGAATGAAGAAAAATAATCTAATATTTTATGCATTAAGAGCTGAAAGCTGAAGTTTCTATGACCATGGGGAGAATATCTTATGTATTGGAGTTTTTCAGCTATGATAAAGTAATAAGATGACCAAATAGAATAAAAAGCAGTGCTTTGTATTTAATGATCCATTTGAAGTAGAACAGCTATTTATTGAAATCATTTCTCAGAAATATCTTTACTGTTTCTGTCTCTGAGAATTTTGGCTTGAAAAGTTCATAACCTTGATGTCATGTTACATCGCATATCATATAAAATGCTAAGGAAACATATTTAAGGACCATAGAGAACTGATTTCTTCTTAATATAAGCTTGAGTTAGATGTTATTTATTTTCTCTCTTCAGTTCAAGACTGAAAAAAACCAAGAAGATACTATTGATTGGAGAAGATTTCTTTTGCTCTATAATTAGCTAAATTAGATTCGTCTTTACAATTTGTATGGCCTTAATTATTTAAAATAGAATGGGTAGTAGAATGATAACATGATCTTACAAATTCACGAATGTAAAAACATTTTATTTTTAATATACTTTTTTACAGCATAAATGACATGGTGGCCTAAAACTATATATGACTTTCTTGGGATAACACTTCCATGTTTCAGTTTCTATAAAGATTTTTAGTTAATTTGATATTAATTTACAGGTAAATGCAATAAGTTTCTTTGCTGCATGTTAATGATTATAACTACTATGATAAATACCAGTTTTATAACCCCTTATCAGTGTTGGAACAAAACTTTATTTAGTTTACCAGATACACACATGAGCTACCAACCATAATTGATTAGATGATCGATGATATACTTCTTTCATTTTTAATTCCCTCTCTCACATTAATGAAATGGCAGTAGAAGAAGATTGTGTAGTTTATCTCTCACATTTCTATCCGAACCTTCCATGTGAACATATACTATCTACTGCAATGGAATTTCTTCACAACTTAACTAAATTACCATGTTTCAACTTATGAAAAAAGTTTCCTAGATTCTTCAGACCACATGGATTATTGATTCAAATAAATATCATATCACTGAGCAATACATTTGAGAGCACCTATATATATTCATATAGTTCAATCCCTTAGTCGTGTCTGACTCTTTGCAACCCCATGGAATGCAGCACGCCAGGCTTCCCTGTCCATCACCAACTGCAGGAGCTTACTCAAACTTATGTCTATCGAGTCAGTGATGCCATCCAACCATCTCATCCTCTGTTGTCCCCTTCTCCTCTCACCTTCAATCTTTCCCAGCATCAGGGTCTTTTCCAATGAGTCAGTTCTTCACATTAGGTGGCCAAAGTATTGGAGTTTCAGCTTCAGCATCAGTCCTTTCAATGAATATTCAGGACTGATTTCCTTTAAGACTGACTGGTTGGATCTCCTTGCAGTCCAAGGGACTCTCAAGAGCCTTCTCCAACATTACAGTATAAAAGAATCAATTCCTCGGTGCTCAGCTTTGTTTATAGTGCAACTCTCACATCCAAACATGACTACTGGAAAAACCATAGCTTTGACTAGATGGACCTCTGCTGGCAAAGTAACGTCTCTGCTTTTTAATATGCTGTCTAGACTGCTTATAGCTTTTCTTCCAAGAAGCAAGCGTCTTTTAAGTTCATGGCTGCAGTCAACATCTGCACTGATTTTGGAGCCCCCCAAAATAAAGTCTGTCACTGTTTCCACTGTTTCCCCATCTATTTGCCACAAAGTGATTGGACTGGATGCCATGATCTTAGCTTTCTAAATGTTGAGCTTTAAGCCAACTTTTTCACTCTTCTCTCTCACTTTCATCAAGAGGCTCTTTAGTTTCTGCCATAAGGGTGGTATCATCTGCATATCTGAGGTTACTGATATTTCTCCCAGCAATCTTGATTCCAGCTTGTACTTCATCCAGCCCAGCATTTAGCATGATGTACTCTGCATATAAATTAAATAAACAGGGTGACAATATACAGCCTTGATGTAATCATTTCTCAATTTGGAACCAGTCTTTTGTTCCATGTCCAGTTCTAACTGTTGCTTCCTAACCTGCATACAGATTTCTCAGGAGGCAGGTAAGGTGGTCTGGTATTCCCATCTCTTTCAGAATTTTCCACAGTTTATTGTGACCCACACAGTCCAAGGCTTTGGCATAGTCAATAAAGCGGAAATAGATGTTTTACTGGAATTCTCTTGCTTTTTCCATGATCCAACGGATGTTGGCAATTTGATCTCTGGTTGTTCTGCCTTTTCTAAATCAGTCATGAACATCTGGAAGTTCACAATTCACGTACCGTTGAGGCCTGCCTTGGAGAATTTTGAGCATTACTTTGCTAGCGTCTGAGATGAATGCAATTGTGTGATAGTCTGAACACTCTTCGGCATTGCCTTTCTTTGGGATTGGAATGAAAACTGACCTTTTCTAGTCTTTTGGCCACTGCTAAGTTTTCCAAATTTGCTGGCATATTGAGTGCAGCACTTTCACAACATCTTCTTTTAGGATTTGAAATGGCTCTGGAATTCCATAACCTCCACCAGCTTTGTTTGTTGTGATGCTTCCTAAGGCCCACTTGACTTAGGATTCCAGGATGTCTGGCTCTAGGTAAGTGATCACACCATCGTGGTTATCTGGGTCATGAAGACATTTTTTGTATAGTTCTTCTGTATATTCTTGCCACCTCTTCTTAATATCTTCTGCTTCTGTTAGGTTCATTCCATTTCTGTCCTTTATTGTGCCCATCTTTTTGCATGAAAAGTTTCCTTGGTATCTCAAATTTTATTGAAGAGATCTCTAGTCTTTCCCATTCTATTGTTTTCCTCTATTTCCTTGCATTGATCACTGAGGAAGGCTTTCTTATCTCTCCTTGCTATTCTTTGGAACTCTGCATTCAAATGGGTATATCTTTCCTTTTCTCCTTTTCCTTTTGCTTCTTTTCTCAGCTATTTGTAAGGCCTCTTCAGACAACCATTTTGCCTTTTTGCATTTCTTTTTCTTGAGGATCGTCTTGATCACTGCCTCCTATACAATGTCACGAACCTCCATCCATAGTTCTTCAGGTGCTCTATCAGATCTAATCCCTTGAATCTATATGTCACTTCCACTGTATAATTGTAGGGGATTTGATTTAGGTCATACCTGAATGGTCTAGTGTTTTTCCCTACTTTCTTCAGTTTAAGTGTGAATTTTCATGACCTGAGCCACAGTCAGTTCCCGGTCTTGTTTTTGCTGACTATATGGAGATTCTCCATCTTTGGCTGCAAAGAATATAATCAATCTTATTTCGGTGTTGACCATCTGGTGATGTCCATGTGTAGAGTCTTCTCTTGTGTTTTTAGAAGAGGGTGTTTGCTGTGACCAGTGCGTTCTCCTGGCAAAACTCTGTAAGGCTTTGCCCTGCTTCATTTTGTACTCCAAGACCAAATTTGCCTGTTACTCCAGGTATCTCTTGACTTCCTACCTTTGCATTCCAGTCCCCTATAATGAAAAGGACATCTTTTTTGGGTGTTAGTTCTAGAAGGTCTTGTAGGTCTTCATAGTACCATTCAACTTCAGCTTCTTCAGCATCACTGGTTGGGGCATAGACTTGGATTACTGTGATATTGAATGGTTTGCCTTGAAACAAACAGAAATCATTTTTGTCATTTTTGAGATTGCATTCAAGTACTGCATTTCAGGCTTTTTTGTTGACTATGAGGGCTACTCCACTTCTTCTAATGGATTTTTGCCCACAGTAGTAGATTTAATGGTCATCTGAGTTAAATTCACCCATTCCAGTCCATTTGAGTTCACTGATTCCTAAAATGTTGATGTTCACTCTTGCCATCTCCTGTTTGAGCACTTCCAATTTGTCTTGATTCATGGACATAATATTCCAGGTTCCTATGCAATACTATTCTTTATAGCATTGGACTTTACTTCCATCATCAGTCACATCCACAACTAGGTATTGTTTTTCTTTGGCTCCATCTCTTCATTCTTTCTGGAGTTATTTCTCCACCAATCTCCAGGAGCATACTGGGCACCTACTGACCTGGGGAAATCATCTTTCAGTGTCTTTTTACCTTTTCATACTGTTCGTCAGGTTCTCAAGGGATGAGTACTGAAGTGGTTTCCCATTCCTTTCTCCAGTGGACATTTTGTCAGAACTCTCCACCACAACCCGTCTGTCTTGGGTGGCCCTACACGGCATGGCTCATAGTTTCATTGAGTTAGACAAGGCTGCGGTCCATGTGATCAGTTTGATCAGTTTTATGAAATTGTGGTTTACATTCTGTCTGCCCTCTGACGGATGAGGATAAGAGGCTTATGGAAGCTTCCTGATGGGAGAGACTGACTGAAGGCAGTCACCTATACACACACAGACACACACACACATATGAGCACCTCAGTTCAGTTTATTTACTCAAATATATAACTTACATACACACACACACACACACACACATATATACATACATATATATATATAATGGGCACCTATATATATGTATATATGTAAGTTATATATTTGAATAAATTATATCTTAGATTTATTGTTTAAGATTAGCATTTAAGTGTTCACATGAGTATAATGAATTTTATACCACCAATTTTTTTCTTTTCATTTTTTAAGACCTTTTTCCCTTTGAAACATTTGTTTTGAAGCTATAGAGAGAGACAGAGAGGGAAAGGTAATTTAAGTAATCAGTTATGTATTTCTTAAAGTATTGAGCAAGGTTTGGTGATATCATAAATTACAATTATGATTCATTTGCAACATGTGTTCATGTAGATTTTAGAATTATGTATATTTATTAGACTATCTTTGGCCAAAAGTTTGGCAAAAGAGAAACAGTATTCATTTTTAAGGATTAACCCGCAATTCACACAAGTAAGAAGAAAGCTGATGTGAAAAAAACCTATCTGTATGTTCTTACTTTTCTCCTGATACATACAGGAGAATGTATGCTTTATATTCATGAAGCACATGAACACCTATTTTCACACTAATGGCAGTTGGTGTAAGTTAGCATAAAGTGAATTGCACACATACTGAGTTCTTATTCTATGCCAGCTTCTGTTCTAAATGCCTTAGGTATTAATATATTACCTTATTTAATTCTCACAACTCTCTGAGGTACATGCTTAAATAACTTGTTCCCAGAGGTGATAGGAGTCTTTTTCAAAACTATCATCTGATACCACCTCCATGGGGTGAGTATAGGAGAGAAAAGATTCAGTTAAAAAATGTGGTTACACCCAAACCATTTGTATTTTACTTTGAACCATCTGAAATGCACATCGAAAGCAAATGTTCTAAAGTATTTTATGGTTGATTTTAGAGAGTTTAAGCAACGATGGATCCCTCTCTGTAGAAGAGAATTTGGAAAGCCATCTGACCTATTCTTCCCTCCTCTGCTCCAGTCCTTTCTGTTCTCTGAATCATAGAATCGGGGTTGGCAGAGACCTGGGGGTTTTTCTAGTCTAAATGTTCCCTAACTAACTGCAAAGCTTTAACTTGCCTCTCTCTTTTGAAGCATGGTGTCTACCATCCCCAAAGGGGTAGCATGGATATTAAATGCTTTAAATGGTCTTTCCCAGCAGCTGAGTCTGAGCAGGGGGTGGAGATGGGATTTGGGGGGAGACCTCAGTCCTACTCTTTCAGCTTCCATTGCGCTGCAGACTCAGTGTGACAGGAGAGCTATTAGAAGAACATGCCAAAAGCAGAGATGAAAGGAAAACAGTTAGCAGCTGTCCTGTGTCCTTTCCCAATCACAAGCTGTGAAGTTAAAATTTTCTTTTTCCTTGGGTAGGCTGTACATAATCTTGGCAAGTATCTGAGTTTTGTTCTTCTGTCTAACATGCTGAACATTTCCCAGAGCCTCGTAAGAACAAAGTGAGCAATGGCTAGGCTAGGTTGGACCCCCTGCTCTTAAGAAGAGGAATAGGGCACCTTTGTGTTTACAACAGATTCCTCTCACTGGTGATGCAGAACTCAAAAAAGAAAGGCTGTTCTTGGAAGAAGCCAAATGGGCTCCTGGGTTATGACCAGCATAGCCACATATAGGAAAAAGTGCTGAAAATGATTCATAGTTAACTACCAGCCATCTGGCATTCATTGAGTACTAGATACTCTGCCCTTCTTCTATATAAACCTGCCAAAAATCTTCTATGACAAGTGGCAGTGTCTTCACTTCATAGACAAGGAAACAGTCTCAGGGCTATGAGACAACTTAGCCAGGTTTACTTGGTTAGCATGTGGTGGATCTGGGATCAGTATTTTATTCAGTCAGATTCAGATGGTCATGCTTCCTTCACTACAGAAAGAGAACCAAATGTTTAGTAGGGGACCTTTTCTGGGTGGATATTTCAGTCAATAGATGTGGTAACACTGTCAAGAATCATCTCCCATGACTGTATTTTCACACACAACCTTATGTATGTATTGAAAGACCAGTTAAGAGTGACTGCCACAGCTTCTCCAACACATTTTATTGCAAATATATTATTTACCTTCTGAAAGGTCAGGTGGTTTGTTCTCCTTCCAGTTACCTTATTGTAACCTAGAACTGAGCATGTTAATATATGACCCAGGGTGTTCCTTAGGATGAGCTGGGTGAGCTGGGATGATGCTGGGAGGTGGGGAATGACAGCATGGCTGTCAATTGAGTTGGTATTTGTCGGCTCTTCTGCAGAACTTTATCAAACTATCTGATTAGGTCAACTGGGAAAGTAATGTTCTCAAGGTCAGGACCATGTTCAGCTAATTTTCCTATAGTTCTCTTTCAAAGCCAGGGTTTTGGAGGGGAAGATGTCTGGAAAGGAAATAATGAAGTAGAGGATGTCTGAGAATGCATTAAGGACATTTATGTTCCTAACTCAACATGTTCTGAATCGAGACAGAAGACAATGAGTTGCAGTCCCTTGAGAAGAAGCCTATGGTGGTGAAGGTGGATAATTTAGCCCTCTGGGAATTGTAGACATATAATAAAGGTGACTCATTAGTCCCTCAAAGACCAGACATCTCCAGATTTAAGGATGGTAGGGTTTCCTGACACTGGGAGCTATATTCAGACATAGCCAAATAAACTTTAAAGGAGAGAAGCAAAGAGGAGGAGAAAGGCAGGGAGAGGGAGGAGGAGAGATAGAAAGTGTTGCTTATTAAGGGTGAAGGTGGTAGTGAAGGAAGTAGGGTTGCCAGATAAAATATAGAAATTCCAATTTAACTGGGATCGTGTATTTTTATTTGCTGAATTTGGCAGCTTAGAAAGGAGGCCATTTAATACTGGAAACAAACTGGCAGTTTAATCTAGAGTCAAAGCCACCACTGAGGTAGGCGCTCCACTCATTTGTTTATTCAACATATATTTAATTAATATTTTATGAGCTCTGACTATGTGCCAGGCACTGGGCCAGGTCCTGGGATATACTGTGAATAGGACAGGCAAGATCCCTCTACTTTCAGAGTTTATAATCTATTGGGGAAAACAGAAAAATAACCTAATAAAAATAATGCAAGTAATTATTAGCTAGCAAAGTTTTATGTATGTCAAACACTAGTAAGTGCTTTGCCTTGTTGATTACTCACAACAACTCCTGAGGTTGGTAAAGTTATTACCCTTATTTGCAAATTAAGAACCAAAGACAGAGAGACCCTAACAATTTGCCCAAGGTCCCCCAGTTAGTCAACACTACTCTAAAGGTCATTAATAGAGTGCTACAGAAAAAAAAAAAAAAAATACAAGAAAGACCTAAGTTAAAAAGACTGGTAAAGAGAGCTTCTCTGAGGAAGTGGCATGTAAACTGAGACATGAAGGATTAGAAGGAGCAGTCAGACATGACGAGAGCCACTGGAAGGGAATTCCAAGCAGAAGGAGCAGGAGGTGCAAGGCACTGACATGAGAAAAGAGGTAGGCATATTCTGGGAAGAGAGGGATGACTAGCAAGATTGCAATTTAGTGGCTGAAAGTAAGAGGACTTTGAGTGGGTACCATGGCATAGATAATGCAGATTCTGACAATGGCTCTGGTTTTATTCTAGTGCAAAGGAAAACCCTGAAGAACATAAACTGCCTTAACATTTTGTGATGTGCTCTGGCTATGGTGTGAAGTATAGATGGAGGAATTGGGTGATATGGAAGTTGAGTTCCACAGCCAAAATAGAAACAACAGCCCAGAAATATAAAAATCTGAGGAAAAGATGATAAAATATGACCTCTTGAGAAGGTAGGGGAGAGGGGCAATATAGTGCTAGAAGAGTTAGAGGTACAAAATATTAAGTATAAAATGAGCTACAAGGATACATTGTACCACACAGGGAATATATTTTATAATAACTAAAATTATTAAGATTATAAGTTTTTAAAGTTATGTATTTTTTAACACAATAAAAATTTTGACCTGTTGGAGGACCATGGGAACTGGTCTCATTAGGGAGCCAGGTTTCCAAACCCAATATCATCTTTCATTTGAATCAAAAAGAAAAGGTAGATGGCAAGGATAAAAGTCAGAACAGTCTTTGATATAAGGTCTGAACTAATACACCATAGATACCGAGTAGTACTTATTAAAATGTAAACCTCCATACCCCAACGACTCAGCAGGTGTGACAGAAATTATGGTAGGATGGTCCCCTTCTCCCTTGCTATCTTCTACTATGGAGGCTGGTCAAGCCCCTTGAGGTTATGGTCGGACATGTGAAAAAATGTGCCCATTGGGGAACTTTGGAAAAGCTTTTTCTTTTCTCATTAAAAGAGAAAGATTCACCTGGTATGTTCCTGCATCCATAAAGTAGCTGTGATTTCCCCCAGGGTGAGTGGGGTCAATTGTCCATACAAAGTGACAGAGAGAGGTCCACAGTCCATTGACTACCCAGATCAAATATCCCCATTGGATATCCGTAAGAAGGCAAGCATGGGCTCTAGGAGGTCAGTCCTTGAATAAGAATGGTTATTTAAAGCTCTCTCCATCTTTTGTATGCAAGAGACTCTGACCTGTGCTAATCTCTCAGTGAAAACAATGATGAAAATGTGGACTATGGAATGCAATAGAAGTCACAATGGAGGCAAAGGTGTATTTACAATTTATCTTGGATAGACCTGGTTATGATAACCACAAAGAAGAACAGAGAAGGGATATTACAGGAATGAATGTTATCAGAACCAAACTGGGAGGGGTGTCAATCTATAGAATTGCCTCTTCTCATTTTGACTTAAAATTGTGAAATCTCAAGATGATTACTTGAAGGAATTTATTTTCTATATATTTTGGTTTCTGTCCACATTCACTGGATGTGAAATTGCCAAAGTGTTTGTGGGGTTGACAGATTTTAAATTTGGGAGGAGTTTTCAGCTTCTAATAGAAGAAGATAGACATCCAGAGATTGTACAAACATCATAATTCTAAAGGAAGCACATTTTTACACAAATTTGAACTTTTTATAGAAAATAATGTTATACTCAGGCTGTAATCAAGATTGCCAGGAGAAATATCCATAACCTCAGATATGCAGATGACACAACCCTTATGGCAGAAAGTGAAGAAGAACTAAAGAGCCTCTTGATGAAGGTGAAAGAGGAGAGTGAAAAAGGCGTAAAGCTCAACATTCAGAAAACTAAGATCATGGCATCCGGTCCCATCACTTCATGGCAAATAGATGGGGAAACAGTGGAAACAGTGGCTGACTTTATTTTTTGGGCTCCAAAATCACTGCAGATGGTGATTGCAGCCATGAAATTAAAAGACGCTTACTCCTTGGAAGGAAAGTTATGACCAACCTAGATAGCATATTGAAAAGCAGAGACGTCACTTTGCCAACAAAGGTCCATCTAGTCAAGGCTATGGTTTTTCCAGTGGTCATGTATGGATGTGAGAGTTGGACAAAAAGAAAGCTGAGGACTGAAGAATTGATGCTTTTGAACTGTGGTGTTGGAGAAGACTCTTGAGAGTCCC
>NW_011495079.1:3142526-3155078 GCF_000754665.1 Bison bison bison
TGGGAAAGATTGAGGGCAGGAGAAGAAGGGGACGACAGAGGATGAGATGGTTGGATGGCATCACCGACTCAATGGACATGGGTTTGGGTGGACTCCGGGAGTTAGGGATGGACAGGGAGGCCTGGCGTGCTGCGGTTCATGGGGTCACAAAGAGTCGGACATGACTGAGCGACTGAACTGAACTGAACTGAAACTTTCACATACTGCAATCTTAACAGAGCAGAAACAATGCAAACATTTGGGAGTTTGCTAGATTGGCGTCAGTGTGTGACTTGTCCCTGTACTCCTGAGGTATCAAAGTTCTCTGTAGTTTGGAAGGCCTTTGATGGACAGTGTATATTTATTACCCTATTGAAAGAGTTGACCAGAATATTTGTGACTTTTCTCCACTTTTAATTTTGGTTTTAGTTTAGAAGACATTTTTCTTGAAATGTCTTCAGTAGAAACATATTTTCCCCCCATGAAAATTTTGTTTTGACTTGCTTCATTCTAAAATTTTGTGGTGGAACAAATCATCTGTACCATGGTCTGGACTGAATGTTCCCCCTTCTCCCCCACATTCATATATTAAAACATTATCCCCAATGTGATGGTGTTTGGAGGTGGGGTTTTTGAGAGATGCTTAGGGCCTGAGGGGAAGAGCCCTCTTAAGAGACTAGTGTCCTTCTAAAAGGGGCCCCAGAGGGCTCCCTTGCTGTTCCAAGTAAGGACACAGAGAAAAGACAGCTACCTGTAAACCAGGAAGTGGGCCCTCACCAGTCACTGCATCTGCTCATAACTTGATCTTGGACTTTCTAGTCTGCAGAAGTGTGAGAAATAATTTCTATTGCTTGTAAGTTACCAGTCTATGGTATGTTGTTATAAAAGCCTGAATGGACTAACACACACAACAACAATGAAATTAGGTGTCAGGAGACAGTCCTTGTGGATTAGACAGTCAGGAGGCTAACCCCACTAAGGGGTTAAATTAAAACAACAAAATCACAATTAAGAAGAGTCCTTCAGGCTGCTGTAGAGTTGCCCGAGCCCACCATTTGTTCTCGGGTTGAATTTAAAGAGAAAATTTGTACAAGGCACACAACACCCCTGTCCTTTCTATAGCACCTATACACAAAGGATACTCTCTCCTCATTTTCTCCCACCATTTTTTCACTAAATACTACTACTCAACCAGAATGAGAGATAGGAGGAAGAAAAGGAAAATGCTTTCTCTTTTAGTGAAAATAATTAAGTATCCCCTTGTCTAATTTTTCTAACTAAAGAGAAAAGTTATTGGGTTTTGCTTCTAAAATATTCAGCTGGCACCAGTAGGAGTACTGAGTCTGAGGCCCTAGACTGCCAGACAGCTCCTAACCCCAGAGAGTATTAATTCGTGAGAACTTCCACAAAGGCCTCCACCTGTACACAAGACTTAGCATCACCCAACTGCCAGCAGCACCCATTGTGGGATGTCTCACCCAAACAACAAGCAAGACAAAAACACAAACCCAATCATCAGCAGACAGGATTCCCACAGGCACCCCAAAACATACCACCTCACACAGCCCTGCCCATCAGAGGGGAAAAGCTGACCTCCTCCAACCAGAATGCAGGCACAAGTCACTCCCAACACAAAGCCTAAAGTATTCAACTGGTACCAAAACCATCATAAAGTTCTTCATTTTAAATAGAGGATTATTGGGCTTTCTTGGGTACTCAGTGGTAAAGAATCCACCTGCCAATATGGGAGGCATGAGTTTGATCCCTGATCCAGGAAAATCCCACATTCTTTGGAGCAAATAAGCCCAGACGCCACAACCATTGAGCCTGTGCTCTAGAGCCAGGAGCTGCGACTACTGAATCCACATGTCCTGGAGTCCCTGCTCTGCAACAACAGAAGATATCATCATGAGGAACCCATGCGCTGCAACTAGAGAGCAGCCCCTGCTGCCCGCAACTAGAGAGAAGCCCACACAGCAACAAAGACCAAGCACAGCTAAAAATAAATAAGTAAAACTAAATTGGGTATTATTAAAAATAGGCACATCCTGCCTATGTTAAAGCAGATTTTAAATAGGCCATTGAATCTCTTGTTTCTTTCTACTTGGTGTTATATTTCCTATTTTCTTCACTGGATAGCAAACTTCTTGGGAGAAATGATCATGCCTTAAGCACCTTTTGCACCTCTATTTATCATCTGTCTGCTATGTTTTGAATAAAACAAACCTTGAAAGAATAAAGCAATTAAGTAAAAATGTCAAGTATAGATTGTAAAAACACTCTGTCTACAGATCACTAAATATGTTTGTAGGAAAGGATTTAAAAGTCTGAACTGAAAATTCTAATATTCAAGATGTTTGATTTTTTTTTTTTCCTAATTGAAGGAAAGATAAAGATGGAATTTCCGGTACACGGTAACACCAAAATGTTCTTAGGTTCTTTTTTCAGTTTTGAGAATTCTCATGATTTGATTTTCATCCAGCACTGTCAGTTGAGACATCTGATAATCTAAAAGCATTCAGAGAATTAGGATCCCATATGGTTCAAAAATATTTCCTATCTGGCAGGGAAAAAGAGAACATACTGTGAAAATAATACTAGTATATCCTTCAACTTATGTGTACAAGGAGCACAAATAAATATAAATCATTATCCATGATTATAATGATCATCAGAATTGATTACAATGAACAAAATAAGAATATACAGTTGCCATAACCACTCTGTATTATAAAAAACCTGAGGTATATTTCAAAGCAAAGATAGCCATGGAGTTATGGCTTGTCCTTCAGAAGCAACAATAATTGGAAATGAGCACTGAATGAGGAGTCCTGACTTATCACTATTGAATTGTGTAAACCTGGAAAATCATTTAACTTCCTTGGGACTTAATATTCTCAACTAAACAATGATAAAGTTGGGCCAGATGTTCCCTTCTAACACAGCATCTGTTCTGGAGGTTCTAGCAGGAAGTAAATCTATTCATATATTGTCTGAAGAATAACTGTACTTGTTTAGGGGGAAATAATTTTCTTTAAGTGAGTGAGTAGTATTAAGAGATACATTTATATAATGATGAGAGGACAGGGACTTGGGTTCAGCCAGCTGTACCAACTGAATTAATAACAATAAAATCAATGGCTGTTAATATTCATTGAGTGTTGACTGTGGGCCAGACACTGTTTTAACCCTCAGAAAACACCTATGAAACTGATATTGCTATTAATTTCCTCATACTACAGATGAGAAAACCAAAGCTAAGAGATAACTGTGAACTTGACGGAGATCACACAGTAAGTGATAGAGTTGCTGTGGCAACCAAGGTGGCAATAGAGTGGATGATGGAAGCAGATAACCCGATGCCTCACATCCCATAGTGTCTAGGCAAGTGTCTGCCACACGGAGATCAGATGGATGGAATGTCCCCTGCTGACCCAGTGGTCTGCATTAACCTTCTTTTCCATGATCTCTCCCAATGAGTTGGAGATTAATAAAAATGGATATGGAATATGGAATGAGGAGATCCAGGGCTCACATCACAGTTTTGCTCTTTAATAGCAGAGTGACTTCGAGGGCAACTAAGCTTCCTTTCTGTATGCGTAAAATGGAGATAACAATGATGCCTACCTTTTAGATCTGTGGTACATAATGTTTATGAAATTGCTTCCTAAACTATAAAGTAAAATTGCTAAAAATAAAGTATGCCTGCTAGGAACTATTTTTTTTTCCTCCTATCTTTTTTGTTAGGAACATAGAGCTGTAAATCTTCTAGTTTCATGTTGTTTTTGCCAGAAATAGTCTATTCTGAAAGAGGCAGCATGTGTGGTGGAAAAAACTGTAGGTTTTATTCCTAGCTCTGCCATTTACTTAGCTTTGTGGCCATGGGCAAGTCACTTAATTGGGCGTCCTGCAGGGCCTCAGGCTCAGAAGAGGCCTGTGTTTGGAGTTTAATGCTCTGTGGTTGCTTGTCTTAAAATTCGTCATAATTTTTTTCTTTGAATTTTTTTTTTTAATTTTTTGGGTATAATTGCTTTACAATTTGAATTTGTATTTTGTGCATGAAGACTGATGGGACTATGGGGTATGTGTTGGGGTTTCTCACCACTTACCAGGGATGGGTTCCACTGAAAACCTCTTCACAGCTCCCTAGGCCCTGGGCCCTGATTGGACTCCCCCTACCACACTTCATCTCCAAATTGCTGTACTCTGCTCTCCACCCCTAGCAGGGTCTGGGCAGGGGCAGAGGGAGGGTTAGGGTTGGACACTCATTCTCTACACACCTTAGGGTAGGGTATAGTATCCCCTATTCCCCACTGGTTGGCAGTATCATGGGACATTTGCTAGGCAGCAGGCTGGAGTTTTTCCTTGATCCAGGTACCAAGCACATCCTAACACAAAGATTTAAAAATCCTTGGAGGACGTCTGTCTCCCATAAGTTGAGATGACAGATCTTTGTGAAAGGGAGACACCTGGTTTGACTTCCCAGACCCTTTAGAGGGCAGGGTCCCTGGTGCCTGTGAGGACCTGTGTTTTCTCCAAAGTATCCTGTGGCTGGGTATGCTCCCTTGGGTTGATTCTACGCCTGGGGGCCTTCTCCTTCATTCTAGCCAACTTTCAACTTTCCTGAGTTTGGCTTGTGTTAGCTCTTTCAGTCAGCTCAGTGCACCCTTTGTATTAAAGCTGTGAAGTAGGAACTGTGTATTTCTGGTGATTCTGCTTACAAGCTAAATGCTCTGATATTTGCATTTAAAATTGTCATTGCCCAATATAAAAACAAATGGTAAAATTCATGCTAATAACATAAAATTTTAACTTCTCTTTCCTCAGAACATTAACTAGTAAATTAAGAACACCATGGGAAATCCAGACCAAGATCAAGAAAGTAAAAAGCTTTACTTGTACTTTTCATGACAATTTTACCCCCTGACTTTTTGAATAAGGAACCTGATGTTTTCATTTTGTACTAGCTATCCCAAATTGTATAGCTGGGTATGTTCCCAGTGTGCAAGCTCTGCGTAATACTTGGTCCCTGCCTTGTTGCACAGTAGACCTGCAGGTAACCAGCAGGTCTATAAGCTCAGTTAGCGAGCATGGGTGGGCCAAAGCATGAACAGCTCACTCTCTATCTGGTTATTTGTGGTTTTATCTTTACCTTTCCAAGAAGGTGGGAAAGAAGAAATGGGGGCCATTTCCTTAAAAACTGTGAAGTGTAGTGAAGTAAAGCTCGCTCAGTTGTGTCCGACTCTTTGTGACCCCATGGACTATACAGTCCATGGAATTCTCCAGGCCAGAATACTGGAGTGGGTAGCCTTTCTCTTCTCCAGGGGATCTTCCTAACCCGGGGATTGAACACTGGCCTCCCTCATTGCAGGCAGATTCTTTACCAGCTGAGCTACAAGGGAAGCCCAAGAATACTGGAGTAGGTAGCCTATCCCTTCTCCAGGGGATCTCCTTGATCCAGAAATCAAACCGGGGTCTCCTGTATTGCAGGCAGATTCTTTACCAACTAACTGAGCTATCAGGGAAGCCCTTAAAAACTGTGGGGATCACTCAACTCCAACCAAGGTGATGCATCACCAGACATTAAGTAGATATCATTTCCATTTGTGGTTCCAAGGGTGGGCTTAAAAATTATGAGGATGATGAGAAATATAGTAACTTGTCTGGTCTTCTGGGGCTCCTCTTCCTTCCTTTCTTTCTGTCTTTCTCTCCCCATTCTCTCTTTCACTTATACTATCATTTCACAACATACACTGAGTGCTTACCATACTGCGCACATTTTGTTAAGCATTGAGGGTTCAAAAGTGACTAAGGCATTCTCTTCTAAGGAGCTCAAAGTTAATGAGGGTTGGGTGAGAATGAAGACAGGAACATAAATTGACAATTATTTTCTCTGATAGCAAGTGCAATATTTATGGTTACACAGAGAAAAGATCCCTGAAATACATAGGCATGGATCACAATAGACCTTTTCAGGAAGGTGACATCTCTGTTACCTACTAAGTGATGAGTAAAAGGAAGCCAGGATATAGAAAGTAGTAGAGGAGGGAGAAAGGGATTTTGCATGGATTGGTTATATCATGAGCAAAGGCACTGAGGCAAGAAACAGTGTAGTGAGAGTGAAAACCAGCAATCGTTTACTATTAACTAGGCTGGAAAAATAGGCAGGAAAAGAACAAGCAAGGAGCCTTGCAAATGATGATAGCAAGTGGGTTTCATCCTGTAACACCGGGCAGCCAATGAATTTTTTTTTCTTTTTTTAAATTTTATTTTATTTTTAAACTTTACAATATTGTATTAGTTTTGCCAAATATCGAAATGAATCCGCCACAGGTATATGAATGGTTTTATCCCTGGAAGGGAGATGGTTGCATTTACAACTTAGAGAGCATGCTCCACTGGCTACTTGAAGAGTGGATTTGAAAGGATGAAAGTGGAAATTAGAAGCTAGAGCCTGTTAAGCTCTTGCAGCAATAACTCAAGAGATAATGGAGGTCTGAAGGAGGGCAGTAGTAGCACCGGTGGTTTTGTACTAAAGGCATACGAAAGAGTTAAATCTGTCTGAACTTATTATTGATTAAATGTAGGAGTCAGTAGAAGGGAGGGGCCAGGAGGGCTGTTTAGGTGACTGAGAGCTAAAGGTCAGGTGAGAAATAGGCTTCAAGAAGAGGTGGAGATTTTGGAGGTGCAGTGGGGAAGAATGGTGTGTCCTGTGGTATACCTGGTTAGGCGCCTATGGAACTGGCAGGTACAGATGTCAGCAGGCAGAGGAAGCCGAAGTTTAGGGAGAAGTTTGGGTTGGAGTTGTAGCTTTGGGGAGGATCAAGATCTAAGTGGCAGCTGTAACTATGAGATGGATGAATGCACCCATGGGGAAACCATGATAGAGGAAAAGGAAAGAGAAAGGTAATGGGGAGAGAGAAAATGTCACAGAAGCCAAGAGAGGAAAGAGTTCCACAAATGGGGACATGAACTGGTGGTTAAATATGGCAGAGCAATCCTGAAAGAAGTGGGAAAGGTCCTTTGATTTGGTAATTATAGAGCTGCTCAGGATGGATCACAGGAGGAGCCTGTTCAGAACTGTAGGAACAAAAGCTAGATTGAAGAGGACTGTGAAATAAAAAGTGTGGAGACAGCAAATATAGACTACTCTTTAGAGAAAATTGAGTAAGGGAGAAAAAAATTTGGAGCACAGCTGGAGGAGAAGAATCAAGGGTGAGTTGCTTCCTTTTTTTCCTCTCACTTCTCTAAAGAATAGGAGGCACTTGAGCAAGTTTACAGGCAGAAGAAAGGAAAATACTAGGGGAATGGGAAACTTTGAGAAGCAGGAGAGGAGAAAGAGAACTGGCGGAGGTAGTAAGAGAGCACATCCTCTGTGTCTGAGGGAAGGATGTGAGGCTGGGGGAGGATGCAGAGCCCTGTGCTCAGTTGGGTCCTTCACTACTGGTACTTCTCCCATCCTGGGCACTTGTCAATTCCTCAGGCCATCTTTATTCCTGAACTGAGCTGTGAAACTGTCAAAAAAAAGTCAGGCAACTGTGCTGAATGAGTTCTGTACAGATTCCCACTATCTAACTGCTGATAGAGTACACTTTATAGCCAATCCTTTTTGTGAAAAAAAAAAAAAAAAATCGTTTCTCTGATAACAATTCTCCAAGTCTCTAATCTTACATTTACATCCCTCAGTCTTACAAGGTCCCTTCCTATTTTGAGTGGACTCAAACATGAACTCCTCCAATATCTCTCTTTCCCATCTCAATTTCTTATGTTCTCACCTTCAAGTTTTTTCTTGCAATATTGAAAGTTCTGTTGATCTTTCAAGGTCCAATTCAAGTGATACCCCTTATCTCTGTTTTGCTTTCATCTTACATATGCATTTTAAGTTATTTGATGTCTTTATGTTATTTCCCAAGCTATTTTAAATGCTTTTAGAACAAGAAAGGATTCAATCAACCAACCAATTGCCCTAATGCCTTTCTTGTTTCAATTTTGTCTTTTCATTTTTTAAATCTCTTTGACTCACTCATATCCTTTTTTTTTTTTTTTTTTCACTAAACTGTTAAATCCCTTAAGGGCAGATACATGCTTTTATTATCTGTTCCAGCAGTGACAGCACATTGTAAATAATAGCTACCTACTCCAATTAATGGGCTGTGAGTTCCTGGAGGATAGATAAATAGATAAAGATATATGCATATACAGACGTTGTTGTTTAGTCAATAAGTCCTTTTTGAATCTTTTGTGATCCATGGAGTGTGGCCTTCCAGGCTCCTCTGTCCATGGGATTTCCCAGGCAAGAACACTGGAGTGGGTGGTCATTTCCTTCTCCAGGGAATCTTCCTGACCCAGGGATCAAATCTGTGTCTCCTACTTGACAGGCGGATTCTTTACCACTGAGCCACATATGCAGATACATAATCATATTCTCTAAAATACATCCGTTCAATTCAATATGTACTAGACATTTGCTAGCAATTAGCGGTAAGTAAACAAAGACAAAACAAAGTCTTTGTCTTCTAAGAATACAAAATCCAGTAGGGCATTCTGATAGGTGTGTATGTAACACCAGTACCTTATCTAATTACTAATTAATACTTGGGAATGGGCTTTCAGTGTGAATAGGATTTTAATGGGCAGAAGGCACAGTAATTAGAAAGCAGAAATATGTAAAAGACCATGGCTGGAAGGCTGGGTGGGTGGTAAGAGGATGACGCTGGACATGTCTTCTGGAACCAGAGAAGAAGAGAACTTGAATGATATGCAGATGAAACTGGACTTTGCTATGTAAGAAACCTGGAAGCCCCCAAAACCTTTGAGGGTTTTAATACAGAATACTATTGAATATGGGTTTTAAGAAGATAACTGACAGCAAGATGGAGGGAAAATCTGAAAAGAATGAGACTTGAGGTAGGTTGACTGATAAGAGGACGTTTCCCCCTGGAGGTAAAATTGACATATATTAGTTTGAGGTGTACAACATGATCATTTGATAGTCATATATATTGAAATAATCACCATAATAAGTCGAGTTACGATTAGTTACCATGCACAAGTTTCCAGAAAATGTGTTTTGTGAAGACAATTTTTTAAAATCTATTCTCTTAACAACTTTCAAATATGCAATACAGTATTATTAACTACAGTCACCATGCTGTACATGACATCCTCATGCTTATTTATTTTATAAGTGAAGGTTTGTAATAGTTCAGGTGAAAGAGGGTAAAGGTCAAACAAGGGACACTTGTATGTGAATGTGTGTGTCAATACGCATGTGTGCGTGTGTTGGAGGGGATTGGTGAGCAAGGTTAAGCAAGTTCCCAGAAATTATTGGTTGGTTTTACTTTTTAAAACATATTAAGTGGCAAACAGCAACAATGACGGTAATTTATTATTTCAGTTGTATTTTGTGACACATTTTTCTGGAATCGGTCCCAGGCAATCCTGATATCTCTTCTTTTCTAACACTTATTATCCTGTAGGCCTGATTTTGGCACTTTATTCTATGTGACCAAGTACTGTTTTATTCTTTCAGGTCTTCACTTCTGAGTATTCTGTGAGGTCATATATCCTCCAGGGAAACATATATATTAGTGTACATCTTTTATACTTTCCATGATACTTAGCAGAAGGTTAGGTAGACAGTAGATACCAAACACTTGTCAATAATACTGAGTTGAATGGTATTTCCAGGGGTTTTCTGGAGTTGTATATCCTTGCACTTCTTGGCCTCTGCAGTGTTGCCCTCTTTGCCCAGAATCCTTTCTTTCTCTTTTAACCCTTCTTCAATTATTTTTGCTTAGCTACTTCCTTTTCATAAATTCCTCCAGGATTTCTTGATTGATTTGCCTAAACTGAGTTAAACACTTTTCCTAGACAGCATTGTCTACTTGTTTTTTTCTCTGTTAGTTCCATAAAGGTTGAGCACCATTCAGTAATTTGCTCACTGTTTTATCCCCAGTTTGAACGCAGCGCCTGGCATGCAGTGATTGCTCAGTAAATATTTGTTAAATGAACTTGGCTTTGTGTGATTTTATTTGTAAAATCTGACCATTTTGAAATCTGAATCTTCAAATAGCTGAACGCAAAGCCTTAGATTCAGCCAGCGCAAAAAAAAAGCAATGGGAGACCATCTACAAAAGCATTTTTATTCTTTCTGCTCTTAAATGAAGTTAGTAGAAATTGAAATAGATATTACTCTATTTCTGAGGACTTTTATGGAGTTAAAATTCTGGAGGAGCAACACCAGGACAGCTCAAGAGTCCACTGTTTACACTGTTCCCTCCCATTCCGAACACACAAAGTATCTGCTTGTTTGCTCATTTTCTCATGTGTACACATTATCATTTTTAGTTTTAAGTTTCTGTGGGGCAGGAAGAGTAAACACCTAGAAAACAAATGTGACAGCAAAAATGAAGAGAAATTAGGAAGCCAGATTTCATTTTAGAAAGATTTAAGAGGATTGCTTTAGTGTTCTGTAGACAATACAAGGTAACAGGCAACACAGTTCTCTGCTCTTTATTTCAGTCATACAACAAAATTTTACTTACTAGCACTTCCTGGTCCTATTTTAGGCCCTAGAGACAGGTGTGTTAAGAAAATCAGGCATGGGCCTTGTTCTCATGGAGCTGGTGTACAGGAATGAAATAATTGGCGGTAACCTGATTTTCATATGCCCTTAGTGGACATCCTAGGTGACTCAGTGGGAAAGAATGTACCTACAGTGCAGGAGATGCAGGTTCAATCCACGGGTCTGAAGATCTCCTGGAGGAGGAAATGGCAATCCACTCCAGTATTCTTGCCTGGGAAATCCCATGGACAGAGGAGCCTGGTGGGCTACAGTTCATGGGATCACAATGAGTCAGACACAACTTAGTGACTGAACAGCAACAGCAACCTGATTTTGAGGAGGTTGATTAAGATCGAGTTCCAACTTTGGAATTGGTCCCCTAAGAAATGAGTGGTTTCTGGGAATATCAGTTCAGTTCAGTTCAGTTGCTCGGTTGCGTCTGACTCTTTGCGACCCCATGAATTTCAGCACGCCAGGCCTCCCTGTCCATCACCAACTTCTGGAGTTTACCCAAACTCATGTCCATCAAGTTGGTGATGCCATCCAGCCATCTCATGCTCTGTCGTCCCCTTCTCCTCCTGCCCCCAATCCCTCCCAGCATCAGAGTCTTTTCCAATGAGTCAACTCTTCTCATGAGGTGGCCAAAATATTGGAATTTCAGCTTTAGCATCATTCCTTCCAAAGAACACCCAGAACTGATCTCCTTTAGAATGGACTGGTTGGATCTCCTTGTAGTCCAAGGGACTCTCAAGAGTCTTCTCCAACACCACAGTTCAAAAGCATCAGTTCTTCTGTGCTCAGCTTTCTTTATAGTTCAACTCTCACATCCATACATGACTACTGGAAAAACCATAGCCTTGACTAGATGGACCTTTGTTGGCAAAGTAATGTCAGGATCATGGTATAATGGAAAAAACACACTGGGATTAAAAAAAAAAAAAGCCTAGATTAGAAGTACTCATAGCTGAGACACCACTGTGTGCTCCAAAGGCTTATTCTGAAAGTAAATGAGAGGCTACTAGTTCATTGTTAAAATCTAGTACTAGGACCACAGTCAGAAGATTCTCCTACATTTGAGTGATTTAAAGCAATGTATGCTTCTAAATCACAGTTTGGATTATGTGCTAACATATTTTAAAAGTACTGAGACCGTATCATTGAACAACAGAAATAATAAATGTGGTAGGACTGGGCAAAGAGTGCCTTTATAGTTGTTGCCAGTTTCCAAAGGTGTCTTTTAATGTTCAAATTTAGTGACTTGTTGATAATTATAGTCAGAATCATAGCGTACACTGCAGAGCATTTTTAAATTCGGCTTTTGGTTGTATTATTTCACTGGACAGCAAAGGCGGATAGGTAGCTATTTTGAGAATAACTGTTAGAGCAAGAATATGGATCCAGATATCTGCTCTTGTGATAGTGTTTTCTCCACCTCTATTACATCATAATGATGGATACTGTAGCTGAAATAATTAAAATAAATCAGGCTACGACATAAATGAACACACTGGAAAACATAATGGATGGTAACCCCATTGTTCCACTTTTACCTATTTCCCAGGAGCCATTTTTTATGGGCAGCAGCTACACTCTACCTGTTTGAGTAATGATGCCCTGTGAAAGAGAACAGGAAACTGAGCATACCCCTGCACAGAGGAGCCGACTGGAATATCAGATGATAAGTCGGAACCTTGACCATGTTGCTATAAATTTATAAATGAAGCACAAATGAAAATGTTAGCCAGAGGTACTTTCCATAACTTCCCAAGGACTGTCTTTGGGGATAACTATTTCTATGGAAAGAACACCTGGTATTACATTTTGTATTATTAGACCCAAGTATGGGATAATGAAAACAGAAATACCTTATACAATGTTATTAATCTTTCTCAGAGGATTCTGTTGAAGCCAGTAACTAAATAAGACAGGCCTTGCATCACGATTGAGCCTGAGAGAAATTGCCAGGTCTGGGTTGCAGACTGGAACACCTGAGTTCTAACATAGGC
>NW_011495079.1:3155178-3172022 GCF_000754665.1 Bison bison bison
CTAACATAGGCTCACTTACAGGTTAGCCACAATCTTCTTGGAATTCGGTTTCTTCCTCTCTGACACTGCAGTAAGAAGATGAATTTCTGCAGGGGAATACTCCCAGAAAGGCACAGGGAGATCTGAGTAGATAAATAACACAGATATCTAAAGAATAGGAACTACAGGAAGAAAGAAATAAAAACATACAGTGATTTAAAAATTTATTTTTAACTGTAGAGACATTAAACTTAACTCATCCTTTAAGATCCAGGATATCTCTATCTCTATATATTTCTCATTGAACTTTCCCCAGTTCTTCCAGAAAGAATAGGAAGAACAAAGAATTGGTTCATTCTCTTGTAGATGAGAATGTGAGGCTCAGCAGTCAAATCCTGATAACATGGCCAGTAACTATAAAAGCATTATTTATAACCCCTTTGACTTCTATTCCAACATTTTTTTTCATTGCACCATCATGATGGATGATGATTCTGAAATATCCTGTGACGATAACCCACTCTGACAGAAAATGCACTTGTGCAAACTTCCATGCACTGATCACAGTGCATTTTAGCCAGTGGTGCAGGCCTCTGTCTCTCAAATGAGACTATATTCCTTGAGGATATAAACTGCCTTAGTCTGTCTAGTATCCCCAGTGGTTAGCACAGTAACTAACATACAGTATATGGCCAATAAACATTTGAAGAATGAACTTAAAACATGATCTACTCGAGAAAAAAATGCCTTCAGGAATTGGGGCTCTGACAAAAGGACTGCGATGCATGCAAAAGAATAGAAAATAATGTTGAGTGATCATGGTCATTGAGTTGTGTACTAATTTGGGGAAAATAGACTAGAAATAGTAAGATAATAAACAGAAAAACAAGGCAGTGTTTATGTTGTTTGTTTTTGCTTTTAAAGTTGACAATTTTATTTATGGATATTGCAACAGGATTTGCAAAGAAAGCTGAGTGCCGAAGAATTGATGCTTTTGAACTGTGGTGTTGGAGAAGGCTCTTGAGAGTCCCTTGGACTGCAAAGAGATCCAACCAGTCCATCCTAAAGGAAATCATACCTGAAAATTCGAATTCACTGATTGGAAGCTGAAACTCCCATATTTTGGCTACCTGATGTGAAGAACTGACTCATTTGAAAAGACCCTGATGCTGGGAAAGATTGAAGGCGGGAGGAGAAGGGGACAACAGAGGATGAGATGGTTGGATGGCATCACTGACTTGATGGACATGAGTTTGAGTAGGCTCTGGGAGTTGGTAATGGACAGGGCAGCCTGGCATGCTGTAGTCCATGGGGTCACAAAGTTGCTCATGACTGAGCAACTGAACTGAACTGAACTGAACTGAATAGGATTTGAGCTTAAAAGAGAGGATGTAATAAGACAGGTGACTGGAGAAATGGTTGATGAGAAAAGGAAGCAGATTTTAAAACACAGAAGAGAGTAAGAAGGGAAACTATAAAGATATTTAACAGGGAAAGGGAAAAGAGAAAAGAACCATCTTTCTAGAGGACGTTCTATGGGCATGATATGGTTCTTCTCCAGGGGCTTTCAGAAACTGAGAGAGCACCAGGGAGAAAATAGTCATGGAATGAACAACACTTAAAGTCAGATATATGGCATTGATCACTCATGGGGAAAGAGGAAGGAAAGAAAATAGCCTCAAAGAAGTCGTTTCTGTCAACAAGCAGGAAATTCCTCCCATCACGCGAGTAGCCACTGAAGCTAAACTGTGAGCTAGTGGTCCGTCTCCAGCTGCTTCCTCCTCTCACTCTGCTCTGAGGGCTGCTCCCTGGCTGATAAAGGAACTCCCCATGGGCTGTAGAATTTTCCCAAGCTCTGGACCTTTCTCTACTGTTTTTCATCTAACAGAACTTGCCCAGCCTCTACAGTAGTCTCTCAGAACCCCTGTTGATATGAAAAAACAAAGAAAGCTAATTGGTTCAAGTAGTCATCCTATTACAGGCTTAGTGAGCTAATGGTTGCCTTGACCATCACATAATGGCAGCGCAATGAACAGAAAGTAAATGAATGGATGAAACTCCTTGTGTGCCAGACCCTGAGCTCCATGCCGCAGAGCACGGTGGGGTAGCACCAGAGACAGACACACCAAAGACAGAGGCCCAATCCACAGTTTCCTACCTATGTGCCTGGGGAAGTTATCTTCTCTGGATCTTTAGTTTCTTCCTCTATGAAACAGAGATAATGTTGCCTACTTTGCATGATTGTTTTGGGGATTCAAAATGTGTGTAAATGATAAAATTGCTATTTATTTATCCATTTGTCTCCCTTTTAAATAGGGAAAGCAGAGGCATAGAGACGTAAGGTGGCATGACTAAGGTCACTCAGTTGGGAAGTTTCAGAGTCAGCATCAAAGTCTAGATAGTTGTCTTCATGTTTCTAACCAACACACTAAGTCACGCACAGATGCTCCCATCTACAATGAGCATGACCATGACCAGGAATATGTTAGTCCCCCACACTGGTGAAACACTTTGATTCTTACTAAGATCACTGAACCCTCACAGCAATCCTGAAAGAAAGAGAGCCAGCCCTGGGTGGTACTATTTTTTTTTTTTTAATCTTTTGGTCACTCCATGCGATATGTGGGATCTTAATTCCCTGACGAGGACTTGAACCCTGCACTGGCAGCACAGAGTCCTAAACTCTGGACTGCCAGGGAAGTCCTCTGTGTGGTACTGTTATCCCCACTTTAAGGTGAGGAATGTAAAGCCCAGAGATGGTAACTTACTGGCCAAAGCTCGATGAATTAGCATCGGAACATGAAGTCACATGCAGATTTGAACCATAAACATAAATATAAGAAACAGAAGTCAGCCCTGGGTCCAGGGTAGATTCCCACATCACTATTACATATCCAGGTGGTCTTTTTTGCAATGCTTTTAAATCATTCTCACAGCAAAGTTGAAACCTGGCTAGATATTGTCAGACAGATGAGAAACTGAAAGTGAAGACATGAGTTCATGAATAGATTTGAACTCTTTATTGCCGGGGTACTGGTCAATTATCTCTTACCGAGTGGTGCTATCAGTCCAGGATAAAACAAATTAGATTTTTAAGAAGGTGCAAAATTACCACCATAAAATCAGATAAGCCTGGTGCAGTTGGGAATAAATTCTATCATAGAAATACATCCTGCCTGATATCAAAGGCAGCCAAGAGATCATGCCAAGAGTCTCTTGGATGAAAACTGACATTTTCTGCTGTGGAGACAGAAGTGGAAGCACTGACTGGAGAATTA
The DNA here is from genome assembly GCF_000754665.1 of Bison bison bison. Classification (NCBI taxonomy): domain Eukaryota; kingdom Metazoa; phylum Chordata; class Mammalia; order Artiodactyla; family Bovidae; genus Bison; species Bison bison. Next base: position 3,158,436 of record NW_011495079.1, read on the forward strand.
TATTATGAAGAGTTCTAAAATATTTATCATCATTCTAGGTCATTTATTCATTTACCCTTTTAATGCTCATTTCTTTTGTGCCACCAAGTCAAGCATAAATTAAGCAAAGAATAAAAATTCATTTTGTTTTTATACACTAATATAAAGCAGGAAGCTTCTTTGTTCCTTGGTTTAAAAAATAATAGCATTTCTCAGAAATATTAGAACACTAAAATGTTCTTTCAGAAATATGACTTTTATCAGTAACGAGGATGCTGAATTTATTCAAGTAGGTTATGAATTTTTACTTTTGAGGGGGCAGCTTCCTTTGACTTAAGCGATTCAGGAGGGGGAAATGATTTGAAAAAAAAAAACTCAATGAGAATTGACATTGCTTCACTGTATTAATTACCCCATTATGCTTCTTTCTAGACTCAACTCAGGCACCTCTTTCTCCAGGTGGCCATTTTTGACTCTCCACTCAAATGAAGATGTCCTTTCTCTGTTTTCCAGGAGCACTCTGCACAAACCTCCATTCATCCCTGCCCGCAGCACAGCGTATGGAACCTCTCTGCCCACACATCTGCGCCCTCAGAAGATGAGCAGGACAAGGACCATGTCTTACATTCACCTGGTGTGCTTAGCCCCTGGCTGGTAGCCAGAGCTCAGAAAGTGTTTACTGAGCAGCACCGAATTTCAAAAACAACCTGACTATAGGAGTGTTTGCTCCCTTTGCTCACATAAAATTCATTTCAAATTGTAGCAAGGATACCAAATACAAAATTTTCTAATGGTATCAAAGATTTACAAATGAAAGAAAAAGTGAGCCTTTTTTCCCTAGGTGTTCACTATTTGGCTTATGTAATATTAAAAGGTATTTCTTTAAAGTATCATTTCTATTTCTCAGGCTGGAAGGATACTTTTGCTACTGTCCTCCTAGCTTTCTATTTTGGCTCTGAATCCAGAGACATGAAAGAGGCTTGACTCAGCTGCCGCCTAATACTGCACAAGCCTGAGAGGAGACTATTACATAAGCTAATGTGTATTTTAAGGTTTTTTTTTTTCATAGCCAGGACCTAAATGCCACCTTCCAACCTCATGAAAACACTGAAACCCAGTGTGTGGGAAAGTGAGGTCCCCTATTTGATCTGTATTCCTTATAAGTATAAAAAAATAAAAGCAGTTGATTAAGGGGTAACAATTTTCTTTTCTTTCTTTACATGTACTTGTAATTCATTTAATGCAGGAAGTGGGCTGAGTTTTCTTGTTCTTTCCAATTCAACTGTCAGGGAGCTTTCTTGCCAGCCTGCTATGGTTACCATGGCAACCAAATGATGGTGGCAGTAATATGATCTCATGTGTCTTGTGTCAATAGCATCAGATCATCGCACTTGAGGATAATTTTGAAAATAAGTTTAAGGTATAGATTCAGTATTTATTAGCATTTGATTGGTTTACTATAAATACGGAGCAATTATAGCCCTAAACTGCTGATAAAAGCATGTTCATAATGGTTAGCATTTCCCCCATATGACATTTTATATGGTATTCTAAAATTTGTAAAGTGCTTTCATGCAATGCATCTACTTTAATTTTCTGGTCTCACACAGTATGCTTGTGTGCAGTAGGAGAACAACTTTGCTGTGGAGCTGAAACTTCAACTCTGCACTTCTGACATCAGACTCACAACCTTCTCCTTATGCCTATGTTGAGAATTGATGGGTGTTAGGAAAATGTCCTTAGGTGCACAGGTTAAACCCTGGAATGTCTGAATTAAAATAAATAGAATGTGCGTATACTAACAACTAGTACTAGTTTGAAAATACAGCTATATTACATGTGGGTAATGCTTCATACGTTTTACATCTCCCATGCCAACCTCCTCTCCTAAGGCTTTCCTGATAACATACACATAAATAGATGCTTCTCTTTCCCTTTGCTCACTGGGCATAGCCTTGCATTTTTATTATTAGCTTCCTTTGCTTTTCCAATGTGAACTCTTGAAGGCAGGAATCTTGTTATCCATCCTTGGTAGGTCCCTGTTCCTGGCACAGTACCTGGTGCACAATAGATATACCACAGATGCTTGTATCAGTTGCTCAGTCGTGTCTGGCTCTTTGTGACTCCATTGACTGTAGCCCAACAGGCTCCTCTGGCCATGGACTTCTCCAGGCCAGAATACTAGAATGGGTATCCATTCCCTTCTCCAAGGGATCTTCCGAACCCAGGGATCAAACTCGGGTCACCTGCATTGCAGGCAGAATCTTGACCATCTGAGCCATCAGGGAAGCCCCCATAGATGCTCACTGCTTGTTAAAATTAACTCATCTCTCACACAACCCCAAAAGATAGGCACAGCAGATATTATGACTTACCTCCTTAAAAATGAGTAAACAAGGGTCACATATATAAATACGGGAAACTTAATTCTCCACCTCCAGCCATGTGCTCTTTCCACATCATCCTATTTGCTTTATTCCCTCATTTGTTCCCTTTTCAGTATTTCATTCATTTGTCAAATGTTTGTTGATTGACAATTGTACAACAAGCATTATTATAGATGCTAGGATACAAAGATAAGGATGATACAGTTGTCAGGATCACAGGACCCACAGATATGGAGATGATTTTTTGCCTGGGTAAGTAAGTAAAATAAAACCTTATACAAAATCCTGAGTATGCATTAGACTATATTTGAACTTAGTTGGCTCTTTAAAAAAATCTTCAGAATTCATTTCAATTCCCTCCTTTAATGCAAGATTTTAAAAGCCTTAAGCCATCACCAGTATAGATCCAAGTAGTAACTCTGTGTCTTGATTTTTTTTTTTTCAATTGCATGAGAACTCAGCATTTCTAACTTTCCACAGAATCCTCAAACTTGATGTGCCTGAAATGAAACCTAGTGTCTGCCCTACACAACTGGGGTATAGTAGGAAGAGGCAGATGAGTGAGTTTGGACTCTTGACTCCATGGGATATGTTGCCTGGGATCAGCTACTTTCATGTTGGGGAGCTTCTTCATTAACACAGTGCTCAACATAATTCAAGGATGAATGGAGTAATAAAAAAGTTGGCAATGAGGATGAAAAGTGATAGCACATGATAGCAATACCTGGAACAGTGCTAGCATCACCAAGTGAAAGTGAAGTCGCTCAGTCGTGTCCGACTCTTTGCAACTCATGGACTGTAGCCTATCAGGCTCCTCTGTCCATGGGATTTTCCAGGCAAGAGTGCTGGAGTGGATTGCCATTTCCTTCTCCAGGGGATCTTCCCGACCCAGGAATCGAACCCTGGTCTCCCGCATTGCGGGCAGACGCTTTACCGTCTGAGCCACCAGGGAAGCCAGAGTTACTCAATAAATTCTTGTTAAATGAATGAATAGGCTAAATAAACCTGATTAGATCCCTTTCCTGAAACATACTCAATTGCCAAGACAAAACTTCTGAATATCTTGCTTCTCTTTCCTCAGCCTCCAAACCATGGAGTCAGGTTAGTTTGGCTTCTGTGATAACTTGGACTTTCTTGTTCCTTTCTTTCTGCTCAATGTCAAGCTTTGGTCCAGTCCCTGCCTTTTCTAAACTAGACTTTAGTAGGAGATAGACTGGTCTTGACTGGTCTTCCTCTTTCCATGATCTCCCATTTCAAATCATTGCCCAAACTGTTATTTTCAAAGCACAGAGAGGATCAAATATCTCTTCTGGTCAGAAATGCTATATTTATTCTCAGATTCTAATTAAGAAACTTTTTAGCATGGCAATCAAGATTCTTCAAAAGGTGACCTTCAGTTCCATGTATATGATCATCCCCCTCCATACACTCTACGTTTTAGCTTTCTAATCCTCTAATTGCCCTTTTGGACTTCTAAACTTTTCACTTCTATGTCTATTTAGTGGAATGATAACAGCTCTCTAAATTTTGCATGTGCTTTGCAGTTTGTAAAGAATTCTAATATTCATATACTGAAATTTCACAATAACTCTGGTAAGCATTAAGATTTCATTTTCATTGCACTAATTTAGAAATTGAAAATCAGAGAGGTTAAATAATTCTGATCATCATAACCTTTATGAGAATTGAGAATTAATTTCTGTGATCAATTGTTGAAAAGTTGAATCACTAAATTAAAATATTTAAAATAACCACAGTGACTTCAAAATGTTGATGCTCAGTATTCATCCAGCTCTTCAGCACAGAAGTTAATTATGATGGCTCTGAAGCCAAACTGCTTTGCTGAGAATCCTGGCTCTAATACTTCCTAGCTGTGTGACCTTGGATAAGCCATTTGATCTCTCTATCTTTCAGTTCATATCCTCATTACTGTAATGCAGATACCAAGAGTCTCTACCACACAGGATTGCCCTAAGTGTGGAATGAGTTTAATATGTGTAAAGTCTTAGAGTAATATCTGACACATAGTGAACACTTTTAAATGTTGCTGTTGTTGGGAGCCTTAAAGATATATCATAAGAACTTCTTTAGAGTATTCCGTGATCTCAAGAAACAAAATTAATTGCTTCCTTTCTGGTGCTCCAGGAGCCCCATGTTTGCATTTTCTATACAGTGGGCATTATAACTGCTTTAGGGTATTGGATTAGGATGAATTCAGAACTTACAGCTACTCCTTATTATGAGTAGTCATTCGGTTTCCCTAACTCTCAGCTTACTATCTGGGGACACCAAGATAATAACAGTGTTTATTGTTTATGTTTAGATTTCTGGTGTCTATAATGTTAGCTGGTGCACTTAAGGCCCTTAGTGCTTGGCATTGAGTAAGTGCTCAATAAAATTTAGCTACTATTACTACTGGCTCGGTGGTAGAGAATCTGCCTGCATTGTAGGAGACCTGGGTTCAATCCTTGGGTCTGGAAGACCCCTTGAATTTTCCTTGGATAAGGAAATAGCAACCCACTCCAGTATTCTTGCCTGGAAAATTCCATGGACAGAGGAGCCTGATGGACTACAGTCCATAAGGTCACAAAGAGTCGGACATGACTGAGCAACTAACACTTTCACTTCACTATTACTATTGCTCATATAAACGTTTCCCTCGTGATATTTTGAATTGCATGTGGTTAGAGTCTGTTTGTTATCTTTACTATCTTTATCCCTCCTACACAGGTTTTAAAAAATAAACATTTACACACAAGGTATTTTTGTGTTGTTGTTTAGTTAGTTGCTTGGACTGCAAGGAGATCAAACCAGTCAATCCTAAAGGAAATCAGTCCTGAATATTCATTGGAAGGACTGATGCTGAAGCTGAAACTCCAATACTTTGGCCATCTGATGCGAAGAGCTGACTCATTTGAATAGACCCTGATGTTGTGAAAGATTGAAAGCAGGAGGAGAAGGGGATGACACAGCATGGGACAGTTGGATGGCATCACCAACTCAATGGATATGAGTTTGAGCAAGCTCCAGGGGTTGGTGATGGACAGGGAAACCTCATGTGTTACAGTCCATGGGGTCGCAAAGAGTCAGACATGACTGAACCAAACTTAGTTTCTAAGTTGTGTCTGACTCTTTTCCAACTCCATAGACTGTAGCTCACCAGACTCATCTGTTCATGGGATTTCCCAAGCAAGAATACTGGAGTGGGCTGCCATTTCCTCTCCAGGGGATCTTCTCAACCCAGGAATCAAACCTGCATCTCCTGTATCACAGGAGAATTCTTTACCACTGAGACAGCAGGGAAGACCTAAAGGGATTTTTAAATGAGCATGCTTTAAGTAGAAAGATGTAACTTAACATTTGTAGAGAAAAATATCAAGTTCTAAATTGATGCATACTGGATTTCAAATACAAACATATTAAATTCTAGAAAAAGTTATCTTCTAAATTATCTATTCTAATTATTACATAATATAGATCTAGTGGTTGTCTGAAAAATTTGAATGCAATGTATAATAAATAAGGTTTAGATTATGAAAATTTTATTTTCTTGTCCAAAAAGAAAGAAAAGGTATATATATATGATTTTATAACACTAAAAATTTGAAAATTTTTTTCTGTAATTAGGCATAACTCAGTAAGAAATGGAGTTGATTGTGTTGTGCATGAGAACATTTTAATGCAGTAAATTTTTTTATTATGCAGCTTCGTATAGCACTCTCTCCTGGAGTGACTATACAGAGCCTGGTGTTAAATTCAGTAGCTAACTCAAATCTTTTCACTTTCATAAAAGGGTTTAAGGAATGGAGTTAATATTCTACTTAGCAAGTTAAAATATAATATTATGTGTAGTAATGTTGTATGCCCACCCACCCATCAGACTGCAGATGAACTACTACTATTCATTGCTTGAATTAAGTGCCAGGCATATTTCTGGTTCACTATCAAATGTAAAGCTCATATACACAAAGAAAGGATAGAAGAAAATGAATGAGCAATTACAATGATTGCAGGCAACTTTAACAATACAAGACTAGACATTTTGGCTAAATATTCAATTTGGAATTCACTAATCTTTTCCTATTAGGACTCAAGGGCTACTAAGGTTTTGGTCCCAAAGCAACAACAGCAGCAGCAACAAAACGATCACAGCATCTCCCACTGGCCGAGCATCTACTCTGAGCTGGCAGTTATAGAAGACTTCAGTTCCTGCAGCAGGCTCAGTGACAGCCCTCACAGAAGACAAGTGCTAGTCCCTGGAATCTGTAAATATTACCTCATTTAGAAAAAAGGATTTTTGCACATGTGATTAAGTTAAGGATCTTAAAATGAGGGGGTTATCTTCAGATTATGTGGATGGGCCCTAAATACCATCACACGAGTCTATATAAGATAGAGGCAGATGGGTGTTTACAAATAGCAGAAGAAAGAAGGGAAGTGAAAGGCAAAGGAAAAAAGGAAGGACATACCCATCTGAATGCAGAGTTCCAAAGAATAGCAAGGAGAGATAAGAAAGCCTTCCTAAGTGATCAATGCAAAGAAATAGAGGAAAACAGAATGGGAAAGACTGGAGATTCCTTCAAGAAAATTAGAGATACCAAGGGAACATTTCATGTGAAGACAGGCACAATAAAGGAAACAGTATGGACCTAACAGAAGCAGAAGGTATTAAGAAGAGGTGACATGAATACACAGAAGAACTATACAAAAAATATATTAATGACCCAGATAACCATGATGGTGTGATCACTTACCAAGAGTCAAATATTCTGAAGTGTGAAGTCAAGTGGGCCTTAGGAAGTATGACTATGAACAAAACTAGTGGAGGTGATGGAATTATAGCTGAGATATTTCAAGTCCTGAAAGATGATGCTATTAAAGTGCTGCACTCAATATGCCAGCAAATTTGGAGAACTCAGCAGTGGTCACAGGACTGGAAAATGTCAGTTTTCATTCCAATCCCAAAGAAGAGCAATGCTAAAGAATGTTCAAACTAACACAATTGCATTCATTTCACATGCTAGCAAAGTAATGCTCAAAATCCTTCAAGCTAGGCCTCAACAGTGTGTAAACCAAGAACTTCCAGATGTACAGGCTGGATTTAGAAAAGAAAAAGGAACCAGAGATCAAACATCCGCTGGATCACAGACAAAGCAAGAGAACCAAAGAAAAACATCTACTTCTGCTTCATTGACAATGCTAAAACCTTTGACTGGGTAGATCACAACAAATTGTAGAAAATTCTTAAAGAGATGGAAATACCAGACCACCTTACATGCCTTCTGAGAAACCTGTATGCACGTCAAGAAGCAACAGTTAGAACCAGACATGGAACAACAGACTGGTTCCAAATTAGGAAAGGAGTATGTCAAGGCTGTATATTGTCACCCTGCTTATTTAACTTATATGCAGAATACATCATGTGAAACGCCTGGCTGGATGAAGCACAAGCTGGAATCAAGATTGTGGGGAAAAATATCAATAATCTCAGATATGAAGATAACACCACCGTTATGGCAAAAGTGAAGAGGAATTAAAAAGCCTTTTTTGAAGGTGAAAGAAGAAAGTGAAAAAGCTGGCTTAAAACTCAACATTCAAAAAATGAAGATCATGGCATGCAGTCCCATTACTTCATGGCAAATAGATGGGAAAACAATGGAAACCATGACAGACTCTATTTTCTTAGGCGCCAAAATCACTGTGGATGGTGACTACAGCCATGAAATTAAAAGATGCTTACTCCTTGGAAGAAAAGCTATGGCCAACCTGGACAGCACATTAAAAAGCAAAGACATTACTTTACCTACAAAGGCCCATACAGTCAAAGTTATGGTTTTTCCAGTAGTCATGTACGGATGTGAGTTGGACAATAAGAAAGGCTGAGCACTGAAGATTTGAGGCTTTTGAACTGTGGTGTTGGAAGACTCTTGAGAGTCCCTTGGACAGTAATGAGATCAAACCAGTCAGTCCTAAAGGAAATCAGTCCTGAATATTCATTGGAAGGACTGATGCTGAAGCTGAAGCTCCAATACTTGGCACCTGATGCGAAGAGCTGACTCCTTGGAAAAGACCCTGATCCTGGGAAAGACTGAAGGCCGGAGAAGGGGAAGACAGAGGATGAGATGGTTGGATGGCATCTCCAACTCAGTGGACATGAGTTTGAGCAGACTCTGGGATTTGATGATGGACACTGAAGCCTGGCGTGCTGTAGTGTGTGGGGTCACAGAGTTGGACATGACTGAGTGACTGAAAAATGAAGAGGGGTATTTGACAGACAGAAGACAAGGAGGCGCGATGTGACCAGGGGGCAGGAACTGGGATGATGCTGATGAGTCTCAGCAAGTGAAGGAATGGCATGAGGCACCAGGAGCTAAAGGAGTTAAAGAACAGATCCTCCTCTAGAGGTGGGAGAGAGCCCTTATCGACACCTTTATTTTGGTTCAGTGGTACTGATTTCGGATTCCTGGGCTCCAGAACTTTGAGTGAAGAAATTTTGTTTTGTTTTAAGGCACCCAGTTTGTGGTAGTTTGTTACAGCAGTGACAAGACACTAATAGAGATTTCAAGCATCCGACCAGAGAACTAATGTCAGAATGCTGCTGATACTCCTTCACCAGGCTCTGAAATTCTTGATTTCTTTGTTCTGTGGGGGCTGCTGCTGGTGAGAATAGAGCTAGGAAAGCATCCCTCCAATGCTAAGCATCACTTGCTGACATTTTACAAAGTCTCTTCCATTGTCAGACCTACCTACTTAAAAGTTGGAATTGACACATAGGTACAGTGAGTCAAAGTCTGACTTGAACGCCTTGTTTTTCCCTAAGTGGATTTTCTTACATGTAGCACTGTGCAGGCTGTTATTGCAATGTTTCTTGTTTACTTTCTTTCACATATACATTTTGAATGGTTAAAAATAGCAGTATCAGTGAATATAATGAGTATATAAGAAATGAATTTACCTTTTTAAATTTTATTTTTTTACTTTTGCCAGCAAAATTTTAAGAGCCTATATGTGAAGACATTGATTTAGGCACTCTGAATTTAATGAGAAACATAAAACATATCCTAACCTCACTTAAATTCTTGTTGAGATAAAAAGAAATATTATCAAATCACAAACAGTAAAAAGCAGTGTAGATGCCATAAGGAGAGAATAGGGATAAGATTGACATTCAGGTTTCTGGCTTAGATGGCTGGAAAAAACAGCAGTGTCCCTCACTGACATGGAAACACGAACAAAGAAGCAGATCTGGGAAGAGAGATGGATCTGAGGTACCTGTGGAACATCTGGGTCTGGCATTAAGAAGCCAGATCTACAATGAAGTCATGGGTTTGGGGATTATCTGGACACTGGCAGTAAAATCCTAGGAGTGGAAATAATTGTCCCTGGACATTATGTGCAGGGAGAAGAAAAACTTGAGGAAAAGTACAGGGTTCAAAAAAGCATATGGCTTATCAAGGAAATGATGACTAAATCAACCTGAGATTTAAAGGGGTCTGATCCAAGGAGATCAACTGAGATAGTCAATCCAACGAGGATGACTTTTTAAATGTCAGATTTACAGTGTAGCCTTTTTTTCACAAGTAACGAGTAACATGTATTGATTAGGAACTGATACATAATTTTAGCTATGCTTCATAAGGTGAACCCAGGGTGGTGCAAAGATGGACACTGGAGAGAAAAACTGAGGGTTAGGAGTTAGTTGGCAGGTTCATGTGATGACCTAGGTTAAGGGGTAACGAATGAGGCCCTGGAGGGTGTCTCAAATGTACTCAATACAAATGGTATCAAAGGCATACTTTTGAGTATTTATGCTGCATTAAAGATCTTGCATTTTGTATGAAAAGGTGAAACGAGGAAAGTGACATGTCATAAGGAAAAAATTGGTGTATGGCATGATCCAGTTTATTTACTGAGAACTCTATGGAGGCAGGATCAGTGGGACTCACAGTGCTGAATCCTGGTAGTTGAGACGAAAAGTTAATAATAACCATCTCCACAAAATGGATGGTGGCTGCTCACTGAGTATGTTGCTGAGGGCTGGCAACAAGTGAATGAAAAAAATTACCCTTTTGTTCTCTGTATGGAGATGCTGACGAATGAAGTATGTTTAACTCAATGAACCACAAACTCCAAAGGTAACAGTTTTACTTGATGGTTTGCTTCTTGAGGTCACTGCTGAGCTAATGTGGGCAATGGGTCTGATTCCTTTGATCTTGGAGTTTTTCATATAATTTTCAAACTTGACCAAGGGTTAGTGAGGTCTTAGAAATATCCCAGCAAAAGCACTTCAAGCTCTGCAGGTAAATGGGATGATCTGTGAAATGTTTTAAAATTTGTGAGGCAGTGTGTGTAACAGTGGAAATGCACTCCTTGGAGTGAGACAGACCAGGGTTTGAATGCTGTTCCTACCACTCTGTGATCCTGTGAAAATTATTTAGTCTCCTTTAGCCTTAGGCAAAGAGGAGATGATAATAGATTTTGTGAAAATTTAATAAAATGATATAGGGAAAATTCAGTGCCTGAAACTTAATATATAAGTTTTTCCATATTTGAGGTCACATCAAAATATTTATTTAAAATACACTGAATAGAAGACCAATCCAAGGGAAATGGGAGGAAATTCCTTAAGAGAAACAAACAAATTTTGCTGGAGGTTATTTAATATGCTTAATTGGTTACAACTTTGGAGATATTTTCTTATTTTTAGATGCGCTGTCAAAGATTCCTAGTCAAGTTTTCTTTAGACTTCCATTCGATATTTATTTGGATGACACAGGGATGTACATATCTAGGCAACTAGTAAAATCACCTTTTTGGGTAGATAACAAGGTGTCTTAACTTACTGTGCATTCAAGGTAAATAACTCCTAATATGAAACAACAATAAAGTACATGCCTAATCAATTTAGAAAAATGTTTAGGAGGTTCCATAAACATGTTTTCATAAATGCTTGCTGCCTGCCAACTTGCCTGACTTTTTAAGAGTTGCTATAACTAGCAGTCCTCTCAGTAGCTTTGGTACCAGATATTCTGTAGATATTTACTTTTTTTTTTTTTTTTACTAAGAAATACTATTATCTTGTCTGGGCCTATTAGCTTAATCTTTTAAAATACAGTATTAATAAAGACAAGGCAGGGGATTTAAAAGTATATATTAGCAACAAAATTCTACCGGTGGGTCCTCTTCCAAGGCAACTTATTCAATCATTCAATACTTTTTGCAACTACTCAATACATAAGAGACTTAAAACAGAGCTCCTGGTATTGATGTCTTTATTTTCCCCATAAAATAGCTTGGGAAATTCAAATAAAATTAATTGGAACATATGGTTGCAGATCTCAGTGGTTCCGGACATTATGGGCTCTGTGAAAACACTGCAAGTCCTCTTGGAGTTTTGGGAAAAGAAAACAAGGCTGAATGAGGCACCTACTTTCAGGTTAATTCCTCTAAGCAGGAAGGTGCATGGTGCCATATAGCACTTCTCAAAGGTTCCTGTGACAGCAGTCCCGCCTCCTGAGGGATGAGAATGGGCATTCTGGATGGCAGATGAGGAAAGCGGGGGTCTGAAGATGTAATGTGGAGCAACCAGTTGCAAATATGAAATTTTTTGAAGTCTGGCATTTTAATCTTACAAATTTTATACTCAATTTCATAAAATAACCATTTTATTTTCTACAAAAATAATAAATTTTACTCCTTCTCTCACTTTACCCTGCTTCAAATCACTGAGTAAAACTGATGCATTGGAAAGATATGTCATGTTTTGTCTCACAACCTTGATTACCTCTTTGCATCCTACCAGACCTTCCAGGCAAAGTTGAGAAGCCCAGGGGAAGGGGAAAGAACATAGAACAAAGTTTCCAGAGGCCTGGGCTCTTCTATCCATCTTAGCTCTACATTTATATTTAATTTTATTTATATCTTATTTATTTCCGAGAGGAGTTTGAAATAGCTGTGTGACTTTTGTAAAATCATGACCACTCTGTGAATTGGTTTACTTATTTTTATAAATAGGAGATTATTTTATACAATCTCCAAATCCCCTTCCAACAGACTAAGAAACTAGCTCCCTTTGTTCCAAATTAAATGTAAATAAGACTAGTGGATGGTGGCATCAAATTTATATAGTAGATCCAATGAACATTCTTAGGGAAAATGAATATTCAGCTAAGGCTTGAGTCATAATGGAAACTTTGAATTTAAAAAAATCCTAACCTTGGGAGATAATTATACAATAGAATCCATATACTTGACATGTGCTATAAGAAGAAGTTATTTATTGAGAAGTGGAATTGCAGCTTTCTGCTGGAAGATATCAATCCTCCAAGGCTTCTTCAGCAAGCCCACAGGCAAACTCTCACCTCAGGAGACTGAATAATTTGCCTGTAAAATATCACAATGAGATTAGGATGCTGAATATGATGGAGATAGGTTCATGTAGGAGAGGGTTCATACTGGAGATGCTCATAGAGATGGTAAAGGCTATTTGACATCTTAGGGTGGTCCACTCTGTAGCATCAACCCTTTCTCAAGTACTTCTCTCACTCAGTTTTTTTTAATGCCTGACACCAATAATACAGATGCTTCTAGATTCTGGAATGGTAACAATGATCCAAACAGATTGTCATCATTTACCAACACTCACAAAGGAGAAAACAGTTAGCTATGAGTTTCTAGGGGGAAAACCCGTAGCATCAGAAGAGCAAAGGGTACATGATGCTTTATCCAGCAAAGACATATAAACATAAAATATTCCCTTTAAACATAACATCATCCTGAAATGGTTGCCTCCGAGGAATCATTTTCCTCTGGAGGGAATTCACTGGAAATGCCTAGTTAATTAACCTGGCTGCACAAAGGACCATGTAGTCTTGGAAATACTTGGCTGGCCTTCTGTTCTCTCTAGAAATGTTGAAGACCCAATAATCCCTTACAAGGATATTTGGCTGCCTTCTGAGTCTCCTAGTTTAGGGCATACTTCTATTAGGAGAGGATTGAAAGGTTTTTTGGCCAGATCTGCCTTTTCCCTCCCCAGATCATACTTCCTTCTATAAAACTGAATTTTCTTTTGCCGAGACAAGAATGGACACAGTTTATTTGAAAAGACACTTCACTTCAGTTCAGTTCAGTCTCTCAGTCGTGTCCGACTCTTTGCGACCTCATGAATCGCAGCACGCCAGGCCTCCCTGTCCATCACCAACTCCCGGAGTTCACTCCTGTC
>NW_011495079.1:3172122-3172571 GCF_000754665.1 Bison bison bison
TCTCACATCACCTTAGAGGTCCTTCTGCTTATAAGTCCTTCTTTTCCCTCCATCCGTTCTCAAAATGCCACCAAAGCCAGGATATTAATCCAGAAAACTTATCATGACACTGTGTTATCCTAGCATTTTTACAGAATTAAGTTTAAACTCTATTGGATGGCATTCAAGGGATTGGTGATCCAGTCCTAATTTATCTTTTTAATCTCATTTCCTGCTTCTCTCATTCCCCCCACCCCCGACACACACACACAAGCACGCTGAGCCACCAGCGATATCTTTGTATTTCTGAACATGCTCTGCACTGTCATGTCTTCAAGCCTCTGGGTCCACGCTGTCCCTCTGCCCTGAAGTTCTTCCTGGGTTTCTGTTCGACCCCTTCAGCTCATCCTTTAAGGATGATTCAAACACCATTTCTGTGAAGTCATCCCTGACTTCCCACAGTCGGATTT
>NW_011495079.1:3172671-3188737 GCF_000754665.1 Bison bison bison
CTTTAGCATCATTCCTTCCAAAGAACACCCAGGGCTGATCTCCTTCAGAATGGACTGGTTGGATCTCCTTGCAGTCCAAGGGAAAAGACACTTACACAATACATTATAAAAGATGCTACCTATGAACCACACATCAAAAACTAAAACTAATTATCACCTGCATAGAAAGTCCAAGTTACTCCACCAGTTGGTTGAATGACCTTGGGCAAGTCTCTTAACCTCTATTTTTTCATTTATAAAATGTTCATTAATACTTTCTTGCTTCATGGGACTAATTAGTTAAAAAATACACAGTAGCTACATACTGTAATGGGGTCTGAAAAAGCCTAGTTCAAATGCTGCTACTGTTACTGTTAAGTCGCTTCAGTCGTGTCTGACTCTCTGCGACCCCATAGATGGCAGCCCACCAGGCTCCCCCGTCCCTGGGATTCTCCAGGCAAGAACACTGGATGGGTTGCCATTTCCTTCTCCAATGCATGAAAGTGAAAAGTGAAAGGGAAGTTGCTCAGTCATGTCCGACTCTTAGCGACCCCATGGACTGCAGCCCACCAGGCTCCTCCGTCCATGGGACTCTCCAGGCTGGTATCCTATAAATAGCATTGTGGCTTGGCATACGAAGAGATGGTATGGTTAGTGTCCTACCTCAGCAGCTTGGTTGGTGAAATTAGGACACAGACTGTGAATGGATTGTCAAGGACTCTAATTCAGACGACCAGGAAATAAGGAAGGAAACCTTTACCTAAAACTCATTCTTTCCTACTGGAATGCTGTTATGCATGCTTAGAATTATGGAGAAGCCCTTAGTCACACTGACGGCTAATTTGAACCTGTCTGAATGGCTCCAGGGATTCCAGTCAATAAACAGGAACTGGCCTGTTCATCTGCACATTTCTCTCAAATTGGTTGAAATAAATCCTCAACACTTGATTTTCTGACCTGGTTCTCAGCCACTCAGCACCAGCCTGTGGTCTGGCATTATGAGAAATTTTCCAGTCTGTTGGGTGGAAGTAATCCAATCCAGGCACTGTTTATGATAGAAGGGAGAGCAAGTACAGAGACAAGATCCAGGAAAACAAGAAAAGTTCTGCAGTGTAGCAGAGTGGCATTGTGTAGTGGCAATCTGGAGAATGGTGTTGGATGCAACTGAGAAAGCCAAAGGATAGAATGTCCTAGGGAATAGAGCCACTCTTTGGCTGGAAGCTTGGAGGATGGTTAAAGAGTAGAAATGCTCTTTGTCTGGGTTCTTCTGGGCATGATCAGGTCCTTCAGCAGGATGGGACAGGTGGGGCTGTTTCAGGGCCAGGAAAGAGGGGCTTCCTCCTATGAGGACAGAACAAGAGCCGGGTAACTGGTGCAGTTGCAGTTTGGGGCTGGAGGAAGTCCAGTCTGAGGGAAGAGCATGTTGCTCAAGTAGGATACTGCAGTGGCAGAGCATAGTTCAAGCAGGTAGTTCCACCTGACAGCTCAAAGTAAAGAAGCATTCAAATGCACATGCGTGGGTGGTGTCACCTTCCCAATGGCACAGGGGATTCTGGGTTAGGCAATGCTCAGAGTTCCAGGTAGAAGGGCATAAGTCTATCAATGCACAGCAAGGTCTCAGTCATTTTATCCAAAAAAAAAAAAAAAAACAACAACCCCACTGGCTAAAGCATTTGATGAAAAGAAATGTGACATGGAGGGTGGAGCGAGACTCAAAGAGGGAGGCACAGGATGAGACTCAGAAATGATGTAGGGCCCACTCTAGTGATCACAACAGGGACAGCACAGCAGGGCTAGCTTAGCAGCAAGAACTGTTTGATGTGCAGTCATAGAAAGTGAGTTACAATTTAAATATTGGCTGCTTGAACTTGAGAACTGGGGTCGTGAGGGTGAGCAGCTCTCTGTATTGAGGTGGGGAGACGATGATTCCAACAGAGGAGGATGTAGACTCAAGTTCAGAACCTGGATGGGAAGCAGAGAAGCTGGAAGGAGATCTCTTTCATCCTCATGCTGTCAGTCAGGACAGAGACTCAAAGACTAGTTTAGAACTTTACAGTGAGTCTGCTTAACTTGGATATGAAGATAAACCAGGTAATACTGCTTGCTTAAAGAAGGAAAGAAGTTATAAAAATGGTACTGATCGTCCCACTTAAGACTATCCATCAATGTTCGTCTCCTTAACATTTTAAAAGATGTTCAGAATGACATTTGGATTTGAAGTGATGACTGCATCAAAAGTGAAAAGGATGAAAACTTTTAAACTTTACATGTGCACACGAACAAGATGACTGCTTATCCAGGATTCATTCCTGGGTTAATTATTTGAGTAAATCACAAGTAATAATTCCTTATCTAATTTGAAATTTTAGTCATGATTCATTTTCAAGGGACAAGATAACCCTTTTATATCTTCTGGCCGGTTATATCAGTTTTGTCGGTTCATTGTCTAGCGTCACCCACGCTACTGTATGACCCCTGCCAGGGGCCACAGTACAATGTGCTCAAATAGCACAACAAAGTAGGCTGAGGGATGCAGCCTGCTTACTAACCTTAAAAATAGTCTTCAGTAATTTGTCCCACTTTTATATTTTAACATGTGGTTTTGCTTTGTGGAACACAGAAGATTAACCTGGTATTTAGGAACCATTTGGTAAGGAAGCTGGTAATGTTTGCTTATTTTCCCCCTGTAGCTCTTGAAGAAACAGGATGTGAACCCAGTGTAGGTGCTGCGCACAACCTTTCATAAAAGGCACTTTTACTTGCTTGGGTTGTTCATAGTTACGAGTCTCAGTCATCCTTGATCTGTTTCTCTCTTTCCCAAAGTCAAATCTCACCACGCCCCATCTACTTTTCTGCCGCACTGTCTCTGAATCTGTCACCTACTGTCCATCATGATAGCCAGTGACTTTCTCACATCACCTTAGAGGTCCTTCTGCTTATAAGTCCTTCTTTTCCCTCCATCCGTTCTCAAAATGCCACCAAAGCCAGGATATTAATCCAGAAAACTTATCATGACACTGTGTTATCCTAGCATTTTTACAGAATTAAGTTTAAACTCTATTAGATGGCATTCAAGGGATTGGTGATCCAGTCCTAATTTATCTTTTTAATCTCATTTCCTGCTTCTCTCATTCCCCCCACCCCCGACACACACACACAAGCACGCTGAGCCACCAGCAATATCTTTGTATTTCTGAACATGCTCTGCACTGTCATGTCTTCAAGCCTCTAGGTCCACACTGTCCCTTGAAGACACTGTCATGTCTTCAAGCCTCTGGGTCCACACTGTCCCTCTGCCCTGAAGTTCTTCCTGGGTTTCTGCTGACCCCTTCAGCTCATCCTTTAAGGATGATTCAAACACCATTTCTGTGAAGTCATCCCTGATTCCCACAGTCGGATTTAAGCAAGACTTTCATTATGCTCCCCAGCATTTGGAAGGCAGCTGTGCTGAAAACCAGCTATGTTGCCTTCTAACAATTTGTTTACAGGTCCATCTCCTCTATTCAGTAGGAAGCTCCAGAAAGCCAGTGGGCATTGCTCATTCATCTTTGTTTTATGCTTTCTCTTGCTTCCGCACCTGCTCTCCCAATCTTTAGGGTCTAGTACAGTCCCTGACATACAATGAACCCTCAACAAATATTTGTTGATTTAAAGAATGAATGATTGTATTGTATGGGATTTCATGAGTCCCTTAGTTTGGCTCTCTTAACTTACTTAATGCTGATTAAGGTAAATACACTCCTGGTTCTACCTTACTGCCTTTTTGATTCCAGTTGTCAGTCATTTCTCCCCTTCAGTACAAAACTGATTGCACAGTACATACCGAAGTCTTACTCTTTAAATTATATGACAAAGTTTTGAGGGTCCCAGGCTTTTTCTAAGCTCAAATAATAAATTTCTTGCAGCCATGGGCTAAATTCTCTTCAGTGAAAATGCTCTGAACTTTGTCTCAGTTTTTTTTTTTTTTGCAGAACAGCCATTCCTGTAAAGCTCTTATTCCCAGTTTCAAGCTTAAACTTTTCATTAAATACAGACCATTTCTCCCTGTCTCTTCATCTTCTGAGACTGTAAATTATCCTGTTACTTCATTTATAATGGGAGTATATTTATTTTCTGTGATGATGGATCCCTTGAGCTTTCCTCTTCCTTAGCTACCTACAGAAAGTTAACTTCCTCAGTGGCAAATTAAGGACAGATTACAAGCAGCCTGGGAACTGGGCTCCCTCACCACAGGGGGCCGCCCACTCAGTCTCCTTCTGTTCAACCATTGGAAAGATGCAGCTGCTAAGCCAGCCTGGCACTGGGCTGCTCTCCCCCTGCCTTCCCTTTCTCTCATGGAGGGAGTGGAGAAGTCCCTTTCTCCATCAGGAGCTGGCTAGGTTCGGATCCTGAGTTCTCTAGTCTCTACTCTTTTCCTCCCCCTACCCTGGCCGCCTACCAGCTCCCTCCCACTCCAAGGCCAGCAGTGACTTTGCTCCAAGACTCCCCCTACTTCCAGAACTGCCTCTCGGTTTCCATAGCAACAGAAAATGTTGGTGGGAAGCAAAAATGCTGAACTGCTGGGGCTGGGAGGAGGAGGTGAAATGTGGGCCTCTCTGGGGGCTGCAGAATGAGGGAGAGGGGGCACTCAGGTGACAACTGGGGAGAAAGAAGCCAGGTGAGGAGCCCACAGAGCACAGAAGGACAGGGAGGCTCAAGGGGAAGGTGCGTTGACAACCGGAAATCACTTATATTAGAAAAATGAATGAGGAGGAAATAATAGGAAAAAGGAGTTAGAAAAACTAATGCAGAAATTTTTGTGCATATACAAAATATATAAGTGAATGTTTGGGGGTGAAGCTAGGTGTAAAACCCAGGATAGATGATTGATTTCAAAGGTGAGTGGTGAAAGGAAATGAGTGTAGTGGCAGAAACAAGGGTCTTAGAGCTTATAAATAATAACATATAACAATTAAAGTAATGATAATGTACTGGGACTTGAAAATTGACTCCTCTGCTTACTAGTCGTGTGTAACTTATCTTCTCTGAGTCTTGTGTGTGCTCAGTTGTGTTGGACTCTGCCATAAGATGGACTGTAGCCTGCCAGGCTCCTCTGTCCATGGGATTCTCCAGGCAAGAATACTGGAGTGGGTTGCCATTTGCTTCTCCAGGGGATCTTCCTGACCCAGGGATGGAACCTGAACCTCCCATGTCTCCTGTATTGGCAGGTGGATTCCTTACAACTTATGCCACCTGGGAAGCCCTGTTTGCCCCTATGTTTGCTTAGCTACTAAAAGAGTCATTAGCATCTGCCTCAAAAAGATGTTGTGGGGATCAAGTGAAATGAAGCACATGACGTAGTCACTTGTAGTAGGTAAGGTTAGCTCTATTTCTCTAACCATTGTTCGAGGTTGAGGAATGGTATTTCAAAGAGGACTTGGGGCTGACATTTAAGCTAAAATTCTTTGAGAACTGAGTGTTGTTATGTTTTCTTTGCATATTTGTTTCAGTTTTCTATGTCTTCTAAGTAGATAGCGTCATGATAATATGCACCTGAGATCATGCGTCTTAGCAATTTTTGGTTGTAGCTCTTTCAGGACAAAATTGGGAACCATCCCTTTTCTTCAAATAACTTTTCCATCTGTGCTTTTAACAAAGCCTTCTATGATATTTACTTGTTTCCTCTCCTACTCAGTCACAGTACTGTTGGCCTCATAACCTCTCATTTCTCTCTTCTCCCCTTAGTTCAAGATGTTGCTGCAAAAATAATATTCCATGTCCACAGTGGTGTTTGTAGCAGTCCATCAACATTTTTTGAATGAGTGTTTTCAGGACTTCTAAGCAAGAACAGCTAGAAAAGTTGTGATTTCATGAGAGATGTCTAGAAGTTGATTTACTCCAGGCTGTCTTTGCTAGTTTAGAAGAAGGATGTCAAATTGCTGCAGAGGCTCTGTTCCTCCATGTCTCTTTGTCCTGATGTTGGGACAATAATAGCAGTGATGATGAGTGATGCTGGAACTTGCTGTTTCAAGTGCTTTAGGTACATGGACTCATAAATCTCATCTTAACCCTGTGGGATTAGTATGCAGTTGTTATTATTATGCCTATTTCCACAAGTGGAAACTAAAGCACAGAGACATTAAGAAATTTACCCAAGGTAAGATAGCTTACAAGCCTCAGGGCTAGGAATTGAATCTAGGCAGAGTCTACTCTTTTAATCATTGCACTGTGGTACTTCTCTATGGAAGAAATATCTGGGTTCCTTTAGGAACTGTGGCTTGATGATATTATTAGTGCTTTTTAGAGGCAACTGCTCTTTCCTCACTTGGTATCATTTAATGATTAAAGTAGAAACATGTGACTGTGACCCTGCCTTCCATTTAAAGAAGTATACTGAGGCCACAGATTTATCTTTTTTCCTCATAGATCCCAGTGAAAATCTGGAAAAGGGATAACAATGTTTTGATCTCACAGCAATGAAGATAGCTGGCAAAAAGCTATGTAAGAGGCTTCAATAAGTCTCCAGAAGTCAGAAAGAGCATGGAAAAGGCCTGGATGGTGCAGTGAGGTGGAGGTAGCTTTAGCCTCGGGAGGGGGGTTCCCTGAATCAAAACAGGAGCCCGAGTCACCCACCAGTACCCTTGAAGTTCCAATTTGAGATAAGGATGGTAGGATGAAGGAAGAGATAGAGGGATGGTATGGAGAGGGAGGTGGGAGGGAGGGGGGTTCAGGATGGGGAACACGTGTACACCCGTGGCGGATGCATGTTGATGTATGGAAAAACCAATACAATATTGCAAAGTAAAAAAAATAAAAAAAATAATAATAAAAGGAAAAAAAAAGAGACTGAGGAATGGATAGAAAATGGGGATAAACTGATGGTCCGTGTGTGGAACAGTTGCATTCCTATGCCAATGTACACCAGCCCCCCATTCCATGTCAGGCATTTATCTCTCCCTGCAGACCAGAAGGAAAACAGTCACTTATTCTCTAAAGGCATCTAAAAATCCTTTCTGGGAAAAACTAGAGAAGTTAGTGGGGCGGGATTTGGGACAGCCCGTTCATTGTAGGAACACCCTATTCACTCCAAAGTGAACCTGGAAGTAAAACAAACACACGAACACAAAGGGCCTCTGCACACAGAGCTTCCGGTTTGTCTTTCCATTGCCTCTTCCTGAAATGTGAACAGAAGACCATAAGCTGCCAGTCACTGATGACTATGTACTATGACTGAGTTAAAAACAAAGCACAGTCAAAAAATTAACTCCGGAAGTAGTTTCTAGTGATCAAAACCATCCCCAAGAAAGAAATGCAAAAAGGCAAAATGGTTGTCTGAAGAGGCCTTACAAATAGCTGAGAAAAGAAGAGAAGTGAAAGACAAAGGAGAAAAGGAAAGATATACCCATCCGAATGCAGAGTTCCAAAGAATAGCAAGGAGAGATAAGGAAGTCTTCCTCAGTGATCAATACAAAGAAATAGAGGAAAACAACAGAATGGGAAAAACTAGAGATTTCTTCAAGAAAATTAGAGATACCAAGGGAACGTTTCATGCAAAGATGGGCACAAAAAAGGACAGAAATGCTACGGACCTATCAGAAGCAGAAGATATTAAGAAGAGGTGGCAAGAATACACAGAAGAACTATACAAAAAAAGATCTTAGTGACCCAGATAACCACAATGGTGTGATCACTTACCTGGGGCAAAGCATCCCGGATTGCAAAGTCAACTAGCCCTTAGGAAACATGACTACGAACAAAGCTAGTGGAGGTGATGGAATCCCAGCTGAGCTATTTCAAATCCTAAAAGATGATGCTGTGAAAGTGCTGCACTCAATATGCCAGCAAATCTGGAAAACTCAGCAGTGGCCACAGAACTGGAAAAGGTCATTTTTCATTCCAAACCCAAAGAAGGGCAATGGCAAACTAATGCACAATTGCATTCATTTCACATGCTAGCAAAATAATGCTTAAAATACTTCAAGCTAGGCTTCAATAGTATATGAAGAAAGAACTTCCAGATGTAGAAGCTCAATTTAGAAAAGAAAAGGGAACCAGAGATCAAATTGCCAACATCCACTGGATCATAGAAAAAGCAAGAGAATTCCAGAAGAACATCTACTTCTGCTTCATTGACAATGCTAAAACCTTTGACTGTGTAGATCACAACAAATTGTGGAAAATTCTTAAAGAAATGGGAATACCAGACCACCTTACCTGCCTCCTGAGAAATTTGTATGCAGGTGATTAAGCAACAGTTAGAACCAGACATGGAACAACTGGCTGGTTCCAAAATGGGAAAGGAGTATGTCAAGGCTGTATACTGTCAGCCTACTTATTTAACTTATATGCAGAGTACATCATATGAAATGCCAGGCTGGATGAAGCACAGGCTGAAATCAATATTGAGGGGAGAAATATCAATAACCTCAGATATGTAGATAACACCACCATTATGGCAGAAAGCAAAGAGGAATTAAAGAGCCTCTTGATGAAGGTGAGAGAGGAGAGTGAAAAACATGGCTTAAAACTCAACAAAAAACTAAAAAATCATGGCATCTGGTCTCATCACTTCATGGCAAATAGATGGGGAAACAATAAAAACAGTAACAGACTTTATTTTCTTGGGTTCCAAAACACTGCAGCCATGAAATTAAAAGAAGAAAAGCAATGACAAACCTAGACAGTCTATTACAAAGCAGAGACATTACTTTGCCTACAAGGGTCCGTATAGCAAAAGCTATGGTTTTTCCACTAGTCATGTATGGATGTGAGAGCTGGACAATAAAAAAGACAGCACTGAAAAATTGATGCCTTTGAACTACAATGCTGGAGAAGACTCTTGAGAGTCCCTTGGACAGCAAGGAAATCAAACCAGGCAATCCTAAAGGAAATCAACCCTGAATATTCATTGGAATAACATTCTGAGGCTGCACCTCCAATACTTGGCCACCTGATGTGAAGAGCTGACTCGTTGGAAGAGACCCTGATGCTGGGAAAGATTGAAGGCAGGAGGAGAAGGCAATGACAGAGGATGAGATGGTTGGATGACATCACTGACTCAATGGACATGAGTTTGAGCAAACTTCGGAAGACTGTGAAGGACAGGGAAGCCTGGCGTGTTGCAGTCCATGGCGTTACAAACAATTGGACATGACTGAGCAACTGAGCAACAAAAACAGTAGTTTCAAGAAGAGAATTTCAGAATAAAAACAACTAACCTCTAATTGGTATACCCTGACAGGTTCAAGACAATATTACATATAAGGATAAATAAAAGGGTGCCATGAAAAAGGAATAGAGAAGAAAGGGATTTGGGAAGTTAAACATATTATTGCCAAAATCTTAAAAAGTCAGCTTAAACATTGAATTCGACCTCTTAGAGTATAAGATAAAAATAGAAATAGATGGTAAATATGAGAGAAAGGATAACAGACATTGAGAAACAGTTGAGGAAATCCGATATTTGGCCAATAGGAATTTCTGAAAAGGCAACAGAATAGGTGAAGGGATAGGAACAATCAAAGAAGTAATGGAAGAAGATGTCCCACTTTATATATAAAGTGCTTAAAAAGTGTGGAACAGATGAAAAAGACACCCACTTAGTCACATGTTGGTGACACATTGGGACACCAAAGATAAAAAGAAGATCCTGAAAACTTTCAGAGAGGGAAAAAGGTCATCTGTAAAGGAACTAAGTCTGACTTACCCACAACCACATCAAATGCTACAAGACAAAGAAGCAATGTCTGCCAAGCTCGAGAAATATCAGATTCAGTCTAGAATTACAAACTAAATCACAATATTCATCTGTGGGGGCATCAATATTCATGCTGTGGGGGCATGAAATAGACATTTTTAGATTCACAAGGGCTTAGAAATTCACCTCTCCTGTATTTCTCAGTTATTTCTTTTTTTTAAAGTTATTTGAGTGCGTGCTCCAGCAATATGAGAAATCAAATCAAGAAAAAGGAAAATATCCAAGAAACAGTGGATTGGATTCAGGGGTACAGTAAAGAGTTCCAGAATGATGAATGTGAGGCAGTCCCACAGAATGAGTTCAGCTTGGGACAGGAGGGTTTCCTGGGAAAAAGAAGTTCCAAAAAATAAATAGTATGATAAAGACTGGAAAACCCAGGGACAATATAAAGGCAGAAATGCACGAGAATGGAAAAGTAATCAGAAGTGACAAGGAAAAGGAAACAGTTGTTAGAAACAAATGAAAGGTAAGTTCTAGGATAGCTGTCACGTTTCTAGCTGAGATAACTGCATGAGTGTGAATGGTGTATGGTTTGACTGTCATCATCATGACCAACCTCATCATGGTTGGAGTAGGACCATGGTTTCATCCCTGATAAGCAGTCCCACACCCAGGAGTGGTATGGAGGCAGAGAAATACTGGAATTCAATGTACTGCTACAAGCCTGGACAACAGCAGAGCACTTCAGCAGGGACCACCAGAAAGCATAGCTTCTTTCCCTGTTTTGCTGGTCACACTTGGGTCTCTAGGATTATGTGGTGACAACAGAAGCCAATACTGATGGAAGTGGAATTTCATTCTGGCTCTGGCATGGAGTCAAAACTAGGTTGATTTAAAACATAAAAAGTGATGTTTCAGAGCATCTGATGCTGTGGGCTATGATTTGGCCTGTGAATCTATTGGGAACAGGGACACATAGAGAGAGAAGAGACGACGATATAAGTTAGCTAAATCCCCACTCTCATATCAAGATGTCAGTTAATGATATCTAAAGCTGAGGAGGCAGAAAGAAGGGCATATGCATATCATACGGAGATGAACTCCCGAAGGACTAACTACAGAAACATTTAAAGTATCTACTTCTGGAGAGTAGGGCCACGAGTGGGGCGAAGAGGGCAAGAAATTGTTTATATTTACATTTTATTGGCACATTTGTTTTGATTTTAAAATAGATGTATATATGTATTACTTCCGGAGAAGGCAATGGCACCCCACTCCAGTACTCTTGCCTGGAAAATCCCATGGATGGAGGAGCCTCATGGGCTGCAGTCTATGGGGTCTCACAGAGTCGGACACGACTGAAGTGACTTAGCAGCAGCAGCAGCAGCATGTATTACTTCAAAAATTTTTTTCAAGTGTGCATTCTCTTCTGTCAGTCTCACTGTCTGAATTCCCCTGCTTCCGTGTTGTTGTTTAAATTGTCTTTATGCCTATTGTAAACCATCTTCTGGAAGACGGTGAGATAAATAAAATAATTAACCAATCACGGGCATCCACTCATCCATTTACTCAACCTCTTTCTCTTTTTCATTTCCGAGAGTGCTCTCTAGGACACAAGGGAGGGAGATTCTATTTAGCGCTACTGTTGTCTTGGTTGTGGTATAGCAGGAAGCAGAGAAGCCCCAATTTTTAGCATCTAGACTTCAGTTCTGAAGACTGCTATTGAAATGGTAAACTCTGATTACAGCTTTGAAAGTGCACTGTTTTCCCTGAGCTACAGAACAGCCTTCTGAATTAGTATTAATAAAATGCTTTTCAATGGGATCTCTGACACCAGAAGTTGCCGATGTAATTACCATGCCTGGACTTGGCCTTGTCAGGCAGCACAGATAATCACCTTCAGTCCCCAGGCTGATGATTAACCAGTCAGTCAACTGGCACTGAATGCTCACTAGGAGGTTCTGTCGGGGTGACAGAGAAGGAGAAGACCCTGCAGTGACCTTTCCTTGAGGCATTCCAAACAGCATGGGCTAAGGGTGCAGGGGGAGAAGGAAAGCAGATATCCACATGCATCAGAAGACAGAAATAAATAAACACATCATTCCCAGTTACACAGAGCAGGCCCTGTACATCCAAGCTGGAGTAGAATAAAAGTAGTCTCTCCCCCATCTGGCTAATGTTGACCTCTCAGGTTTTATGTGTGTTCCTTTTTTTTTTTGCCCCTGCACCCCACCTGGACCCAAACACCACTAGATATTGCTCTGAGTGCCTCTGTGATAATTACATGCTGTGAAGGCAATGGCACCCCACTCCAGTACTCTTGCCTGGAAAATCCCAGGGATGGGGGAGCCTGTTGGGCTGCCGTCTATGGGGTCACACAGAGTTGGACACGACTGAAGCGACTTAGCAGCAGCAGCAGCAGCCACTTGCCCGAGAGGATGCTCTATTACTCAGTCTTTGTCAGGCTGTGCATCTTCCCAGTCTGTTCAGAGTTAGTATAAACTTGACCTCTTTTACAGAGCCTTGACTGAGTCACTCATTTTGAGGGCCACCACTATACTCTGAATTGGAGAAGGAAATGGCAACCCACTCCAGTGTTCTTGCCTGGAGAATCCCATGGACGGAGAAGCCTGGTAGGCTGCAGTCCATGGGGTCACACAGAGTCGGACACAACTGAAGCGACTTAGCAGTAGCAGCAGCACTATACGCTGAATGAAATTCCAATCAGTTACAGTGCCACAGGAATTTGTCTGTTTTCATGTATGCTTCTCCAGTAGATTCTTAGCATCATGAGAGGAGGGAATGGGTATATTATTCATTTCAACAGAATTAAAATAATTAACATATAAAAACACTTAGAACAGTGTCTGAATATAAGCATTATGTGAGTGTTATTATTATTATTAATGTCAGGTTTTGTATTTAGGAGCCCTAGCATAATATCTTCACATGAAAATGGCAGCTAGGCAAATGTTTCCTCCTTTGAATTCTTGGAACATGTCAAATAAGCTGAGTTTTAGAAAGGAGGAGGTGATAGGTATTTTTGGCAGTGGTCATGATTCCAGTGTGAAAGTGAGGATGATTTCTTTAGATATTGATAGCTGAGAGCTATGAATATCTTTGAAGAAGCAAAGGATGTAACAAGTGAATAAATTTAGTTTCAGAGGATATGGGGATATTCAAGATGATAAGAAACTACTAAAAAACATTTGCTATTGGCTTTGACGGTATACTCTCCCTCAGAAAGAGGGTCTTATTTGGAGAAACACCTAATGCAACTCAAGTGAGTTTGTTTCCTTCAGCATTATCTGGAAATAGAAGGCAAGTTGGTCAGACAGATGTTTCCATGCTCATCCTCCCTTGCTATCTGCATGTGTGATGCGCACGTGTGTGCTGCCATCTGGGTGAGACTATCTGGGCAGAGTGATGGATCATTAAGCTGTCTCTCCATATGGTGAATGTGCAGTATCTGAACCATGATTTCACAAGGTAGGTAATGCTTTAATTCAGAGAGGCATTGCATGATCCCTAGGATGGTTGCCAAATCAGTACCTGT
The DNA here is from genome assembly GCF_000754665.1 of Bison bison bison. Taxonomy (NCBI): domain Eukaryota; kingdom Metazoa; phylum Chordata; class Mammalia; order Artiodactyla; family Bovidae; genus Bison; species Bison bison. The sequence goes on from NW_011495079.1 coordinate 3,185,883, forward strand.
TTTGTTCTTTAAATACTATATGCATTTTGCAGTCTTATATCCTTTGTTGATGATTCCATTGGTCCCATTTTCACTGTTTACACAATCCTGCCCAAGTCCACTTCCTCCAGAGAGTCTGCCCTGATCACGCCAGCTCATCAACATCTCTGCCTTCTCATGACTTAGATAAATTAATAGATTCTAACATTTATTTTTCCCACAGTTGCATTCTATGCTATGAAAACATTTACACTGTTGTCCTTTATTACTATTTGAATGTGTATTGCTATTTAGCTGCTAAGTATGCTAGTCTTAGTTCCCTGAATAGACTGTAGGATCTTTAACAAGAGCCTATTGTATGCCTCTCTGTAGTCTTGACCACAATTAGCACAGTTTGATGAGTATATTTGGTACTCAATAGGTGTTTCCTTAGGAATGAATGAATAAATCTCCAAGGAATCCATTCAAAAAGATTTTCCTGGGAGCCCCTTCACAAATGTTCATCTATGTTCCACTCTAGTTCATCAACAGATGTTAAAGTGTAAAAGATTCATATCTGAAACATAAATTTATATTGCAAAATGCTACAGTGTTCAAAGTTTGCATTGGTTAATATACTTCATCAGTTAGTCAGTCAGTCAGTTCAGTAGCTCAGTTGTGTCCGACTCTTTGCAACCCCATGAATCGCCGCACGCCAGGGCTCCCTGTCCATCACCAACTCCCAGAGTTCATAGTATTTCTTACTATACTTTATAGTCTGGATGCAAGTTTAGGTTAGTCATCCTTGAGAAAGTGAAAGTGAAAGTGAAGTCGCTCAGTCGTGTCCCACTCTTTGTGACCCCATGGACTGTAGCCTATCAGGCTCCTCCATCCATGGGATTTTCCAGGCAAGAGTGCTGGAGTGGATTGCCATTTCCTTCTCCAGGGGATCTTCCCGACCCAGGAATCGAACCTGGGTCTCCAGCATTGCGGGCAGACGCTTTACCGTCTGAGCCACCAAGGAAGCCCATCCTTGAGAACAAAGCTACAAAACTCTAGAGTATTCAAATATTCACATATAAATTAATTACCACAATTTGATCGACCATAGTTAAGGAAACATTTTATTGCTGTGAGCAGGTGGGTGTCCTTCAGTGTGTTTCTTAGGGAAAGCGCTAAATGCAATCTGGTTCCTTGGAAGTCCCACTGTACTCTGCCATTGGCATATGCTACTGTGTGGCCATTAAGCCCGAAAGGCTCAGTTCTTTGAGTGTACATGTGGTTGATTAATTGTGAGTTACAGTGACATAACTTTCCAATATACTTTAGAGTTGAATAAGTTACCTTATTCAACATAAGGTCACTGAGATAGGTGGGTTATGGGTATTTGGGATGTTTCTAGCATAATTCATAGAAGCTTTTCCTTTGTATCCCATGTATTATGAGGGCAAGAGCTATGAGGACTTTCAGCAATTTCTGTGTATCATTGTGCTGTCAATAATTCCAAAGTGGCTTGCCAGCTAAATGGAACAGGCACTCTGGTCACCATCATGATTCATTGCCTACTGAAAGCACACAGCTAGCCTTAAGCTACTTCTCACCACAGCCCTATGAATCAGGCAGTGCTAGCTCCTGTTTGAAGTGGGGAAACTGATGCTCAGGGAGGTTAAGTGACTAACCCACTATCTCACACCAAGTACGAGAAGGAGTCAAACTATAAAAGCAGTTCTGTAGCTTAGAGCACAATTGTCTTTTTAATTTCTTTTGAGCATGATGATTAAAAATCTCAAATAAGCCCTCAACATGGCCCTGTAATTCTACTCCATTTTCTTTATAAATTTTCTTTCCTACTTTTTGAAATTACTCTTTCATATCTTCTCTATCTTCAAATCTTCTATGCCAATGTCTTATAAGTTAGAAAATAGAAGCCATTGGAAGGAACATAGCCCTATCTATATTCTCATCATCCTATACACTAATCATTAGAATACGCATTCTCTCTGTCTTTCCTCCTACTACAATAGGAATGTCTCCATCAAAGACACTTCTTCCCTTTGTCTCTGAATCCAAAAACATCTCACCTTTATTCATTCAGTCAATCCCTCCTTTTCTCCAATATCAATAGCTCCCTTTCTACCTGATCACTTATTTTAGTAGCCAAATGTGACTCTAGTCTCTCGTGTTTTTAAAAAAATCTTCCCTTTAGACATAGACATAGAGAATGAACTTGTGGACATAGCAGGGAAATGAGAGGGTAGGACAAATTGAGAAAGTAGCATTAACACATATACACTACATATGTAAAACAGATAACCAGTGGGAAGCTGCTGTATAACACAGGGAACCCAGTATAGCTAGACCTAGAGGGGTGGGATGACCTAGAGGGTAGGATGGGAAGGGGGAGGGAGGCAATATATATAGAGAGGGAAGGGATATATATATATATAATTATATATATATATATGAAATTATATATATATATATGTAGAGAGAGAGAAATTTGTATGCAGGTCAGGAAGCAACAGTTAGAACTGGACATGGAACAACAGACTGGTTCCAAATAGGAAAAGGAGTTCGTCAAGGCTGTATATTGTCACCCTGTTTATTTAACTTATATGCAGAGTACATCATGAGAAACGCTGGACTGGAAGAAACACAAGCTGGAATCAAGATTGCCAGGAGAAATATCAATAACCTCAGATTTGCAGATGACACCACCCTTATGGCAGAAAGTGAAGAGGAACTCAAAAGCTTCTTGATGAAAGTGAAAGTGGAGAGTGACAAAGTTGGCTTAAAGCTCAACATTCAGAAAACTAAGATCATGGCATCCGGTCCCACCACTTTATGGGAAATAGATGGGGAAACAGTGGAAATGGTGTCAGACCTTATTTTTCTGG
>NW_011495079.1:3188837-3211511 GCF_000754665.1 Bison bison bison
TAGATAGCATATTCAAAAGCAGAGACATTACTTTGCCAACAAAGGTTCGTCTAGTCAAGGCTATGGTTTTTCCTGTGGTCATGTATGGATGTGAGAGTTGGACTGTGAAGAAAGCTGAGCACTGAAGAATTGATGCTTTTGAACTGTGGTGTTGGAGAGGACTCTTGAGAGTCCCTTGGACTGCAAGGAGATCCAACCAGTCCATTCTGAAGGAGATCAGCCCTGGGATTTCTTTGGAAGGAATGATGCTAAAGCTGAAACTCCAGTACTTTGGCCACCTCATGGGAAGAGTTGACTCATTGGAAAAGACTCTGATGCTGGGAGGGATTGGGGGCAGGAGGAGAAGGGGACGACAGAGGATGAGATGGCTGGATGGCATCACTGACTCGATGGATATGAGTCTGAGTGAACTCCGGGGGTTGGTGATGGACAGGGAGGCCTGGCGTGCTGCGATTCATGGGGTTGCAAAGAGTCGGACATGGCTGAGTGACTGATCTGATCTGATCTGATATATAATTATGACTGATTTGAATTGTTGTACAGCAGAAAACAACACACCATTGTAAAGCAACTATCCTCCGATTTAAAAAAAAAAAACCTCTTTGACTCCCAAATCACTCTTTAGCTACTTGCTTATTTCTGTGTTTCCATTCTCAGCAAAACTTCTTTCAAGAGTTGTCTATTCTACCACTTCTTCAATCCAATGTAATATGGCTTCTGTGCCTCTTATTCCACTGAGCGTGCTCTTGTCAAGCTCTCAGGGGCCTCTATGTTACCAAATCCAGTGGTTACCTTTCCAGCCTCATCTCACTTGATCTCTCATCATCATTCTACCCAATTAGTTGCTTTTTTTGTGGGACAAGTTTTGGGGGAAAGATCATTCCACTTTCAGATACTTTGAAGTCTCAATATAGTATAAGAGCAGAAAACTTTTGTCTTTGTTAGTATAAGCGAAGTCACCTAAGGTGAATGTGTGGAGTGAGAGGAGAAGAGGGAAAGAGCTGAATCCTGGGGGACACACAGAGGCAGGGGGATCTACAAAGGAGCCAGAGAGGCAGTGGTTGCTGGGGTAGGAGGCACCAAGGATATAGAAGCCAGGCAGAAAAAGCGTGGTCAGCAGAGACCAAGACCACAGAAATATGAAGTCAATAAAGCCTGGAAAGAGTGTGCTGTATTTGGCAATTCGGAGTTAATTAGTCACCACTTAAAAATAATTTCAGGATGCTGACAGATGCTAATTGTATTGAGGCCTGACTGTATTGAGTAGAAGGGGAAGCTAAAAAGTGTAGATATTTCTTATGAGAAGGTTGGCGATGAACGGAGGACATGTAATCAGGAGGAGCATTTAGGAAAGACACAGCACTGAGGGAGGGTTTTGAAAAAAAATCAGGTTATATCTGAGCTTGTTCAGAGATTGCCGAGAAAAAGGCTTACCTAATGCCAGACCACTATGCTAGAACTGAAAGTAGAATTAATTTTGCCCCCTCCATTAATTGAGAAAATATATTTGTAAGAGTTTTAAAGACTATGAAGTGTGATGATATTTAATATGGTATTTTTATTTCCACTGTTTCATAACTATTTACCAGAAAGTAAGCACATCACATTTTTTAAAAACTATGTAACATTCCCTTCATCCCGTTTCCTGTCAATCATTTAGCAGTTTTTAAATGACTTAATTGGTATGAATGGCTTCTGTGCATTTCATTTTGACAGAGTAAGGGATTTCTGTAGTTGGTGTTGGCAAGCCTGTATGTCCCTTGTTCCTTGTTCCGAGCTAACTGACAACTGGGTGGGTTATATAGCTATAAAGTCCTAACAAATACCAAACGCTCATTTCCTTCTTCACAGGGTTACCTGTTTCTGATAAAAATGAGCAATACAACTCCTGTCAAAGAAAAATGAGATATTTTAGATTCTAGGTCTCCTATTCCAAGATCTCCTTCAAAACTCTGGAAGGACAAACCTTATTCTTCCTGCCAACCATCTAAACAGACATTGGCTTATAAACTCAAGATGTTTCACAATGCTTTGGTTATGAATCTTAGTCATTTTTGCTCAGTCTGACAGAAGGTAAAAGTTTAACCACCTGAAATTTAATTCTGTTAACTCAAAGGGCAGAAATCAATGATCTGATATGCAGAAGCCTATGTTAATAATTCATTGCATTTTTCTTTCCTCCTAAGGTACTTCTATAAGTAGAGTCACAGGGGCTCTTTACTCTTTCAGCTCATACGCTCTTAAATGAATGAATAGTTCCCAACGTCTATGATGTGCATGGTACATACAGACCAGACTAGGAAGTCAGGGACACGCAAGCAATGCCCTGTAAGATGTTTCTATGTCTTTCTCATGTGAGTTTTCTTGTGGATAAAAATTTGTAGCCATTTATAATCATATTCATTACTTCTTAGAAAAGCTGTAATAAGCCTTCCATTTGCATTATATCCAAAAGATGTAATCATATCTTCCATGAACATTGCTCCCGTTTCATGTAGTGTCTCTTGCGTGCATGGAATGAGTCCCATGCAGAAGGTCTTGTGGTCTGAGGTCAAACTCAGAGGTATACCTTTATTTTTATAACCCTGTGTGGCAGGAAATTTCCTTAATGAAGACTGCCTACTCTCTGCATGAGGCAAGATTTTTCTTCTCTCTTACCTCTTCTTGGTTCTCCTCTGAATCATCGTCCCCTGTATCACCCCAAGAATCAAAAATGCTCATGCTATTTTTGTGTGTCCAGAACCCATACTTCCTCATCTTGCCCACATACATTGCCTCAGCGACTCTTACTGAAAATGTCTTCCCTTTAGACTCAAATTGACCTGGGTTTGAATCTTGAGTGCACAGGGCCAGATAGTTAGTCTCTGAATAAGTAACTTTTGCACTTCCTTGGTGGTCCAGTGGTTGAGAGTCCACCTTCCAATGTAGCGGACATGGGCTCATTCCCTGCTCCAGGAACATTGCACATGCTTGAGCCCGTGCACCACAACTACTGAGTCCGTGCTCTAGAGCCTGTGCTCCGAAACCACTAAGCCTACACACCAAAGCTACCGAAGGCTGTGCCCCCTAGAGCCTGTGCTCTGAAGCAAGAGAAGCCACCACAGTGAGAAGCCTGCGCACTGCAACTGCAGAGCAGACCACGTTCGCTGCAACTAGAGAAAGCCCATGCACAGCAGTGAACACCCACAGCAGCCACGTTTTGTCATTTTTTAAAACTGGAATAACACTACATACTTTATAATATTTGTGAGAGAGGGAAATACAATATATGGAAAAAAGTATTTAACAAGTTATTGATTAATGGTAGTTATATTATTAAATTGCTTATATTTTCTTTCCTTTCTATAAAACACAACTTTTGTTTAATCACCTATTCCTTTGGCATATCTCTATCAGATAGACATCAACTATAAGGATGACAAACAAATGAACATTTTTTGTAAATGTGATTTATTTAGGGGCCAACAGAGGTTGCAAAGTAAAATGGAAAGAGTGTAGGGCTAGAGAGGTAGGAAGCTCTTGGTTCTGGCTTTGCTGGTTCTCATATTAACTAAAACTAAGCAAGCTGTCAGGAAGATTGCATTTGTCGTTGATGAAAGAGTAATATCAGATTCTTTAGACATTTTAAATTTCACATAAACCTCAAGTAGGTTGACTTTGATTCAATTAAGCAAATATCTACTGAGTAACCATTATGCACTGTGTTTGGCAATGTGAGGTATAATAAAGGATGCATATTCATACATTCTTATTGAGAACTGCTATTGGTTGGATTATGTCCCTTCCTCAAATCCTTATGTTGAAGTATTAACTTCCTAGTACCTCAGAATGTGACTTTATCTGAAGACAAGGTTTTTACAGAGATAGTCTAGTTAAAATGAGGTCCTTAGGGTGGACCTGAATGCAATATAACTGGTGTCCTTATAAGAGGAGGAATTGGACAGACACACACAGAGGGAAGACAGTGTGAAAACATGAGGAGAAGACAGCCGTCTTTGCAAAACCAAGGAGAGAGGGATAGAGCACATGCTCCCCTCAGAGCTGTCAGAGGAAGGACCCACCCCTGCTGACACCTGCTGACATACTGGACTTGCAGCCTCCAGAACTGTAAGATGATATATCACTGTAGTCCATTCCCTCCAGTGTGTGGCAGCCCCAGAAAATTCATGCAAGAACCAGCTATGTGCTAGTGACTGGGAAGGTAACATTGAACCAGACACTGTTATCTCCTAGGGGAAGGGGTCAGATGATTCCACCGTAGATGATAAGCAGGGTGCCATGAGAGGCTGCTGAAGAATAGTTGAGCAATATGAATTTGTTTTAAAGGGTCTACAGAAGGAAACTCTGAGTCAAATTTTGAAGTAAGAGTTACTCAGGCTAAACATAAGTGCAAGAAAGTATTGTTCTGAGCAGAGAACTGTGTGTGCAAAGGCATGGATCTGTGAGCAAGTGTGGCACAATTAAGACTATAATAATTAAACCCATCTTAAGATGGGTAAGAGGTGAAGCTGAAGGGGTGGGCAGGGTCCAGATCAGTAGAGGAAGTCTCCGCAGAGCAAGCAGAAAGACTAAGGCCTTAAGGAACAAGTCTTGAATAGGGAATAGGGAAGAAATAGGCTATGTTAGGCAGGAAGGAAATCATGAACAGAGAAAGGAAGATATGTATTTGTTTGGCAGTGAGAGTTCTGGTCTTGGTAAAACAGAGGTCCTCTGGAGAGGCAGTGAGGAAGAGAAAGAAAAGTAGGAAGAAATGAGATGAAGAGGTTCCTTAAAGGACTAGAAATAGGCCAAGCTTCAAGGGCTCGAAGGGCAGGGCCCTTGTTCTGTTCAGTGTTTGCAATCTAACAGGGGCTCTGTATACATTCACTGAATGAATGAAGGGAGGAATGATGAAACAGTATGGTTTTAGTGAATTGAACAGGAACTTTTAAGTCAAAGCAGTTTGGTTTTAAACTCTAGCTGCTGCTTGGCAGTTTTTAAAACTTTCTGAATCTCATTATCTTCATTATTCAGTTCAGTTCAGTTCAGTTCAGTCGCTCAGTCATGTCCGACTCTTTGCGACCCTATACTGATAGGAAGATGTGAGAGTTACATGAGTATAATTTATATAATATATGAAACTAAATAAAACTTAAAAATGTCATCCAATCAATATTTACTAAGAAGCTACTATATGCCAGGCCCTGGGTTAGGCTTTAGGAATACAAAGATAAATAAGACCCACTTTCTGCCTCTTAGGATCTCACTTTCTAGGGTGGAAAGCAGACACATGAACAGATAACATAATTGCAATGAAATATAATAAGCCCTAGCTTAGGGCTAAGAAAAGGATGCCAGAGGTGCACAGAGAAAGGGCAGTTGTGCTAGCTAGATGACAAAATGGCATTAGGGAATACTTCTTGGAGGACGTGATGCTTAAGCTCAATCAATGCTACACAATGAACAATGCTGTAAAATGAGGTGACGAGGGAAGAGAAAGGAATTCCAAACAGAGGGACTAGAAGGCTTCCTCTGCAGCTGTGTTTTTCTAGTTCTTATGCCTGTGTAGTTCCCTTACTGAAAATATACTCCAGCCTGGTTGGTTAGAGCAAAACCCCCCTTTTGCTCTTGACAGACTCCTGAAGACTGGATCTTGTTCTGAATATCCTCAGCTATTGGCTGGGATCTCTTTAAATCAAACAGGCTCTCAGAAACCTTATTGGAGCCACCTGCCTGATTCCTTGCTCCCTTTCTCCTTCCTTTTCTCCTTTCATCAAACGTTTACTGTGTCTATATGTGTAAGTCAGAGGTTGTACTTGGAGATGCAGAGGATCAAAGAATTTTTCTAACTCTCAAGAAATTCAAAATCAAGTGCAAGGGCAGCAAATGATGGCCTATTGACTAGATCTGCCTCTTTTTTTTGTAAATAAAGTTATATTTGAACACAGTCAGGTCCATTTATTTGTGTATTATCTATGGTCACTTTCATGATGAAATAGAAAAGTCGAATACTTGCAACACAGACCATATGGCTTTCAAAACCTAAAATATTTACTATCTGGCCATTTATAGAATAAGTTTGCCACCTCCGTTGTAGTGTTTGTGGTGGCAGAGGTGGTGGGGTAGATGAACAAGTAAATAGGGAATATAGCACAGTAAGACAAGGGGAAAGAAGGGTTCCGAACCCATACTTGGGAGGTCAGGCAAGAAGTGACGGCTAAAAGAAGTGACAACCAGGCTAAGATCTAAAGGATAAAAAGGAGTTAAGAGGGGAAGGAAGGTCATTCTTGGCAGAGGTGGCAGCATGTGCAAAGGCCAGGCAATGACAGAAAAATGTCAGTTCTGGAGAACAGTAAAGAGATGAAATAACACATGAGGCTAGAAAATAAGTTGGATCAGGCAGGTCAGAAAGGGTCCTCAATATGAAAGCCACATTAAGGATTTTGTAAATATAATCTCCCATAGGTAACTGAGAATCATTGGAAGATTTTAAGTAGAGTGGGGCTGAAGCAAGGGTGCTAAATATTTGGTACTCAGACATGTATGCGGAAATGTTTATTGAGTAGCTAGACAGTACTGGATGCCAGGTAGAAAGCACGGAAGAGTAGAGACAGCTACGGATCTATTAATACAAGAACCGGTGATCTCCCTACTGGGTAGACAAATTGAGCACCACCACCTTGGGAGGCAGAGGAGCCTGGCAGGCTACAGTCCATGGGGTTGCAAGAGTCAGATATGACTTAGTGATTAAACAACCTCACCTTGTGAGGCAGGAGGGTTAGGAGACTAGGAGTGATTGGAAAGGGCAGTGTAACGTTAGAGAAACCAAACAAATTTCAGCAAGGGAATAAGTACCAATAAGGAGTGGAGAGTGAGAATCAGTCATTGAAAGAGGTCAAAGAGAAATGAAGTAAGGAAAAAAAAAGAGGGTAGGGGTGGAGATTTGGTAAGAAAGAGGTTACAGCTTACTTAAAAGAGAACAAACTTTGTGGAAGAGCTGGGAAGCAGGCTGGATTATAGGGGTAAATGAGGTGACTGGAGATGAGAAAATCGAGGTCATTGAGAGATCTGTCCATTTAAAGAAGAGATGAAATATGATTGTGGCTGACTTTCTTAAAATCAGTCTGTAATTCAGCAGTTTTAGTAAGTTGTAAAATTCATGATTAAATTCTTCATCCCAAAGATCTGGTCATTTGGTGCAATACTGGAGATAAGTATGCAAATATGCTGCATGACTAAATTAAAGGCCGTTACGTGTGAGCATTAGTTAGGAGCGGTAGCTGTAGTAGTGCTTTATTAGAAAATGGGGCAGCATATTTTAATGCTCAAATATGTAATCAGAGTAACTTCTAGGTAGGAGGAAAGGCTTGATTCTCCTTAGAGTCACTGGATTGGAATTATGACTGCTGTTTTTTCTGAAGGCCATCCATCCTTCTCAGACAGCCATGCCTGCACATGCCCTCATTTCTGACTTTCTGCTCCACAAGCCATCAGTGTCCTTCTAAGGCTAATGAGAGCTACAAGAACAATTAATAGCTCTGCCAGCAGCACTATCATACCCTGCATCCTTAAAGAGCTCAAAATATTCAATAACGAGCCCAAAGAACATTTCTCCCAGACCTCTCATTACATTGATTTTACAGGTGAGTAAATCAAGCCATACAGAAGCAAGACAGTGGACACAAGAAGTCTTACTTCAGTCCTCTCTCACAGCACTGCAAGGCTGTTGCCTGTTACATTTGTAATTAAGCTGTTGTCTAGATAAAGAACAACTCCCTCCTGGCTTTGACTTTTGGTTACCAACAGATTTTAAATGCCAATAATTGAAAAAAAAAAAGATATTTTTTCAAAAATGGGTATGTAACTACTGGCCTAAATGAATATGGAGAATTATAACTGCCCTTTCAATATAAAGCCACCTGTTTCAGAAACAGGAAGGCATAGGGAGTGTGGCAGGTATATTTCTCTTATACCCTTAAATCTCAGTAACTTTATAACATTTTCTTAAACAATATTTGAAACAGGAAAACATTGTGAAGGTTCTTAGTCTTATTTTTTAGGGATAATTTATTTTTCTGCTTCCCAAGTTTAACTTCTTACTTGGGTCAAGATATGCTGCTAAGATACTTAAAAGGTCAGTTTTATCAGGTCAACTGCAAATGGTGCTCTTATTACAGAAAAGTTATGCAAGAGAGAAGAAAAGAAGTAAGTCTATTAGCATGTAAAATGCACCACAAAAATGAAAAAAAGGTTTGAATTAAATACTTATAAGATCAATCTTGCTCAAATCTTTGGTTCAAATGGATGACTTCCAAGAGCTCTGTGACTCTACTTCTGTGTCTAATAGGCAGTACTCACTTTGACCTTCAGTAAATTCTTTATGAATGCTACCTACTCAAGTGTACAAAAATGCTAATTCACGTAGGGTCCTTGGTATTATTTTTATATCTTATTCTGTATGCATTTTGAAATTTTAATAGTGGTCAAAGCATCTAAGTCAACTGCTAGAAAGCATAGGACGTGCTAAAATAATGAGCTGGTATAATTTCTTTCCCCTTTTGATTAGAGTTTACAAATATGACTGTCTGTTAAAACATGGTGAGGCTAGGGGTCAGTCCTCCAAGTAAGAGAAACTTCTTACTGTAGTCTTTGGATGACAAATCTATCATAACACTGCCAGTGTTTAGATGTTATCAGTATCTATATCTTTCTTTACTCTACTCCATGCTATGATAGATTTTTACCTCTACCATTGCTTACTGTAATTTGCTGCTGAAAAAACAATTCCTGTAAGTAATATGCTGAAGGATGGTGCTTATATGAAAGGATGAATGACAAGATCCCCATGATATAACGTGCGAATACACGTTTGTGTTAGCACATGAAGGAATGTATATGCAATGCTCATGCAAATAATATGGTAGGTCTAAGAGCAATACTGTAACCTGCTTGAGGTCAAAGGTAATACCCTTTAAGGGTTATTGTTATACCCTTAGTAATTTAATTAACAATGCTGTTAGCACATAGGAAATGTTTAAGGAGTGTTTGTTGCATGAATGGATAAAAGGTACTAATGCTCTATGTCCCCACTGGCAGGATGAGGCTTTTAGTCCTTGGCTGGATGTCCATCTATAATAATCTGCTGTGGATCCGGTTTTTATGGGGAGATTTCTGTGTATACTACATTATGCTAGGAGTGCTAGGAATGCAAGGAAATCGAATATTTAGAACTTGGACTCGAAGACCTTCTAGTCTAGTTGGGGAGATAAGATATATTCAAGTGAAAACTTAATTCCCAATCCTGGAGAGTAAATAATGGCATGCCAAATGTAATTTTTCATGCCAAATACAACCCCTACATGAAATCGAGAAAAGAGAGGCTGCTAAGTACTGGAGCCCTTAAGAAAATCTATAGAGACAAGGCAGAAATTGAGTTAGACCTTTGAGGATGAAAGACAGAGAGGAAGGAAAGGAATAGCTGTGAGAGCTGAGGGAGTATACAAATGAGTATTCATCAGGACAAGAACAGATAGTTTGAGGCTTACATATTAGGAAGCAGCCATTAACACAGGAAAAGACATGACGATGGAATTATATCCAAAAAGAAAGTAAATCATCATGAGCATTTTATACAGTAATCATTTCATACTTAAACTCCTTAGTGAAAAAAAAGTAATGTTGAAAGTCAGACACATCCTATATGTTACAAATTTGGGGAAAACAAGTGGGATATCAGAGGACCATGGCGGCACTCTCAGAGGCTAGTGAGTAGCAGGTAGACAAGCTGAAGTAGATGGGAGCTGATAATATGTGACTTCAGAGGGGATGGACAGGTAGAGCGGGGCTTGAACAAGTCTTCAGACAAAGGATTTCTGTGTTGAAGGGACTTTTGCCACATAGATCTAAACTTTCCCAAAGTCTTAAATGTAATTTTGTAGTTATTCTTTGTACCTATTTTCACTTATTTTATATTTTTAAGGACACATAAATGTCCTGTGCAATACTATTCTGCAAAACAGGACCAGATACATAAAGAAAAAGTTTGGAATTTTAACTTTCAGGTATTTTAACAAGATTGATACATAAATAAAATCAAGAATAAGTTTTAAGAGCCCAAAGGAGAAACAATAATGGATAAAAATTTAAAAATAAATGAGTCCTTCTTTTCTAACAAGGTCCTTCTTTTCTGCCTAGGAATTGATGTAAAAAATCTTTATTAAAGTTAATCCCAGCTGTGTGGATAAATCATTCATATATTGTGTTTATGTGTAAGAGTATGTAGAACAGTTATTAACAAAAAAATTTGTAAAGCTTTCAATAAATACTTTGAAATTTACTTATATGGACCCTTTGAAACTCATATTCATTATGGAATATTGATTAAATGAAAAATTAACTCTTGAGAATGTTTCCTAAATAAAGAATATCTATGCATGGATGCAGTACAATATTTCAACCAACATTAATTATATCCTTTTGATGTCTCTACTGTCTTGTTCTAAAAAATAAATAAGACCTGCACTATATCATAGTTAATAGGAGTGTGGTGCTTGTTGCTTAGGCAACAGAATGAATAAATGCAGGTCAGAATGTGCTTCAAGAAAAACAAAAGCTAGAATATGATACCGAATGGAGACTAAGCAGGTCCAACAGATTTTTCACCATATTAACGAAACCTATTTCTCAAAGTTGGCTGATCATATTAGTGTACTTTAACTAAGTTCATAATTATGTAAATTAGATTATGGAGATCAATAAATAATTTTTATAGAGATAGAAATTGATTTTGTATAATGCTAGTAGCAAATAAATGGTGTATAGCAGCATGCAAAGTGATAATTGTTGACACTGTTTTATGATTTGCTTCATTTCCATAATTAACTCCTCTGAATGATAATTCAAATTTTTAAAATTCTGTCTTGTATAGAAAGTGTTTGATTTTTCTGAATTAACTATGTTTTCTTAATTTCTGAAAAATTATATACAATAATTTGAATTGAAAAAATAAAGTCGAAAGTCTATGGAGAGGATCAGACCTTGGTTTTGTCATATATGTACAGGATTTTTTTCCTCCTGGATACATTTTGGAGTGTTTATACATATTTTATTCATGAACGCTTTTTTCCAATCTCCAAATGCTTATTGGAAACATGTTTGATTAACCTTTGCATTGGGTTTTCAAAAAGGGATTATATTTACTCTAAAGTGTTTAACATTCAGAGGAAAATTATGCTGAATTAAAATCTTTCAAAGTAGATCAATGATCCAGAGAATCCAAAGACCTAGCTAACTTCTCACGGGACCAGAATAAATCTGGACACAGGTTTGAGGAGTGGGAGTGAAAAAGTCTTATTTCAAGGAGAGATAAGGAGAAAGAATAAAGACATCCAAATGTGCAGTAAATGTAATAGTTTCTCTAATTCTTAGTGTCATCTGTTTAGTGTCCTAAGGCTGTCCTAATTCTACCCAGTCTGTCCTAAGACTCTCATAGCAACTAAAGAAAATTTTATTTTCCCCCCTATTTTGATAGCTATACAATCTGTCTAATCAGTGACAGTATTCTTAGACATGAGAAAAATAATAGTTGCTGCATGTCTCATTATTTAAAAGTGGGTTCATTAAGAGTTTTATGGGTACAATTACTTAGGGCTCATATGTCTCACTACATTGATGCAGCTTAAAAAAAAACAGCTCATGGGACACACATTTTTGGAGAAGCAGAAGTTTAACAGTTTAAATAATCTTCAAATCTACAATAGTCAAGTCAAGCTTGGAGAAAATAATCTAAAATGAAAATAAAAAGACGTGCCTAGCTCTCAGTATAATGTTATCAATTTTATTATTAATAAGCCTCACGTGTAAGCTCCAGTATTTTATTTAGAAATAGCTATTAATTGTTTCTGCAAGCCATTTTGTGCTACATGCCTATGTTAAGTATTTTCTCTCTAAATTAGGAATTAGTAATATGTGTGATGGGACCTTAAAAGCAAAGGAAGGTAATACTGACTGTGACGTAGCTTAACAAGGGAAACTGATGAGCACTGGGGGAGGCATGTGAATGATCACAAAGCTGTGTTACGGGTCTGCACAGTTCCCCATCCTCCTTCCTCACCTATATTCATCACAGTGGGAAGTTTGCACGACCAGCTTTAGACTGCAGGCAGACCCGTATTCAGAAGTACACGAATGTACTTAGTCCATCAGCCTCTCTTTCCAGATATTGACAGTTAATTGATGGAAGTGTTTGTTTTCTACCTAAAATCATAAACAGTACCTTGTTGCTCTTCAATCAGCATGTAAACTAAGCAAAAGCTCTCTACGATAGACCATTCGAATCAGTTTGCTGATGAACTAAAGGTCATCCACACAATTTAAACTCCTTATTGAACAATTATAAGGAAAAAAATGATCTTCATACCATAAACACAACAAATTGTTTAATTAATCACTAAGTGCTGATACCCAAATGAAATATGTTTCAGGAATCTAGAATTAACTGAAGAGTGCTATCATCATCTAACTGGGTATTCTGAGATGACAGATTTATAAAAATCACACAAAGAATGACAGGGAGAATATAAATGTTAATCTTCTTTCACTGCCTATAAATAGTACTCTCACCGGTTCATTCATATAATACACATGTATATGGATGCACATAGATCTCATTTTTCAGCAAGTGCCTATATGTTACACAGTCGGTTCAGTCCTAAGGGCATCCGATTTTCTAATGCAGTTACATATATACAATTGACCAGTTTTGGTGCAAATCAGGCTGCCTCTGAGCCGTGTAAGACACATAAGAAGCAAAGACAGACAAAAGGCAGCTCCGTGGACACAGAGAGCGTCTTACCATAAACTGCACATTGTCAAATCCATTAGCCATCAGGTGGTTCTCGTACTGAGGTAGCCCAATGCTTTCCAACCATTGTCCCACTGTTTGGACAGGGCATCTGGGTCCTGTAAGAGGATGAAGAGGGAAGCGTTTAAGCAGGGAGTAGCCGTCCACGGGGTAATAGCGGTAGTCCTGGGCTGAGAGGTGGCATTGCCACATCATGCTCCTGGGAAAGTTGCTATCAAAGGAGCCCGCCAGCTTGACAGATTAATGTTCTCAGCGAGAGAGCAAAGTCAGAAGTAAAACATAGTTTGCCAGGCAGGCTGTGGAGTATGACTTGATCCTAGCTCCACATTTCTTACATATTAATCTTTACTACCGACCAGTACGTCACACAGCCCCCAAAACCAGGCAGCAGAAGAAGGCATATCAAGCTGTCAGCTTAGGCTGGTCTGCGTTCTGTGTGATTGTTGGAGTACTCCACAATGAGCAATGCACGGCCAGCAGCCAGAATTCTTTTTATCAAGTACTCCTACACTCATCAGTATGCAGCTCCATGCTCCTTGCTCCCCCTCGCTCGCTCCCCTTCATTACCCAGCCCAGGCTACACCTCGCATTTTCAATAATAGCCATCAGATAAGGCAGATTTTTTTTGTCTGCAAGCTGTAAGCCTGCTGCTGCTGCTTCCTCCTACACACCCATCCAAGCGTCAATCTTGAATGATGAGAGCAGTCAAAACAAATGCAGAAAATAGCAAGATTCAAAAGCAAACTAAAGTGCTTAAAACTGAATTGAATCTTCATACTGGTTATACGTTATAGAGCTATTTGTTGTGGAATTTTACGTTTCAAAAGACACCAGGAAATGCAAAGCTTTAACTATAGCTTATAGGGGAGCCCCCGACAGGTTCTCTTTTTCCTTTTCTTTCCTTTCTTTCCCTTTCTTATTTTTTTAAAACGCAGCACAGATAAATGTTTCCTATCTAAAGCTTTACAGTGTTGGAGAACAATTATTCTCTTTCTTTACCGTGCTGTATCAAAATGAGCCTCTCCGAGGTATTTTTTTTTTTTCCTTCTTGAATTGCTGCAAAATACAGAAACTGCATCGCAATCTTGAAGTCAAGATAATTCATTTCTCATTTGTGAGGCTTCTTACAAACAAAAATATTATTAGGCACAAAAAATCCTTTCCCCTCTGATATTTATAACCCAATCTACCAGGGCTGACATTCTAAATTAGGTATAGAGGTAACATTACTGGGTAGAATTTTTTAATAAAGAAGAAGAGCCCTAACCAAGAATAATTTAAGAATAACAGATGTAAATGTGTGAGTTTTACTGAATGGCAGACAGACTGAGTAATTTATTTAATAATCGAGAGAAACCAGAGATTAATAATAGAACCCATAGGAGTAGATCATGAAAAGAACAGACTCTTAAGATTGAGAGAGAACTTGCAGAGAGGTTAATCTAACCTCCCTCTTAATGCAGGAATCCCTTGTAACAGAGTTCCTTGAAGAATATTATCTAATTTAGGCTTGAATACTGCCTGTAACAGAGCTCTCACTACTTATCAAAAAGCCTCCACTTATTAGGAAGGTATTTTACTTCCTGCTGTTGTTGTGTTTAGTCACTAAGTTGTGTCTGACTCTTTGTGACCCCATGGACTGTAGCCCACCAGTCTCCTCTGTCCATGGGATTCTCCAGGCAAGAATACTGGAGTAGGTTGTCACCTCCTTCTCCAGGGGATCTTCCTGAGCTAGGGATTGAACCTGGGTCTCCTGCATTGGCTGGTGGATTCTCCACTGCTGAACCACCGGGGAAACCCTAGCTGACTTCTACTCACTGGCTCCAGCTCTGCCTTTGGAGTCACACAGACTGAGAACACTGCCTTTACCACATAAAGTGTTTTAAAAATTAAAGATAACTCTCATCCCCCCAGAATAGTGCCTGACACATAGTAAGTGCTCAATAAATATTCATTGAATAAATGAAACATCACTTTCCTTCTTTCCCCAGATCTTATCTTTCTTTGTTTCCTTTGTCTTTTGAAGAGCACTGTCAACCTCCCAAGCACACAGACATTAAACTGCAAAGCATCTTATATTCTTTCTTTCACCACTGACATCAGTTGCCAAATTCCAGTCATCCCTCATCATAGTATCTCTTGCCTCTATACCCTTAATTCAAATTCCTGTCTCATGTTTAGAGAACTGACACCTACTGTGATTTTGCTCTTAGTTCAGGCCCACCTGGCCTAATACAACTATGACCTCTGTGTTCATCTTCCTTCCTCTGATATTTCAAATTCTAGTATATACATGGATGTCAGAATAATCTCTTTAAGACAGTTTTGATTATAACTCCTTGTTTCAGAACACTTCCATGGTTTTTTGTTGGCTTCAAAATAAACTCCCAATTCCTTTGATGACATTTTGGGGTCTTCATGATTACTACAAATCCTCTGATTTTATTTCCCTTTCCCCAAGTTCCAAGCAGGTGGGATTACTGGCTAGAATATACTTGGGTTGCTTTTATTATGTCTCCATATTTATGCCTGTTCTTTGACTTTAGATATGATGATATTTTCTTTATGAAACCCTTTCTAATCCCACCTAACAGGAATAAATCTCTTCCTTATCTGTTTTAAGTGGCATTTTTAGGCCATCTATTATAACAATGTTTTTTGTCTAACATTATAGTTATTTGTGTACAAGATATATTTCTTGAATGTAGGAATATGTCTGGCTAACATTAAAAGTAGTAATAATTCATTATGCACCTGCTAAACCAAATAAAGCAATTTTCATCTCACAATTCAAACTGTGTAAAATCCTCCTAGTTTCAGATTAAAAAAAATTTTTTTAAGTCTATCCCAAGTCTCTGAGTTCTTTGTTTTAAAAGAAAACAGCTAGGTTTTAAAATAGAACCAATCAGATTCTAGGTCTCTTAAGAAGGTCAAAAAGTTTGTAGCAGTTTGGGAATCTATTTAAGGGGATTCAGGTTACTCAATATTACCTGTACAAGAAGTTGAAAGCAAGATGCTATTTGTCCTTGGCCAGTTGTAAAGCTGATACAGAGTGGAGTTAAAGTGGCATCAATTACAACCTCTCTTAGGGTCACACGCACGTTGTTTCTCCTGATCATTCCTAAGCTATAATTGGGAGAAGGCAATGGCACCCCACTCCAGTACTCTTGCTTGGAAAATCCCATGGACGGAGGAGCCTGGTAGGCTGCAGTCCATGGGGTCTAAGAGTCGGGACGACTTCACTTTCACTATATTGAGCAAACATGACTACTGTTTTGGTTTGGTAAGGCATGTGCTAATTGACCAGTTCCTCAAATCCCATCTCATTTCTTAAGATGCACACCATGGACCAAGTACCTTGAAGAGTGCTACATGCATTCTAGGCATTAAATTGTCTTTGTTAAATGAATGAACACATGACACGGAAATGACTTTCATGGGATTTTCATTTCTTAATAGAAAGAGAGAGGAGAGGAGAGAGTGAGATTGAGAATGAGTGTGCACGTGTGCGAGACAGGGAGAGAGAGAGGGAGGGAGGTTATATCAAGGTCCAGGCCGTTGTACAAAAACAGTTCAGAGAGAATATGGGTTACTAATCACTTTACAAATATTCTATAGACTAAACTTTTTTCTTTTAACTCTTCAATCATTCAGTTTGTATTCAATAATTCTCATATGTTGGGGAAAGGTTTTCATGCACAGGGGAAGTGAATTGGGAGAAACTGGGGCACGACTGAACGACTTCACTTTCACTTTTCACTTTCATGCATTGGAGAAGGAAACGGCAACCCACTCCAGTATTCTTGCCTGGAGAATCCCAGGGACAGAGGAGCCTAGTGGGCTGCCATCTATGGGGTCGCACAGAGTCGGACATGACTGAAGCGACTTAGCAGCAGCAGCAGCAGGGGTAGGGGGAAGAGGTGAGGCAGAGGTAGGAAGAAGAAAGAGACCTTGAATCGTGGTGCTTCTAGCTCTGTTAAAGTTTTTTCTCATGAGCCAAACCATCGAAAGAACCCTTGTTTGGGTATGAAGATCACTTTTAAAATAGTGTTTATATATTTCTCACTTTACGTGAAATACAAACATGACATCACATTACTGGACAGGCCTCATTATTCAACTGGAACTTCTCTAAGTCCCAAAAGTGAGACAAGAGGAAGGAAAGAAAAAAACTAACAGGTACTGAGAGCTACTATGTTCTAGGCAGTGTGGTGTGGATTATTTAGCCCACTTTGTTGTTTGTGGTTGTTGTTTAGTCAGTAAGTCATGTTCAACTCTTTTGTGATGCCCATGGACTGTAGCCCACCAGGCTCCGCTGTGCATGAGATTTTCCAGGCAAGAATATGGCCAGTGGAATTGGGAGGAAAAGGGGAATAATTGTTACTGGATATGGGACTTCTTTTCACAGTGATAAAAGTGTTTTAAAATTTACTGTGACAATTGTTGTACAACTCTGAATGTACTACAAACTACAGAATTATACATTTTGGGTGAATTGAATGACATGTAAATTATATCTGAATAAATTTAGTTATCAAATAATAGTAAAATAAAAACAATTAGTTCTTAAATTTTCTATAAATTTGTAACAACACAAAACAAATAATTGCATATAAGAATACATTATTATTGGTTTACATATTAGCATTTTTTTTTCTTTTTCTATTTTTCTTGGTTACTCTTTCTCCCAGTATCTCCAAACCACCCATGTCATCCATTGTCCCATCAAGGTAATTCATGTTAACAAACAACTATGTTTCTTCATATGTATGTATCCATTGTCAAATCTGTCTCACACACACACCACAGCTATGTACAAATATGTATGTTTATATATATATATATATATATATATATGTAGAATTGATGCTTTTGAACTGTGGTGTTGGAGAAGACTCTTGACAGTCCCTTGGACTGCAAGGAGATCCAACCAGTCCATTCTGAAGGAGATCAGTCTTGGGTGTTCTTTGGAAGGACTGATGCTAAAGCTGAAACTCCAATAATTTGGCCATGTCATGTGAAGAATTGACTCATTGGAAAAGACTCTGATGCTGGGAGGGATTGGGGGCAGGAGGAAAAGGGGACCACAGAGGATGAGATGGCTGGATGGCATCACCGACTCGATGGACATGAGTTTGAGTGAACTCCGGAAGTTGGTGATGGACAAGGAGGCCTGGTGTGCTGTGATTCGTGGGGTCACAAAGAGTCGGTCACGACTGAGTGACTGAACTGAACTGATGGGGGTATTTGGGGGCATCATTTCCTAAAATTAGGATCATATTACACATTTTTGAAACAGACTTTTCTCATTCAACTAGCTTTATGAAAATTTTAACAAGTAAATGATAAGCTCTAGTTTGTTCTTTTAAATAGTTGCATAATAGTCCGTAATGGGTACATGATACTCCGTTCAGTTCTTTTCCTGCTATCTCTAGATGTAACTTTTCAACAGACTCACCCAGTTTTCCCCAGTGGTAACATCTAGTGCAACTATAGTGTGATATCACAACCAGATATTTGGCACTGATAAAATCCATTGATTATTCATACTTCAGTAGTTTTATATATACTCATTTGTGTGTGCATATGTACATGTTTAGTTCTATGCAATTTTATTACATGAATAAACTGTGTGACTATCACTTCAGCCAAGATAAAGATAGTACCCCCACAGGCACCTGCTATCTTGTCATAGCTATGACCCCCTCTCTCCCTATCTGCTTTTTAATCTCTGGCAAATACTAATCTGCTCTCCATCTCTGTCATTTTGTCATTTCAAGAATACAGAAAATCAATTTTTTTTTACAAAGGTAAAAAGGCAATTCTATGAAGAAAGGAGAACCTCTTCAATGAATAATGCTGAAATAATTAGAGATCCATATGCAAAAATAGATTTTAATTCATATCTCACGCCATGTATAAAAGTTAGATAAAAATCATAGGCCTAAACATAAAACCTAAAACTAAAAACACATAGAAGAAAATTTAGGAAAATAATTTGGGAAAAATCTTGAACTCAGGTAATAAAAGAACAATTCTAAAACAAAAAAATTGATCATTATAATTCATCAAAACTTTAAAATTTTGTTCCTTTCTCTACAATAATGAAAAGGCAAGATGCTGACTAGAAGAAAACATTTGCAAATTGCATGTGATAGCATACTTGTATTCAGAATATATAAAGAATTCTCAAAACTCACTAATAAGGAAACAAACCAATGTTTGTTCATTTGTTTGTTTTAGCTACACTGTGGCATGTGGGATCTTAGTTCCCAGACCAGGGATCAAACCCATGCACCTTGCACTGGAAGCACAGAGTCTTAACCACTGAACTGCCAGAGAAGTCCCTGGAAACAAATCAATGTTTTTAAATGCGCAAAAGATTTGAACAGATATTTCACCAGAGAAGACACATGGATGGCAAATAAGCTTGTGAAAAGATGTTTAACACATTAAGAATGTGCAAACTTATAATGAAACCATAATATGATACCATTTGTGGTTTAGTCACTAAGCTGTGTCCGACTCTTCTGTGACACCAAGGACTGTAGCCCTCTGTCCATTGGATTTCTCAGGCAAGAACACTGGGAGTGGGTTGCCATTTCCTTCATAATGTGATACCATTTATTAAAATGTCTAAAATTTAGAAAGTCTGACCACACTAAGTGCTGACAGTGCTATGAATCATAGTTTGATAGTGTCTTTAGAAGTCAAATATACATCTACTACGTGGCCCAGCTTGTCTACTGCTAGGAATTTACTTAAGAGAAATGAAAGCATATGACACAGAAGACTTGTAGATGAATGTTTACAGCAGCCTTATTTGTAATAGCCCATAACTGCACGCATGCTCACTCAGTTGTATCCAACTCTTTGTGACCCCATGGTTGGTGGAAACAGCCTAGAAGTCCATCAACAGGCAAATAAATTGTAGTACATCCACACAATGTAATAATATTCATTAATAAAAATAAATGAACAGATGATACATTCATCACATGGAATGAATGTTAAAATAATTTTGCAGAGTAAAAGAAACCAGAAGGCAGTATATTGTCACCCTGCTTATTTAACTTATATGCAGAGTACATCAGGTGAAATGTTGGGCTGGATGAGGCACAGGATGGAATCAAGATTGCTGGGAGAAATATCAATAACCTCAGATATGCAGATGACACCACCCTTATGGCAGAAAGCAAAGAGGGACTGAAGAGCTTCTTGATGAAAGTGAGAGAGGAGAGTGAAAAAAGCTGGCTTAAAACTCAACATTCAGAAAATGAAGATCATGGAATCCGGTCTCATCACTTCATGGCAAATAGATGGGGAAACAATGGAAACAGTGACAGACTTTATTTCTTGGGCTCCAAAATCACTGCAGATGGTGACTGCAGCCATGAAATTAAAAGATGCTTGCTCCTTGGAAGAAAAGCTATGACCAACCTAGACAGAATATTAAAAAGCAGAGACATTACTTTGCCAACAAAGATCCATAGTCAAAGCTATGGTTTCTCCAGTAGTCATGTATAGATGTGAGAGTTGGACCATAAAGAAAGCTGAGTGCCGAAGAATTGATGCTTTTGATCTGTGGTGTTGGAGAAGGCTCTTGAGAGTCCCTTGGCCTGCAAGGAGATCAAACCAGTCAATCCTAAAGGAAATCAGTCCTGAATATTCATTGGAAGGACTGATGCTGAAGCTGAAGCTCCAATACTCTGGCCATCTGATGTGAAGAACTGACTCCTTGGAAAAGACCCTGATGATGGGAAAGATTGAAGGCGAAAGAAGAAGAGGACAACAGAGGATGAGATGGTTGATGGCATCATAAACTCAATGGACATGAGTTGAGCAAGCTCCAGGAATTGGTGATGGACAGGGAAGCCTGGCGTGCTACAATCCATGGGGTTGTAAAGAGCTGGACACAACTGAGCGACTGAATTAAACTGAAAAGAAACCAGACTCTCCAAAAGAGGGTGATTCTATTCACATAAAATCCTAGAGAATGCAAACTTATCTACAGTACAGGATAGATGAGTGACTACCTAGGGGTGGGAAGAAGGGGAGTGAAAAGGATTATAAAGGAACATGAGGAAACTTTTGAAGATGCTTGTTTTTTTGATTGTGATGATGGTTTCATAGGTGTATCTGTTAAACATCAAACTTCAAATTTGTGTAACTAAGTGTAAGGCCAATTATACTTCAATAAACCTAGTTTACAAAGCTTTTGAAAAGTACGAAAAGGAAATAAAGCATGATAGGGGAAAAAACTGACTCATTTTAAACACTATTGTCAGGGAATGCCTTTGAACAGAGATGAGAATATAGTGGAATGTAGTGAACAAGCTTTTCTGGTATTTAGGGAAAGAGAGTTTGAGGCGGTGGGAAGAGTAAGTTCAAAGTCCAAAATCCTGACCTGTGTTATAAGGGCACGATGACATGAGCTCATTTTGACATGTTCGTAACTATTCTCATTGCATATAGTGCAGCTATAGAAGGCCTCTGAGGAAGACACGGAAACCCACTCCAGTATTCTTTCCTGGAGAATCCCCATGGACAGAGGAGCTTGGTGGGCTATAGTCCATGGGGTTGCAAAGAGTCGGTTGGACATGACTGAGCAACTAAGTACATAGAAGGCCTAAGCCATTGAAATGAATGTATGATTACTCCAGGGTATGGTCTGAAACTGTTACAACTGTATTAAATTAAATCCAGGATATCAGTTTAGGTCTCTAAAATTAATTTTTTCTTTTAAAGGTATAAGGCAACTCGCGTACTGCTAAATTTCAGATAATTTCTTAATTCAGATCAGATCAGTCGCTCAGTCGTGTCCGACTCTTTGTGACCCCATGAATCGCAGCACACCAGGCCTCCCTGTCCATCACCAACTCCCGGAGTTCACTCAGACTCACGTCCATCGAGTCAGTGATGCCATCCAGCCATCTCATCCTCTGTCGTTCCCTTCTCCTCCTGCCCCCAATCCCTCCCAGCATCAGAGTCTTTTCCAATGAGTCAACTCTTCGCATGAGGTGGCCAAAGTACTGGAGTTTCAGCTTTAGCATCATTCCTTTCAAAGAAATCCCAGGGCTGATCTCCTTCAGAATGGACTGGTTGGATCTCCTTGCAGTCCAAGGGACTCTCAAGAGTCTTCTCCAACACCACAGTTCAAAAGCATCAATTCTTTGGCGCTCAGCCTTCTTCACAGTCCAACTCTCACATCCATACATGACCACAGGAAAAACCATAGCCTTGACTAGACGGACCTTTGTTGGCAAAGTAATGTCTCTGCTTTTGAATATGCTATCTAGGTTGGTCATAACTTTCTTTCCAAGGAGTAAGCGTCTTTTAATTTCATGGCTGCAGTCACCATCTGCAGTGATTTTGGAGCCCAGAAAAATAAAGTCTGACACCGTTTCCACTGTTTCCCTATCTATTTCCCATGAAGTGGTGGGACCGGATGCCATGATCTTCGTTTTCTGAATGTTGAGCTTTAAGCCAACTTTTTCACTTTCCACTTTCACTTTCATCAAGAGGTTTTTGAGTTCCTCTTCACTTTCTGCCATAAGGGTGGTGTCATCTGCATATCTGAGGTTATTAATGTTTCTCCCGGCAATCTTGATTCCAGCTTGTGTTTCTTCCAGTCCAGCATTTCTCATGATGTACTCTGCATATAAGTTAAAATAACAGGGTGACAATATACAGCCTTGACGAAATCCTTTTCCTATTTGGAACCAGTCTGTTGTTCCATGTCCAGTTCTAACTGTTGCTTCCTGACCTGCATACAAATTTCTCAAGAGGCAGATCAGGTGGTCTGGTATTCCCATCTCTTGAAGAATTTTCCA
>NW_011495079.1:3211611-3227798 GCF_000754665.1 Bison bison bison
TTTATTGTGATCCACACAGTCAAAGGCTTTGGCATAGTCAATAAAGCAGAAATAGATGTTTTTCTGGAACTCTCTTGCTTTTTCTATGATCCAGCAAATGTTGGCAATTTGATCTCTGGTTCCTCTGCCTTTTCTAAAACCAGCTTGAACTTCAGGAAGTTCACGGTTCACATATTGCTGAAGCCTGGCTTGGAGAATTTTGAGCATTATTTTACTAGCGTGTGAGATGAGTGCAATTGTGCGGTAGTTTGAGCATTCTTTGGCATTGCCTTTCTTAGGGATTGGAATGAAAACTGACCTTTTCCAGTCCTGTGGCCACTGCTGAGTTTTCCAAATTTGCTGACATATTGAGTGCAGCGCTTTCACAGCATCATCTTTCAGGATTTGGAATAGCTCAACTGGAATGCCATCACCTCCACTAGTTTTGTTCATAGTAATGCTTTCTGAGGCCCACTTGACTTCACATTCCAGGATGTCTGGCTCTAGGTCAGTGATCACACCGTCGTGATTATCTGGGTCGTGAAGATCTTTTTTGTACAGTTCTTCTGTGTATTCTTGCCATCTCTTCTTTATATCTTCTGCTTCTCTTAGATTCTAGTTAATTGAGGAGAGGAGAGGATACTTTTCTTATACTTAATTCCTTCAGCATTGACTGATATCTTTAACGAATATTTATAAAGTATGTCTTGTTCCTCGCATTTTGCTAGGCAGTGGGACTATAGCTTTGAACATCCCTCAGTTCAGTCACTCAGTTGTGTCTGACTCAACCCCATGGACTGTAGCACACCAGACATCCCTGTCTATCACCAACTCCAGAGCTTGCTTAAGCTCACATCCATTGAGTTGGTGATGCCATCCAACCATCTGATCCTCTGTCCCCTTCTCATCCTGCCTTCAATCTTCCCAATTATCAGGGTCTTTTTTAATGATTCAGTCTCTTGCATCAGGTGGCCAAAATATTGGAGCTTCAGCTTCAATATCAGTCCTTCCAATGAATATTCAGGACTGATTTCCTTTAGGATGGACTGTTTGATTTCCTTGCTGTTCAAGGGACTCTCAAGAGTCTTCTCCAACACCACAGTTCAAAAGCATCAATTCTTCGGTGCTCAGATTTCTTTATAGGCCAACTCTCACATCCATACATGACTACTACAAAAACCATAACTTTGACTAGATGGACCTTTGTCGGCAAAGTAGTTTATAGGCCAGTGGAGAATACTAGCTTACCACTGAGAAAATGTCAATAGAGATTAGAGGAATTAAAAACTTAGAGACATGACTTCTCATTGTGATGGTATAGAGGAGAAATGAATTAGAGAAAACCACCTAAGGGATTCCAGGTTTCATGAGCAAAAGAGAAACACTATCTATTTCAATAATGCGCCTCCAGGCTGAAACTGATGAAACAGTTAAGGTGGGTAAAATGATTTGGCAGAGGCAAGAGGTATCAAATTTGTTAAAAAGGAAAATGACATTTAGGAAGGGATAGAGGAGAGCCCCTGGACAAGAGTTAAAACAAGAAGCTGGCTAATCCCTCAAAAATATAATAAATAGCTGTTTATCCTAGCACCAAGGTAACTGATATAAGGCAAATACTTTTTAAAGAATGTGAGTCTTTCCAGTAATCTAAACTACATATAAAAGAAGAGAGCTAATATTTATTGAGCACCTATACACATCAGGCTTTTTAAATAACATCTCATTATGTAAAATAATAACATGCATGTACTATGGTCAGACTCTAAGTAATATACACATATTGTTGTTATTCAGTTGCTAAATCTTGTCCAACTCTTTGTGACCCCATGGACTGCAGCACACCAGGCTCCTCTGTCCTCCATTATTTCCTGGAGTTTGCCCAAATTCATGTCCATTGAGTTGGTAATGCTACCTAACCATCTCATCCTCTGCTGCCCTCTTCTTTCCCCTTCAGTTTTTCCCAGCAGCAGGATCTTTTCCAATGAGTCAGCTCTTTGCATCAGGTGGCCAAAGTACTGTAGCTTCAGCTTCAGCAACAGTCTTCCCAATGATTATTCATGGTTGATCTCCTTTAGGACTGACTTTTTTGATCTCCTTGCAGTCCAAGGGACTCTCAAGGGTCTTCTCGAGCACCACAATTTGACAGCATCAATTCTTCAGCACTCAGCTTTCTTTATGGTCTAACTCTTGCATCCATACATGACAATTGGAAAACCCAAAGTTTTGCTTATATAGACCTTTGTTGGTAAAGTGATGTCTCTGCTTTTTAAATATGCAATCTAGGTTTGTCATAGCTTTCCTTCAATAACCCATATTATTTTCACAAGTGAAGTACTATTGTTATCATCTCTTTTTATACAAGAGAAAAATAAAATACATAGGTCATAGGTTGTTTAAATTTGCATAGTTAGACTAGAACTCTGAAAGCCTGGCTCCAGAGTCTAAGATTTTAGCCACTACTCTATCCTTCCCTGTTCCAGGGTCACAGGGTATGAACCTTGCCCTTTTGCAGGAGGGAGAATATTTATTCACCCAGCCACATACTAGTAGATTTGTTTTAAAAATGGTTTCCCAGTTGTTCTGTTAATTCTCCTTCCCACCCTTCATCTTATATTTATGATTCTTGGCTTCTAAAGTACAAAATAATGAGAAAAAGCCGGAAGGAATACTGAGAGGTAGGAGAAGGGTAAATCCTATCACTTGGATATTTTTATTTCACTCTAACAAAGGGCTTTTCTGTGCTCCTGAGGAACAGCAGCTTCAGTATTGTTTCCATGTGGGTACTTAGTCTCTCTGGAGTGCAGTGCATGGATGCCTGTGCTGTGTGTCCAGGAAAATGCTGCCTCAATGAGAGGGATGCCAGTTAAGGGCCCAGACTCTTAAACCAGTTTGCCTGGGTTTGAATCTTGGTTCTTCTCTATTATGTAAATATTTGCCTTTTCTGTTCTTGAGATGGAGCGCACAGAAATAGAAGGAGTACCTTTCTAGTGGGCACGTTTCTGGGGCTTAGTTTCTCTTCAGTGAAATAAGGGTGGCAATTTACCTATTTACCTACCTGTCTTACGGTTTTGTTTGAAGCTAAAATGAAATAACATATATGAAAAACCCATTATGAACTATAGTTATGAACTATAAAGAGCTATTCAAATGCTAGGCTGTATAATTATCTTTACTGTCAGTAGAATATATACTTATGCTGTTCACTCAGTCTCTCAATCAAAGGGACTGGTTCTCAGCCATCAGTACTTTTCCTTGCCCAGTTCTCTTTGTTTCAAACAGACAAAAGTGCACGGGGTGATTAGTCTGGACAAATAACAGAGGAAAGCTCATTGTACTGTGAAGTGATCAGAATCCCAAATCCCATGATGTCATTAGGGGCTTGGTCTTATCTAATGTGCACCAATAGCTAGGTCTTCAGCATTGAGCAGTCTGCTCTTCACATCCATTTAAAGTGAAATGAGAATAAACAGGAGGGGCAAGGAATGCAGAGGATAATTCTTATTCCTAGCTTCATAATGAACAAACAGGTCTTATTAAGTTATTTACTCCAACATATTTCAAATAAAAACTGGTCATTTTTAAAGAAACTGGTAAAGAGCCCACTAAACTTCCTAAGAAAGCAGTGTCCACATTTGGGGGAGAAATTTTGCACATTCAACAAATAACTATGGTGTTGGTTTGTATGTGAGCCTGTTTTGTCTTTTATATTTTGTAATACAGGTGTAGGAGCTAGGAGTGAACAGTGCTCATTTCTGTAGGATAATGTAACAAAAATCCTGACTAATGATTCTATTTTTAACTAAAAAGTATCAATATCTCATTTTTCCAATCCTGAATACCCTCTGAGCTGGGAATCATAAGCTATACATCTATTTTCCAAAT
Source organism: Bison bison bison (assembly GCF_000754665.1). Classification (NCBI taxonomy): domain Eukaryota; kingdom Metazoa; phylum Chordata; class Mammalia; order Artiodactyla; family Bovidae; genus Bison; species Bison bison. The sequence goes on from NW_011495079.1 coordinate 3,215,473, forward strand.
GGAAAAAAACTGACAATGAAAATTAACAGAAAAAGAGATGATGCAATAAGAAAAATGTCTCTTCTACTGATAAAAGGACAACTATTCTGAAATGCAAAAATAGAAATGTACAATATTATGTAACAACCTAAATGGGAAAAGAATTTGGAAAAAGACAGACATGTATATATGTGTAACTGAATCACTTTGCAGCACACCTGAAACTATCAAACATTTTTAATCAACTATACTTCAATATAAAATAAAAAGTTAAAAAAAAGAAAGAAATGTAAAGCAGAGGTAGCAGACAATAGCAGAGGCAAAAGGGTTAGTTATTTTAGGATTTGTGGAATGTTCAACAGAATTCTGGATCATAAAGTCAAGATGCAAACAGGAAAATGCCCCAAGATCATGCTTTGGTGTTTAAATGCTAAGGGAAGTCAGGAGCTCAGATTCAGTTTTCCCTGAGGCCTTGAATTTATTTTGAACTAAAATCTTCATGGAACACTTAAGAAATACCAGCCTTTACAAAACACATCTGACAACTTCTGTGCTGGGGTATGGTCTAAAATAGGAAATGAAATTTAAGCCTAAAATGCTAAAATCTTCTGGCAGACAACAATATATAAATATATATGGGCCATACCTGATTGGAAAAAAATCATAATTCCTTTGATTACATTCTTTTTTCCCTTCTTTAAGGCATACTAGCAGATGTTTGACTCTTCTTTGAGAAGCTGTATACAGCATTAAGGCACTGAAGCCTCCCGTGTGCCAGTCATTGTTTTAAGACCAGAAAGGAAAGAAAACTTGTTGTGCTCTTAGAATCTTAGTCTAGCTGAGAGAAAATTACCATGCAGGATGATGAATTCTATAATGGAGATGTGTAAAAGATACTGAAAATGTAGAAGGAAGGCAAGGATGCTTAAAGTGACTCAGGTATAGAATTTACAGAAGAGTCCATTTGATTTGTGACTTGAAGATTTAGGAGGAGTTTGAGAGGCATATAAACAGATGATGGTGATAGTTAATTTATGTGTCAATTTGATTGAACTAAGAGCTAACTAAGCTCTACTAAGAGCTTGTAAAATGTCTAGTTCTGGATATGTCTGTGAGGGTGCTTCCTGACAAGAATAGCATTTGAATCTGTAGACTGAATAAAGATTACCCTCGCCAGTGTATGTGGGCATTGTCCAATCCAGTAAGAATCTATTAGAACAAAAAGACTAAAGCAGATTAACTCTGTGCTTGAACTGGAACATTCATCTCCTCCTGCACTTCAACACTGGTGCTCTGAGTCCTGCCTGGGCCTTTGGACTGAGACTGAATTACACTTCTGGCTTTCCTGGTCTGCAATTTGCAGACAGCAGACTGTGGGACTCAGTCTCCAATTCCTATAATACATCTTAGACTTGTCTATCTATATATCCTACTCATTCTGTTTCTCTGGAGAACCTTGACTAATATAATGGAATTCCAGGCAGAGGGACTAGGATGAGGGAACGATATGTTTGAGTAAAAAAATGGTTAAAAGGATTCATTATTACTGGAATTCAAAGGTTATATATAGATGTCTGAGGAGGATAATGCTATAGGAGATAGGGAAAGATAGCTGGGTAGGAGACAGATAATCAAGTAATTTTTGCCATGGAAAAAAGTAACTATTTTCTTTCTAAAGAACAGAGAGATATTTTCCATTTGCAGCAAAATGGATGGACTCGGAGGGTATTTTGCTAATTGAAATAAGCCAGATAGAGAAAAACAAATATGGTATGATATCTCTTGTACACGGAATATATAAAACACAACAAAGTAGAGAATATATTTTTAAAAAGAAACAGATTTCCAGATATAGAGAACAAGCTCGTGGCTACCAGTGAAAAGAGAGAAGGAGGTGAGGCGCAATGGAGAGGTAGGAGATTAATAGGTGCCAATTATTATATATAAAATAAGCTACAAGGATGTATTATACAACACTGGGAATATAACCAATATTTTATAATAACTATAAATGGAGTATAACCTTTGAAAATTGTGAGTCACTATATTGTACACCTGTAACATATAATTGTTGTTGTTCAGTCACTAAGTTGTATCCGACTCTTTGCAACCCTATGGACTGCAGCGCACCAGGCTCCTCCATCCTCCACCAACTCCTGGAGTCTGCCCAAACTCATGTTCATTGAGTTGGTGATGCTATCTAATCATTTCATCCCCTGCCACTCCCTTCTCCTTTTGCCTTCAATCTTTCGCAGCATCAGAGTCTTTTCCAATGAGCCGGCTCTTAACATCAGGTGGCCAAAGTATTGGAGCTTCAGCTCCAGCAACAGTCCTTCCAATGAATATTCAGGACTGATTTCCTTTAGGATTGACTGGTTTGATCTCCTTGCAGTCCAAGGGACTCTCAAAAGTCTTCTCTATCACTACAATTAGAAGGCATTGATTCTTCAGTGCTCAGGATTCTTTATGGTCCAACTCTCACATTCGGACATGACTACTGGAAAAACCAAAACTTTGACTATATGGAACTTTGTCAGCAAAGTAATGTCTTTGCTTTTTAATATGCTCTCTAGGTTTGTCATAGCTTTCCTTCCAAGGAGCAAGAGTCTTTTAATTTCATGGCTGCAGTCACTATCTGCAGTGATTTTGGAGCCTAAGAATATAAAAAATCTGCCATTGCTTCCACTTCTTCTCCTTCTATTTGCCATGAAGTGATGGGAGAAGATACCATTATCTTAGTTTTTTAATGTTAAGTTTCAAGCCAGCTTTTTCACTCTCCTCTTTCACCCTCATCAAGAGGCTCTTTAGTGCCTCTTCACTTTCTGCCATTAGAGTGGTATCAACTGCATATCTGAGGTTGTTGATTGTTGATGTTTCTTCTGGCAATCTTGATTCTAGCTTGTGATTCATCTAGCCTGGCATTTCATATGATGCACTCTGCATATAAGTTAAATAAACAGGGAAATGATATATACCCTTGTTGTATTCCTTTTCTGATTTTGAACCAGTCCATTGTTCCATGTCCAGTTCTAACTGTTGCTTCTTGACTCGCATGCAGGTTTCTCAGGAGACAGGTAAGGTGGTCTGGTATTCCCATCTCTCTGAGAATTTTCCACAGATTGTTGTGATCCACAGAGTCAACGGCTTTAGCGTAATCAGTGAAGCAGAAGTAGGTGTTTTTCTGGAACTCCCTTGCTTTCTCCATGATCCAGTGACTGTTGACAGTTTGATCTCTGGTACCTCTGCCTCTTCGAAATCCAGTTTGTACACCTGGAAGTTCTCATTTCACATACTGCTGAAACCTAGCTTGAAGGATTTTGAGCATAACCTTGCCAGCATGAAAAATAAGGGCAATTGTACAATAGTTGAAACTTTCTTTGGCATTGGAATTGGAATGAAAACTGACCTTTTCCAGTCCTGTGGCCACTGCTGAGTTTTTCAAATTTGCTGACATATTGAGTAACATAATATTGTATATCAAATACACTTCAATTAAATGAGGAAAAAGAAAAAAGAACCAAGAGATATGATCAAATTTTTGTTACACAAACATTCTCTGGGAGAATGTGAGAGAAAGAATAAAGCAGGAAAGAAACTAGGAATGGGGAGATACAGGAAATCTACAATTTCTACCTCTTACAGAACAAATAGACAAAACAATCCAAGTAAATAAGGGGACAGTCTTTAAGCAGTTCAGTTCAGTTCAGTTCAGTCACTCAGTTGTGCCTGACTCTTTGTGACCCCATGAATTGCAGCACGCCAGGCCTCCTTGTCCATCACCAACTCCCAGAGTTCACTCAAACTCATGTCCATTGAGTTGGTGATGCCATCCAGCCATCTCATCCTCTGTTGTCCCCTTCTCCTCCTGCCCCCAATCCCTCCCAGCATCAGAGTCTTTTCCAATGAGTCAACTCTTCGCATGAGGTGGCCAAAGTACTGGAGTTTCAGCTTTAGCATCAGTCCTTCCAATGAACACCCAGGACTGATCTCCTTTAGAATGGACTGGTTGGATCTCCTTGCAGTCCAAGGGACTCTCAAGAGTCTTCTCCAACACCACAGTTCAAAAACATCAATTCTTCGGCACTCAACTTTCTTCACAGTCCAACTCTCACATTCATACATGACCACTGGAAAAACCATAGCCTTGAGTAGACGGACCTGTGTTGGCAAAGTAATGTCTCTGCTTTTGAATATGCTATCTAGGTTGGTCATAATTTTCCTTCCAAGGAGTAAGCGTCTTTTAATTTCATGGCTGAAGTCACCATCTGCAGTGATTTTGGAGCCCAAAAAAATAAAGTCTGACACTGTTTCCACTGTTTCCCCATCTATTTCCCATGAAGTGATGGGACCAGATGCCATGATCTTCATTTTCTGAATGTTGAGCTAAGCCAACTTTTTCACTCTTCACTTTCACTTTCATCAAGAGGCTTTTAGTTCCTCTTTGCTTTCTGCCATAAGGGTGGTGTCATCTGCATATCTGAGGTTATTGATATTTCTCCTGGCAATCTTGATTCCAGCTTGTGCTTCCTCCAGCCCAGCGTTTCTCATGATGTACTCTGCATATAAGTTAAATAAGCAGGGTGACAATATACAGCCTTGATGTACTCCTTTTCCTATTTGGAACCAGTCTGTTGTTCCATGTCCAGTTCTAACTGTTGCTTCCTGACATCCGCTGGATCATGGAAAAAGCAAGAGAGTTCCAGAAAAACATCTATTTCTGCTTTATTGACTATGCCAAAGCCTTTGACTGTGTGGATCACAATAAACTGTGGAAAATTCTGAAAGATATGGGAACACCAGACCACCTGACCTGCCTCTTTAAGCAGAGGGGATTCTAAATATCCTCAGATTCTAAATATCCTCTAAATATCTTAGAACCTTCTGAAGCAAACTCTGGTTCAAGAGCTCACTGAATTTCCTATGAAAGAAATTAATTTGCCATGCCTCAATTGTAGAAGTTATACAAGATTGATTCTTCCCATAGAGAAGATTTTATCTTATTGGCTCAAACTTAGCTTGATAGTCATGGCAAATGAACGTTCTTTGATTGCCAGAAAGACAACACAAAAATTCCAAGTGTTCTGTGTACACATCACAAAGTGGTGAAAAGGAAATTAATATATGATTTAGAAAAAGGAATATGAACATTAAAAAAACTAATAAATATGGAAAGTACTTAGAATAGTACTTCACATATAGCATGCACTAAGCAACTGTTAGCAAAAATAATATAAAATATTTGCTATAATAAATATTAGTAATAATGATTAATATTTACTTGTAATACACAGAATACATGTAATAATGTTATTAATAATTATTGACCCCTGATTTATAAACAAATTTCAAAAAATCAACTTGGTAAGACAGTCAAGTACCGTCTAAAACCTATGAAATCCATGTTTTTGACAGAATTCACTAAGAAATTCTGGGTTTAGACTTAACACTTATTGCTCTTTAGCAGATGCATTGTCATTAAGTATGAACAAAGATGAGACACTGAATTCATTTAATCATCATAGCTTGACAATTTTAATTGTTCTGAAATCTCAGGGTAAATACCTTCTGTGCTAGAGACTTGTTTACTTTCTTGGTAAAGACAACTGATGAGTGAGATTTCTATAAAACAGAAATTCTCTGCCTCCAAATATTTTCAACCTCAAGGTTAATGCTTATTTCCATTTTCTACTAAAATCCTGAACATTCAGGGCTAAAGACTTGGTTTTGCTTCATTTACCCAGCAACCATAAAATGTTTCTTTAGGGAAAGTTGGATGAGTTTTGAGAGAGTTTGGACCTCAAGCTTGTGTGTAATTCTTCATACTTGAGACAATCTCAGTAACTTCCCATGCAAAGATTTTAATCTACTTCATACAGAGGCAATTGGCTGAAAATTAGAATATAAATCAAAAATTTTAAAAAGGAATAGAATGGTCTTAGAAATGTTGAAGACCAAAACCTCTTTATTCCAAACATGTAGTTGTAGTTAGATAAGTTAAAATAAGTTGAGATTCATAATGCCTCAAAGTCATGGAGGCAGAAAAAGAGCTTTGTTTTCTGGTCCCATCACTTCATGGCAAATAGATTGGGAAACAATGGAAACTGACAGACTTTATTTTTTGGGGGCTCCAAAATCACTGCAGATGGTGACTGCAGCCATGAAATTAAAAGACTCTTGCTCCTTGGAAGAAAAGCTGTGACCAACCTAGATAGCATATTAAAAAGCAGAGACATTACTTTGCCAACAAAGATCTGTCTAGTCAAAGCTATGGTTTTTCCAGTGGGCATATATGGATGTGAGAGTTGGACTATAAAGAAAGCTGAGCACCAAAGAATCAATGCTTTTGAACTGTGGTGTTAGAGAAGACTCTTCAGAGTCCCTTGGCCTGTAAGGAAATCCAACCAGTCCATCCTAGGGGAAATCAGTCCTGAATATTCATTGGAAGGACTGATGCTGAAGCTGAAACTCCAATACTTTGGCCACTTGATGCGAATAACTGACTCATTGGAAAAGACTCTAATGGTGGGAAAGATTGAAGGCAGGAGGGGAAGGGGACAACAGAGGATGAGGTGGTTGGATGGCATCAACGATTTGATGGACATGAGTTTTAGTAAGCTCTGGGAGCTGGTGATGGACAGGGAAGCCTGGTATGCTACAGTCCACAGGGTCGCAAAGAGTCGGACATGACTGAGCGACAGATCTGAACTGATACAACTCAGAGCGAACCTTGGGGACCTGTCATGGATAGCTGTAATCACCATGTAGCATCTGCCCCTTTGTTCGGATAATGACCCCAATTTTCCTTGCATCCCTTACTCCCTCATTTATACTCACTTTTTGTGCTTTGGAAAGAATTTCTTGCATACCATCTTCAGAGATGAATACACACACTTCTAAAACTGCTGTGGTGGCTTGTAAGCTGGTCCCATTGATTATTGTTTCCTTGTATTAATGGCTTAAAGTAACTGGCCTTTTCCTGGAGTAACTTACTTCTAACAAAGGGAATGCCTCAACGTTGTGAGGATTCCACTTCTGTAATTAAATTAAAAGATTCTGTCTTCCATCTTACTAGGAGACCCTCTCTCTTGCTGGCTTGACAAGTTGCTATCTTGAGACTCATGGCAAAGAATTTAGGAAAACTGGCCAACAGCCAGCTAAGAAATTAAGCCCTCAGCCAAACAGCCCAAAAGAAACTGAATTCTGCAAATAATCAGTGAATTTGGAAGTGGCTTCTTCCTCAAGGTGAGCCCCCAGCACTGGCCAACACATAGACTGAAGCTTTATGAGAAAGCCTGAAACTGAAAGTGAAAGTGAAGTCACTCAGTCGTGTCGGACTCTGTGCAAACCCATAGACGGCCTCCCACCAGGCTCCCTCCTTTCTGGGATTCTCCAGGCAAGAACACTGGAGTGGGTTGCCATTTCCTTCTCCAATGCGTGAAAGTGAAGTCACTCAGTCGTGTCCGACTCTTAGCGACCTCATGGACTGCAGCCTACCAGGCTCCTCCGTCCATAGGGTTTTCCAGGCAAGAGTACTGGAGTGGGGTGCCATTGCCTTCTTCGGAGAAAGCATGAAGAAGAACCCAATTAAGTCATGTCCCAACTGTGAAATGAAAATATCTCCTGCCATATTAATAAACAGGGAATGTCACAGCCATCAGCAATTTCTGACCTCCAGATGAGAAATGAGACCTCCCAAAACTATGATCCAGAGGATACTGCCACCCCCTAAGGTGATTGCTGGGGAGCTGGGACAGTGCAAGAAGCGAGGTGAACAAAGAAAGGGGATTGGCCCCAGAGAGCTGAGGTGCATATGAAAGGAATGGATTCAGTGAGCCCATAGGCTTGCATTTTCCATACATAGAATGCTAAATTTCTTGATACCTGATTTTTGAAGTTCAGACTGCCTGCTCCCTTTGTTACAAACTTGTCTATAGCCTGACTTCCCTTCTTGCCTCTTTGGGGCAGTTTTCACAGAGCTACTGAAATGCTGTCTCCCTGGATCAGAGTCCTAAACATTGCCACCAAATAAAATAACTCTCTATTTTCATGTTGTGACTGTATTTTTTAGTCAATGCGACTCTTGACCAAGGAAACTATGAGATTTTTTTAAAAAGTGTTTTGTTTTAAGGTGCTAAGTTTTGTAGCAGTTTGTTATGTAGCAATAGTTAGCTAATACATCTGGCCACTTATGCTCCCCAACCAGGGTATTTCACACAGGGTTGAATACATGATTCAATTCACAATAATCAAAAGTTAAACTCAAGAGGACTTTGTTAATCCACTTTTTCCCTGCTATACACATAGGGCATAACGCTGTGAAGATAAAGGCTTGGTGGTGTGAGCATTCTCACTCACAAAACTTTTTGGAATCTAAGGAGGAACCATATGGAGGAGAACAGAGCTGAGAAAAGGAAAGAGGCTAGGTACTAATAACTCTTTTGAGACCACAGGATCAAGCTGCGCCTGAAATTTGAGTTTCCCTTGGATTTTTTGGACATACCCCTTATATGTTTTTTCAAATATAAAAAAAAATTGTTTTATACTTTGAAAAAATACCTTTTTGCTTAAGCCAGTTTGAGCTCTAAGTTTCATGGTACCTCATAAAACGGTAATTTCATTTATTTTGTTTGGTCTTATAAAAATATTTTACTCTGTATATAAAATAGTGATTAGTTGTTGATAAACCTAAGATAATTGGTGGCCAGTGAAGGCAGTCTTTTCCCCAGCACTTCTCAATTCCAAAATAAATTTTTAAAAATAAAATACTAAGATCAACTCAGTAGCATTTCTATTGCTAGCTGATATTAGAAAGAGCAACACTGACAATGCTTTGTGTCACTGCCTTGCTATAGTCACCATGTATTTTGGTTTAAAAAAATAATATGCAGGTAACATTTTCCAACATGTGACTTTCTGTGGGTCCACAGAACACTTTATTTTATGTTGGATAATTCTAGCAGTCAAATAATAACTTTAAGGTCCATGGATAGTTAGCAAAGTCTGCCCAGGTTCTACTATAGTTATATTAATATGTGAAAATATCCTTCCTGCTTTTACGATTAAGCTTGAAATTTTACATGAATATGTTTTCAATCTCAGTGTATATATGTTTTGTTTAATGAATTTTTGCTTCTTTCAGGGATAGATTATAGCATTTTATCCTGAGTTTCTATTTTCTTCCTTATTGTGTTTGACAAATGTAGCCTTCTGTTGTGGATTATATCAAACATGGTTTAATTACTCATAGTTCATCTCCTGGTATCATATCTTTTTTGCCTTTTCAGGTCTGAGCACCAAGAATTGACGTTTTTGAATTGTGGCATTGAGAAGACTCAAGAGTCCTTAAGATCAAACCCGTCAATCCTAAAGGAAATCAGTCCTGAATATTCATTGGAAGGACTGATGCTGAAGCTGAAGCTCCAAACTTTGGCCACCTGATGCAAAGAGCCAGCTCATTGGAAAAGACCTGGTAGGAAGAGAAGGGGGTGACAGAGGATGAGATGGTTGGATGGCATCACTGACTAAATGGACATAAGTTTGAGCAAACTCTGGGAGATAGTGAGGACTGCAGTCCATGTGGTCTCAAAGAGTGGGACATGACTTAGTGACTGAACAACAACAACTCATAGTTCACCTAATGGGCCTTGGATAAGTAACTTAGACCATTTGTGTAATAATAAAACAATAAAAACAAAAATATTTTTGTTGTTTTAGAAGTATTTTGAGTAAAATAGTGGAATCAAAAATTTGACGTCCTGTGAAGACCAAGTACTAGTTCAATTGTATATCCACAACCAGGTATCTCTTCAACTCATTCCCAATCCTCTCGACTATCCATGACTAATTTCATATCAAGATAATAAAAATAATGCATTAGCATGACAAAGAATACCAAATATAAAAAACAATGTAGGAAAAAATGTCAGCAATAATATAATAAACTTTAGGTTGTAGCATTCATTTATAGGAACTACAGTGATACTCTAAGTCAAATATCAATACATGTTATGAATTATATAAATGTGATGATTGAAAAAATGGGTTTATTGGGACTATGTACTTAATCTTAGTAGAGTTTTCTATTTTAGCTTTTTATATATTCTAGAAGAGAATCATGTATTCTCTTTCTTCCTTTCCTTGATTTTGATAGCTTTTTTTTAAATAGTAGGCAGTTTAGGGCCATGTAATATGAGCTCTGGCAACTTTTCTGTTTAAGAAGTCAAGAGCAAATTCCTATGTGACCATGGGCAAAACCCCTCTTAAGGTCCCTTTCTTCATCTATAAAATTAGGAGAATCTATATAATAAGTATTTACTTTATAGGGTTTTTGAGGGTTTAAGTGATATAATACAACAGTGCTTAGCATATAATAAATCCTCAATAAAAAAAATGTTAACTGCCATTGTTGCTATTATATTACCACTATGAATATTGTTGTCATAGGCATTGTCATCATTATATGGCTTTCAAGGCTCCCCATTACTGGGCTTACTCTTCTTCAACTTCATGCATATTCCCTTCCTTCCATATTAAGAGAATGACTTTCTTGTACTCATTACCTGCCCCATGCTTTCCTGACCCTCTGTTTTCACTCATGCTAGTCTTTCTACACATTGTATTCTGTGGCTATCTCATTCTCATTTTCAACTTCCTTATGGCTTTATTAGTGCTTCAAGGTTCTTCCATGTCCTCCATAAGATGTTCTAGGATACTTCCAGTAGGAATAACTTCTTCTTCCTATAAGCTCCCACGGCACATCATTTGTGTCTCTTCCATGGCCAGTTTTCATTTTTGATGCTAAAATCCCATGGACAGAGAAGCTTGGTAGGCTGCAGTCCATGGGGTCCTAAAAGTCAGACACGACTGAGCAAATTCCCTTTCACTTTTCACTTTTATGCATTGGAGAAGGAAATGGCAACCCACTCCAGTGTTCTTGCCTGGAGAATCCCAGGGACGGGGGAGCCTGGTGGGCTGCCATCTGTGGGGTTGCACAGAACTGGACATGACTGAAGAGACTTAGCAGCAGCAGCAGCAATACTTGTGTATATGTCCTATGTTTCACCAGACTTTAAACACCTATATGATATAAGCCATGTTTTATCACCTCTTTGTCACAACAGTACCTAATAGAGTATTTCTTTTAACTGCTTCATGAAAGGTCTGGAAGAATAAAATTAGACACACCTTAATCTCCTCTGCTACTTACTAATTGTGTGATCTGAGTCAAATTACTTAGCCGTCCTGAAACTTAGGTTCCTTTCCTCAAAGAATTAAAAATTATGCTTATGTCACAGAATTGTTCTGTGGCTAAATGGAAATAATTCATGTAAAGTGCTTAGAATAAAAGTTGGTACATACTTTTCAACACACATACATTTTACAAATTGGATAACTGTAGAATGCTCAGCGGTTATAAAGTACAACAACTGTGTTTATAATTTAAAAAATCATCAGATACAAGAGAAGGAGTAATAGAGTGTCCAACACATTGTAATGATCTGATGGTTTTGGTCCAACAACTACATCAGAGTGGGGTACGTGACACACGATGCCTCCATAGCAACACTAAGATTCTGGGTTTAGAAAGAATGAGGTCATTGACTTTGATTCTCCATAAAGGCTCTAGATCTTTATTCCATTTAAAAATATGTACAATACAATCAGAGCTCAAAAATAATACATACTGTGGAAGATTCTCTGGTCTATGTTCAGCCTTAAAGAAATGAACATAATAAACTGAAACTTTGACATTTTATCACAAAGATGGCATAGTTCAGTGGTGATAATATCCAGAAAGCGTATTGATAATGTTAATTGTTTTATATATTAATATTTTTAAATTGGCTTGTGTTCTGTTGGAAGCCAAAGAGAATGTTATAATAACATAAGATCATAACAATGGTAGGAATTTTACAATTAAAAATGCTAAAATGTCAAAACCACTATGAGGTACCATTTCACCCCAGTCAGAATGGCTGCGATCCAAAAGTCTACAAATAATAAATGCTGGATAGGGTGTGGAGAAAAGGGAACCCTCTTCCACTGTTGGTGGGAATGCAAACTAGTATAGCCACCATGGAGAACAGTGTGGAGATTCCTTAAAAAACTGGAAATAGAACTGCCTTATGATCCAGCAATCCCACTGCTGGGTACACACACTGAGGAAACCAGAAGGGAAAGAGACACGTGTACCCCAATGTTCATCGCAGCACTGTTTATAATAGCCAGGACATGGAAGCAACCTAGATGCCCATCAGCAGATGAATGGATAAGAAAGCAGTGGTACATATACACAATGGAGTATTACTCAGCCATTAAAAAGAATACATTTGAATCCGTTCTAATGA
>NW_011495079.1:3227898-3235515 GCF_000754665.1 Bison bison bison
AAGCAGTGGTACATATACACAATGGAGTATTACTCAGCCATTAAAAAGAATACATTTGAATCCGTTCTAATGAGGTGGATGAAACTGGAGCCTATTATACAGAGTGAAGTAAGCCAGAAGGGAAAACACCAATACAGTATACTAACACATATATATGGAATTTAGAAAGATGGTAACAATAACCCTGTGAATGAGACAGCAAAAGAGACAGTGATATATGGAACAGTCTTATGGACTCTGTGGGAGAGGGAGAGGGTGGGAAGATTTGGGAGAATGGCATTGAAACATGTAAAATATCATGTATGAAACGAGATGCCAGTCCAGGTTTGATGCACGATACTGGACGCTTGGGGCTAGTGCACTGGGACGACCCAGAGGGATGGTATGGGGAGGGAGGAGGGAGGAGGGTTCAGGATGGGGAACACATGTATACCTGTGGCGGATTCATTTTGATATTTGGCAAAACTAATACAATTATGTAAAGTTTAAAAATTAAATAAAATTTTAAAAAAATGCTAAAATGATTTGAAAATTTCCTTCTACGATATCTCTACCATCTGAAGTATTTTAGGGGATTTCAATAAATTAATAAGATATATAGATTATCTAGTGAGAATCTATTTGTTTCCATAGGCCATTAAGCTGTTGGCAGCACTTTTTTTTTTTTTTTTTAGGTGGGGGCACCAATGGGGATTCGTTCAAAGACAACCTGGGTCCTGTCTGCACTGTGAAAACTCAGGGCCCTTGTCCTGACCTCGCAGCACATTTATTCAATTATTTATGACATGTTCTGATTAACAAATTTGTATTATCTGGAAGATAAGTTCACTCCTATTCAATACACTATTAAAGTTTTATTATCTGCTCCTAAAAACCAAAGTTGAGTGCATAATTACTTCTTTCTTTAGCATTTTACAAATATAAATGGGCTCATTTCCAATAACAAAAGATTAACCACTGTACAATACATGCTAGAAAGGAGTGCTCATAATATCACATTTTAAATAATTGGAAATGTATTTAAATATATTTTACCGAAACTAAAGTGTGACATAAACCATCTGTGTGTAACAAAAAATTGCATCTGCTTAAATTCTATGGGAACAGATTATAGTGACTATTATGTAAAAAATTACCAAATTATTCTAATAGCTTTATTTTTTAAATAATTAAAAAGCTTTCTGTCTTTAGTATTCAATATAATAAATAGAATTTGGGTGCAATAGATTGAAAAATTTTTATATGCTATTTTACATAATTATTGCAATTTACTACCTCACTCTTCTGGTAGTGAAACCTAGACATTTTGGGACTAACCATTATGCTTTCCTATCTGTCATGTCTTAGATAATCTGTCATCATATTCTGATGTGTTTTCCTAGTTCTTCAGATTTGACTTTTCCTTGTATTCTCATGCTTTCCTTATACCTGGAATAAATGATAAATCTCTTTAATATGTTTAATCTGTGTACATAAGAGTTGTAGATGTTCAATACATAATAGATGAAAGAATTACTTATCTGATTTTCTTCTTGGTCTCTCTATTCAGCCACTGAATCTCTGGAACTAGTGTAAGACAGATTTTCATTTATTATTCAATTCAGGCTCTATATGTGACATAATCATTTTAAAGATAAGTTTAACCAGAATATGTCTATTCATGGGAATATTTCTTATTTATACTTATTTGAAGACTAAGGTGCAGACTTAATGTCTGTATTGTATAAACATATAAATACATGTATCTGTCTAACATAAAAGAAGTCCTCAATAAAATTTTTTTTAACAAATGAGTGAACAAATGAATGAACTCATCAAAATGAATGAGTTTAGGCCATTCCCTAGAAGATTCGAGAGACTCATCAGTGTGTCAGGTGCTAGAAATTCAGCAGTGAAGACAGACCCCCACACAGCTTATTGCTATATCACTACATTTAAGCAGGAGTTTAATTATTTTAAAAATAGAGTTTCATATGAAAAGAAAGTGAAAGTGAAGTCGCTCAGTCGTGTCTGACTCTTTGAGGCCCCATGGACTGTAGCCTACTTGGCTCCTCCGTCCATGGGATTTTCCAGGCAAGAATACTGGAGTGGGTTGCCATTTCCTTCTCCAGGGGATCTTCCCAACCCAGGAATCAAACCCGGGTCTCCTGCATTGTAGGCAGACGCTTTACCGTCTGAGCCACCAGGGAAGTCTTTTAATATTAAAAGGAGCCATTTTTAAATGACAGATTGTTAAACTCATAAAGGAGTTTTTAAAAGATTTGGGCATAATTTGATCAACAAATAAATTTCAAGGAATAAAATAAAAAGAAGCAGAGTATGAACTTATATATTAAAAGAGTCTTAAGAAACCTATCAACCAATTATAATATAATTTACATTGGTAACAACCTGATTCAACCAAACAAAAGGGTAAAACATAAACAGAGAATTGGGGGCATTTAAATATCAAGTGGCTCATGAATAGTAAGGAATTATTGTTTGATCTTTATTTAGATGTGGTAATGCTGGGAAAGATTGAAGGCAGGAGGAGAAGGTGATGGCAGAGGATGAGATGGTTGGATGGCAACACTGACTCAATGGACATAAGTTTGAGTAAGCTCTGGGAGTTGGTAATGGACAGGGAAGCCTGGCATGCTGCAGCCCATGGGGTAGCAGAGTCAGACACGACTGAGTGACCGAACTGAATTGAATATTTTGGTTATATCGTTCAGAGTTACACACCAGATATAACACATGAGTTAGTCTAAGCTTTTCTTCAAATCATCCTAGGTGTCTATAGGATTGAATGGTTGGTACAAGATTGGTTCTCTGTTGATAGGTTTTGAAGTTAGGTTGATGGGTTCATGAGTATTCAGAATACTATTCTCTTTATTTCTGTATATGTTTGAAATTTTATATAATAAAAATTTTTAAGTCATGTTGGTAAAACCATAGGAGAAAGTTTGAAAATCTTACTTTGATCTTTTAGGAAAAAAAAGTGGCATGGAATAAAATGCTGTCATACCTAGCTTCTTAAATGCTTTAACTGATGCATTTTATTTAAATACTTTAACTATATATTATTGAATTTACAGTTAGCTAAAACAACAAATTAAATGGTAGAGTCATGATCTGTATTTTGTCAAGGATTTTAAATTTACTGGTTTTTATTTACTGTACGCTTCTCTTAAGTAGAGCATTTAGTCAGACAAGTGACGAAACTCCAAAAACAGATTAAAATGTTAGTTTCCTGTAAATTTCTTCTGAATATCTACCTTTTTGGTGATTTTGAAATGAACTTCTTTTTTAAAAAATTTATTTATTTTTTAATTGAAGGATAATTGCTTTACAGAATTTTGTTGGTTTCTGCCAACATCAACATGAATCAGCTACAGGTTCTAATAGCTGAATGCCATAAAGTCAAATGTGGGTTTGGTCAAAAATTCTGTTTTTGACTGGATCAAGCAAAATACTTCCCAAAGTGTAGTAGCAGCACAACTTGTTATACTTGCAATAAGAAAATATTGGCAAGGACTATAAAAGTTACGTAAGAAGGAACTTCACAAGGAAATGAAGCACAAATGGAAATACCACAGAAAGTAGAATGTAGGGCAAATTCCTGAGGAGATCATAGAGAAATAGCAAAAGCTTGTAGGGCTTGGGTCAAAAAGGCTCAGTAGGAAACAGGATGCCACATCTAAGGGACATAAAAGGAAACAAAAAAATTTCTTTTACCATTTCAGGAACAAAAGAGAGCTAAATGACACACTTTGCTTCTACAGTAGATGGAAAGGGAAAGCCAATGGCCTGTGATAGTAAAAAATGCACAGGCAATTGGTAATTTAAAAAAATTCTTAAAAGAAAGACGAACTTGAAGTAGAAATACTAGTATATTGACTGTGAGGTACAAATTTAAGATGCAAAAGGGAAAATATTCTTAAAATTTATTCTAACATGATTTACTATTATGATCTTATAATTTATATTCAAAGATATATAAACAATTGACCATCATATATGATGGAATATTATGCAGCCAATAAAAGTCATGCTTTAAAGGCTATTTAATAACAAGACAAATTGCTAACAATATAACATTAAGTGATAAATGCAGATGTCTGGAAAGGATGATCAAACCATTAACAGTAGTTATGGCTGATATGGTTATTAGTAATTTTCATTTTCTTTATTGTTTGTACATTTGTTGGATATTCTACAATGAAAATTATTTACTTTTATAGTTAAATATAACAGTAAAAATACTGTTTAAACCACCAACTTCTCAGTCTCCTACAGTTCAAATCCTACAAGGCTGTTTATATACTCTTGTTAAAGTTGTCAAAATCATCACTTTGCCAAATGATACAAATGCTCTTTGCTTTTATTCTCTAGTTCTCTGTGACATTTGATATTGTTGGCCACCCCATACTAAAATTTTCTGCTTCTTTGGCTTGGCTGTTCTAAGGTAACCACACATCAGCCATCACGTAGATCACAATGACTCTCTGTCTTTACTACAAGCCATTCTGTGTGTTGCCACCAGGGAAAACCTAGCCACATCACTCCACTGCTGTCATCCTTTTAAAGACTTCCCATAGCACATAAGGTGAGTTACTTAGGGCTTTCTCAACTGCAAGTGACCTACTGAAAAGAAAAGGACAGTTTCAGGTCCAGGAATTTAAATTAGTCTAAGATCACTCTTTGTTGGTTCTGTTTTCTCTCCTAGTTTCATCTCTTATAAGCAGATGAGCTTCTCTCAGAGACTGGGATGAGAAGGAAATGCCATAGATAATTTCAGATTTTTATATCATCCTGGCTAGCAAATTCAAAGCCAAAAGAGATACTTTCTCTTCCATTATTCATGAAATTCAAGTCAAAGTCTCTGAATAATACTTCAGAGAATAATATGCTTACATCTTGGATTAATTACAAAGGCTAAGAGGGCAGGCCCATGAAACAGGTCCAATTCTATGGCTAGAGGGACAATATATATGATTAGCAGCCTGATCAATGTGGAATGCCCAAGGAGGAATTCTTTAAAGGCAAATAGGAACACTGTTAATAAGAGAAGTGGTGAGGAATACTGGGCAGATGAAAAAACAAATATCCCCTACATAAGGTAATACCCAACCTCTTTAGCCTAGCACTCTTGAATTTTTTTGGACTGTCCTTTGCCTTCTTTTCTATCCTAATCCTTTGCCATTTACTCCCAAGAAGTCTACAGTCTAACCCTGCTGAACTTTCTGCTCTTTTCAGAATAGTCTGTGCTAGGTAAATTTAAGAAGAAGGAGGTAGAATAGTGGCCCCCAAATATGTTCACACCCTAATTCTTGGAACCTGTGAACATTATCTTACAGGACAAAAGGTATGCTGAAATGTGATTAAGGCCAAAGACCTTGACGAGGAAATTATCTTGCATTATCCAGGTTGGCCCAATCTAATCACGTGTGTATGTGCTCAGTCATGCCTGACTCTTTGCAACCCCATGGACTATAACCTTCCAGGCTTCTCTGTTTATGGGATTTTTCAGGCAAGAATACTGGAGTGGCTGTCATTTCCTCCTCCAGGGGATCTTCCTGACCTAGGGATTGAACCCACATCTGCTGCATCTCCTGCATTAGCAGGTAGATTCTTTACCACTGAGCCACCTGGGAAGCTGAGTTCTAAAATGCAGAGAACTTTTCTCAGATATAGAGAACCAGAGAGATGGCAGTGTGAAAAGAGCTCAACAAACCATTGCTGGCTTTGAAGGCAGGGGAAGAAGGCCACAAAGAATGTAGGTGACCTCTAGAAGTCTCTAGAAGGAAAAGGCAAGGAAAAGGGTTCTTTTTTGGAGCCTCCAAAAAGTAATGTAATTCTACCAACATTTTTATTTTAGCCAGTGAGACTTACGTCAGACTTAAGAAACTATCAGAACTGAAAGATATTATACTTGTATTGTTTAAGCCACCACATCTGTGATAACTTGTTACAGCAATAATAGGAGGCTAATATATAAGCCATGCTACTTCAGACTTTTGTAGAGAAGGAAAACACTTTCCTGGCTGGGTCTGAGAATTAAATTAACAAAGGCAAATTAATAGGAGACAGGCAAACAAGTTTATTTAATACAAGCTTTGTGTGACACAGGAGCTTTCAGAATAGAATGGAGACCCAAAGAAACAGTAATTTTATGTGCAATTGTGGAGGAATATGATAGATTAAGGAGCATGAGGTAATTGTAATAATCTGGGGAATCTTAGCAAGGGCTATTTATTAGAATTCTTTTCAGCATCCCTTTGTCTCTGGAGATAAAGATGCTTCTTTCCTTTAGTATAGAGAAGACACTTCTCACATGAGTATTTTATGAACTATTTCAGGGAAGAAGGGTGAGGAGAGGGGGTCAGAGTTACCTTTCTGCTTCTGTTATTTTCTCAAACTCCTTTGGCTTAAAATATGCAATATACTAAGGTGCCATATTTTGGAATAACACACCCTGAACCCCATCACTTTCTTGCTTTTGCATAATCTGGCTATTTCATATAAAACATCTTCCCTACTGACATACCCGCCTCACCCAGTCTGTTTGGTGAACATCTACTCTGTTCAAAATATAACTCAGATGTTAGCTCCTCTATGACACCTTTCTTAATATCTGCCCCATGAAGATATGAGTACTTCTTTCCTATGGCCACACAATATTCTCTGTATTATTCTGCTATAGTATTTAGCATACTATATCATATTCCCTGATATAAACCCCAGATCAAACAATGTTGGGAACATACTACATTTTAATAAGCTGTTGGTAAATGCCAGAAACATCACTGCCCTGATTATTCATTTTGAAATTTAAATGAGGAGAAAGAATTGGAAACTGTAAAATGTTTAGCATATTGCAAAAAGAGAATATGAACATAACATTATAGATTTAACTTCTATTACCATAAAAATGCTGGAAATCAATCAATAGTGAAAAAATTTTCAAATACATTGAAGACTGCAGACACATTTTTATTATAGGAAAATCTTGTCAATTATTTAGTATAATCTCCTGTGTCTGTAACTGAACTAATAAATTTTGGGGTAAGAAACTAGTTAAAATCAGTCTTTCTTGATGTAGCAAGGTTTTAGATTGAATTATATACATCAGTAAACTTGGAAAATATGGTGTTTTCCCTAATGGCATTAATTAATAGCTAATGCTATCACCTAGAATCTGGCCAAGACATTTATGTCAAGTCAATGAGAAAAATGGCCTCCAAAGGATTCTTGTCCCCTAAAAAGCCTCTTGATGAAAGTGAAAGAGAAGAGCGAAAAAGTTGGCTTAAAGCTCAACATTCAGAAAATGAAGATCATGGCAGCTGGTCCCATCACTTCATGGGAAATAGGTGGGGAAACAGTGGAAACAGTGTCAGACTTTATTTTTTGGAGCTCCAAAATCACTGCAGATGGTGACTGCAGCCATGAATTTAAAAGATGCTTACTCCTTGGAAGGAAAGTTATGACCAACCTAGATAGCATATTCAAAAGCAGAGACATTGCTTTGCCAACAAAGGTCCATCTAGTCAAGGCTATGGTTTTTCCAGTGGTCATGTATGGATGTGAGAGTTGGACTGTAAAGAAAGCTGAGCGCTGAAGAATTAATGCTTTTGA
>NW_011495079.1:3235615-3237779 GCF_000754665.1 Bison bison bison
GTGAAGAAAGCTGAGCGCCGAAGAATTGATGCTTTTGAACTGTGGTGTTGGAGAAGACTCTTGAGAGTCCCTTGGACTGCAAGGAGATCCAACCAGTCCATTCTGAAGGAGATCAGCCCTGGGTGTTCTTTGGAAGGAATGATGCTAAAGCTGAAACTCCAGTACTTTGGCCACCTCATGGGAAGAGTTGACTCATTGGAAAAGACTCTGATGCTGGGAGGGATTGCGGGCAGGAGGAGAAGGGGATAACAGAGAATGAGATGGCTGGATGGCATCACCGACTCGATGCACGTGAGTTTGAGTCAACTCCGGGAGTTGTTGATGGACAGGGAGGCCTGGCATGCTGTGATTCATGGGGTTGCAAAGAGTCGGACGTGACTGAGCGACTGAACTGAACTGAACCTATGTGACCAACAAAACTTCAAAAAAGTAAAATGTATGACTTCTGACGCTTGATCATAAATAACATTGTTTCCACATTACTCTCTTGAATTGCTCATTCTGGGGAAAGACAGACAGTGTTGTGAGAACTCAAGAATGCAATACTCAAGCAGTCTCATGGAACAGTCAATTGGGGAAGAACTAGATCTCCCAGTGACAAGTAATACCACAATGTCAGCTGTTTAAGTGAGCCCTTTGGGAATCAGATCCCCAGTCAAACTTGAAGATGATTGCATCCCTGGTCCATTTCTTGACTGCAACCTTACAAGAGATCCTAAATAAGAATTACTCAGCTAAGTTGCTCTCAAATTCTTGACCCATACAAACTGTGAGAGCTAATATGTCTATTGCTGTTTTAAGTTTTGGGGGTACTTTATTATGCAGCAATAGGTAACTAGCATACCACCTGTAGAATAGACATAGAGATGAAATCCACGTGAAGTATTTCCTCATGTTAGTCATGGATTAAAGAAAAGGTTATTGTCCTTTCACTGTCAGCCTTAGCCTTACAAACCATTAAAATGGAGCTTCAGAACCAAAGGAGATAACCTTAGAGCACTTTATGTCTTTTCATTTTTATACCAAAGAACAAGAACAACAATGAGGTCTGGCTATTCCACTGCCAGTTCTCAGTGAACAGTGGTGAGGATGGAACACTTCCTCCAGATTTTTTTCTACCATTGGAGGATGTGAAGTTGGATGGTGTGATGGTTAATTTTATGTGTCAACGTGACTTGCCCACAAGGTGCCCAGGCATTACTCAGATTAAAGATTATTTTGGGTGTGTTTGTGAGGATATCTCTTGGTGAGATTAGTATTTGAAGGAAGACTGAGTGAAGCATATTTTCCTCTTTTATGTGGGTAGGCCTCATAAATTCTCCTGAGTCTCCAGCTTGCCAACTGTAGATCTTAGGATTATCTGTCTCCATAACTTGTGAGCCAATTCCTTATAGTAAATATCTCTATTCATCTTACTCAGCTGCACATACATATGTAGTTCACACAGTGGTAAAGAATCTGCTTGCCAATGTAGGAGATGCAGTTTCCATCCCTGGGTCAGGAAGATGACCTGGAGTAGGAAATGGCAACCCACTCCAATATTCTTGCCGGGAAGATCCCATGGACAGAGGATCCTGGCAGGCCACAGCCCACGGGATTGCAAAGAGTTGGACATGACTGAGCATGCATGCATACATATACATCCTATTGGTTCTCTTTCTCTGGAGAATCCTGACTCACACAGAGAGTGAGATTCATAATGTGACTTCTGAAAATGAGAAAGAAATGATACACGGTAAGTCTTGCTCTTGATAAAGTTCAGGAGAGAAGCAGAACTTTAGGGCTTTTCTGTTTTCCTGAAAATAAAAAAAAAGAAGAAGAAAGCATAAAAGCTACCCGCCATCTTTCAGGTTTGAACTTCCTGTGGCTTGTCACATTTTTCCTATTTTAGAGAGTCTATGGATGAACACACATTCAGTGTGTCTCTCTATATAATTACCCTGTCAAGTGTGACCATCACAGAAGAAATGGCTTGATGTCATCTCATCTAAAGCATCAGGGAAGATGTTTTAAGCAAGGAGAAGAGAATGATGAAGAAGGGAAAAGGAAGAACAACCTGGGCTAAACTGTGTGGAGACAGAAAATGATGAACTGATTCAGGCACAGACCAGAACTGCTCCATTGCTGTTGAGTTAACCCAGATACACTCTGGTAAATTCCTAAA
>NW_011495079.1:3237879-3248269 GCF_000754665.1 Bison bison bison
CCTAAAGAAGATGAATTAAATGAAACACTTTAACTCCAAAGAAAGTGATTCCTGCACACAGCAAGATGGAGTGCAAACAGAAGACATGAACCTTCATTTTACCTTAAATTATTCAGTTCTGAGAAAGTAATACATTATTATTGAAATACTTTCTGTACATAAGGTAAATTTTGAATCAGATAAAATGTTTATGATTCTGATAAATTTTTTCATGTGAATCTATAAATACTCAGCCTAAGGTATTGGAGCTTCCCAGGCATGCTAGTGGTAAAGAACCAGCCTACCAAAGCAGGAGACATAAGAGACTTGGGTCCGAGCCCTGGGTCGGGACGATCCCCTGGAGGAGGGCATGGTAACCCACTTCAGTATTTTTGTCTGGAGAATCCCAAGAACAGAGAGACCTGGTGGGCTGCAGTCTGTAGAGTCGTGAAGAGTCAGACACAATCGAAGTGGCTTAGCACACATGCACAAGGTATTGCTGGCACCACTGTTTACAAGTCAGAACATTTTTGCAGACTTGCTATAAAAGTGCTTCAGTGTAGATAGAGTGGCTAGATGATTGTCTTCAGTGTCTTGAAATTTAAGAGTAGAGTTGTATAGTAGAGTTCAGTCTTTCTAAGCAGGAATGGCAAATTACTATTTTTTTGCCATCATATGACTGCTAGTATGTAATTAGAATTTTAATTTTTATAAGTATTTAAAAATGGTCAGGCTGCAGAAGTGAAAAATTTCCCCATGCTCTCTGTATAGGTAGGGATGCTAGAGAGTGACCTCCACAGGGAATAGTATGAGGAGTTCAGAGGTGTAGCCAGGGCCCAGTGCTCTGTCTTCCCTGTGTCTAAATTCAAAGAAGTCAATACAGAATAGAAAAGGTAAGATTTTACTATGTGCCTGGAATCTACACGCCTAGATTCTAGGCAGTTCTTAGGATTAGGCCATAAATGTAACTCTACAAGGGCAGAAACCCTGTTGTTTCCATTCCTGATCAAGTCTAAGCATCTATGCACCGGATGAGTATTTCTTAAATGTATGAAGGAGCTAGGAAACACTCAGAAGAAAACAGTCAAGTGAAGAAATGGCAGCTATGGAAGTCAAGATTTTCACTAACTCTGGGGATTGCTACTCAGTCACTGTTCTAGGCTAGGTTTTTGATTTTTCAGGCAACAGACAACTTTTTGGGAATAACCTCTAGATTAGGGCTTTAATCTTGGATTTACAGACTCCCAAGGAGTCAGATCAAGCCTTGGGTGGTTTGTGTAGACCCCAAAATGTAATGCAAAATTTTGTACGCAATCATAAATTTTCCGAAGATTTCCTCAGATTCTCAAAGTCTCTGTAACCCCTAAAAAGTTAAGAGCTCTTGCTCAACAGAGAAATTTAGAAGAGGATAGCCTCCCTAAAAGGACCATTTGAGAAAACATCCGAGAGGAAGTTGAACTGTGGGGTTGCCTGGAGGAAGAGCGCTGTTGGCACTGGGAGCAGCACATTAAAGGCCCGATGTGGTGGTAAGGTTGGTAGGTGTGAAGAGCAATAAGAAGGCCTTTGTCATGGAGTAGGGTTAAGAAAGGGAGAGTCATAGAGAATAAGTAGGAAAGGTAGCTGGGAGCCAGATCATGTAGGGCTTTGTTAGTCCCTGTAAGAATCTGATCATTTTCGGAACATAAGAAGATGTTGTTGTTTAAAGAACATGGTCAGGGAGACAGAATAAGTATTCACAGTCTATGAGAGTGACAGGATGTCTTTGAAATACGTTATTTCCTGGGAAGAAAAAAACAAAAAACTATAAACTCTGGAGATACAGTCAAATATTTCATAAGCACTGAATACATACTTGTAAGGTGGATGTGTTTGAAAATGATTAATAAGGAACATATTGTGTATTATTTAAGCCATCATGATGGGTATTAATTTAGTTCTTTAACGAAAGCTCTACCGTGACCCTGGATGGCAGCAACTTATTTCTGGAGAGTTGAATGAATTCATTATATTTCCCAGAAACCCAGTCTTTACATAGGCAGTTATTTTGGTGTTATGCCAATACTTAGGTATTTTCACTTAGGTGATCTTTCAGCTATATAGGAAATTTGCATAATAAATTTTGCATGTATATATATATACACCCTTTTGCTACAAAGGAATTCAAGTGATACATATTCCTCCTAAGTAAAATGTTCAACAAAAGGAAACAAATATTTACAACAGTGATCTGTGATGAGGAGAGGATGGTAGGAAGGTTTAAACTACAATTTATGCCAAAATTTTTCATTTGGAGGAAATAACTGGAGTGGCTATTTCTAACCACAAAATATACAGGTGCTTATTAAGGGTTATTATATAAAATGAAAACTGCTAAGTGTCATAAGAAGGTTGTAAAATTTAGAACTCATTTATTCATTTATTTGTTATCCTTTCAATCAAATCAAGTAGCATTTTCACGACCCAGATAACCATGATGGTGTGATCACTCACCTAGAGCCAGACATCCTGAAATGTGAAGTCAGGTGGGCCTTAGGAAGCATCCCTACGAACAAAGCTAATGGAGGTGATGGAATTCCAGTGGAGCTATTTCAAATCCTAAAAGATGATGCTGTGACTGTACTGCACTCAATATGCCAGCAAATTTGGAAAACTCATCAGTGGCCACAGGACTGGAAAAGGTCAGTTTTCATTCCAATCCCTAAGAAAGGCAATGCCAAAGAATGCTCAGACTACTGCACAATTGTACTCATCTCACACTCTAGAAAAGTAATGCTCAAAATTCTCCAAGCCAGGCTTCAACAATACGTGAACTTCCAGATGTTCAAGCTGGTTTTAGAAAAGGCAGAGGAACCAGAGATCAAATTGCCAACATCCGTTGGAACACTGAAAAAGCAAGAGAGTTTTAGAAAAACATCTATTTCTGCTTTATTGACTATGCTAAAGCCTTTGACTGTGTGGACCACAATAAACTGTGGAAAATTCTGAAAGAGGTGGGAATACCAGACCACCTGACCTGCCTCTTGAGAAATCTGTATGCAGGTCAGGAAGCAACAGTTAGAACTGGACATGGAAAAACAGACTGGTTCCAAATAGGAAAAGGAGTACATCAAGGCTGTATATCGTCACCCGGCTTATTTAACTTATATGCGAGTACATCATGAAAAATGCTGGGCTGGATGAAGCACAAGCTGGAATCAAGATTGCCAGGAGAAATATAAATAACCTCAGATGTTCAGATGACACCACCCTTATGGCAGAAAGTGAAGAAGAACTAAAGAGCCTCTTGATGAAAGTGAAAGAGGAGAGTGAAAAAGTTGGTTTAAAACTCTATATTCAGAAAAGTAAGATCATGGCATCTGGCCCCAGCACTTCATGGCAAATAGATGGGGAAACAGTGGAAACAGTGTCAGACTATTTTTGGGGGCTCCAAAATCACTGCTGATGGTGACTGCAGCCATGAAATTAAAAGATGCTTGCTCCTTGGAAGAAAAGTTATGACTAACCTACACAGCATATTAAACAGCAGAGACATTACTTTGCCAACAAAGGTCCGTCTAGTTAAGGCTATGGTTTTTCCAGTGGTCATGTATGGATGTGAGAGTTGGACTATAAAGAAAGCTGAGCGCTGAAGAATTAATGCTTTTGAACTGTGGTGTTGGAGAAGACTCTTGAGAGTCCTTTGGACTGCAAGGAGATTCAACCAGTCCATCCTAAAGGAGATCAGTCCTTAGTGTTCATTGGAAGGATTGATGTTGAGGCTGAAACTTCAATACTTTGGCCACCTGATGCAAAAAGCTGACTCATTTGAAAAGACCCTGAAGTTGGGAAAGATTAAGGGCAGGAGGAGAAGGGGACAACAGAGGATGAGATAGTTTGGTGGCATCTCCAACTCTAATGGACATGAGTTTGGGTAAACTCCGGGAGTTGGTGATGGACAGGGAGGCCTGGCGTGCTGCGATCCATGGGGTCGCAGAGTCGAACACGACTGAGTGACTGAACTGAATTGATCATGAACACACTTACATGTACTGGGTAGTGCGCTACAAGCCAAAGTGAAAGTGTTAGTTGCTCAGTGGAATCCAACTCTTTGTGACCTGTAGACTGTAGCCCACCAGGTTCCTCTGTCCACGGGATTTCCCAGGCAAGAATACTGGCGTGGGTTGCCATTTTCTTCTCCAGGGGATCTTCCCGATCCAGGAATTGAACCTGGTTCTCCCATACTGCAGGCAGATTCTTTACTGTCTGAGCCACCAGGGAAGCCCCAAAAGTAGAAGAAAAAGTTTTAATTTCAACTATAAATAATTCACAGTCTTGTAAGAACTCAACAGACTACAGTGGCTACTAATTCCAACTAAAAATAAGGTCAGCATATTTCTTCACAATAGACTGTTAATCTCTGGTTGCTCTTTGGAGTTACTGTTCTCCCTTTCTTCTTTGACTTTGCTTTTAATCAATAGAACTGTCAGCGTAAATGGATATGTGTGCTGTGTATGCTCAGTCGCTTCAGTCATGTCCAACTCTTTGCAACCCCATGAACTGTAGCCCACCAGGCTCCTCTGTCCATGGGATTCTCCAAGCAAGAACACTGGAGTGGGTTACTAAGCCCTCCTCCAGGGGAATCTTCCTGACCCAGGGATCGAATCTACATCTTTTATGCATCTCCTGCATCGGCAGGTGGGTTCTTTACCACTGGAGCCACCCGGGAAGCGCATAGTGGACATATCAGATGGTAGTGCAACTGCAAAAATGCCTCATTCCTGCGGTCAGTTTAGACTGCTTTCAGTTCCCTTCTGCTCATCCTCTGAAAGTACTGCAGAACTCACTTCAGTATTTCCATCCATAATCCCTTTGTGGTTCTTTAGATGTGTGCACACACTGGCTACTTCATGGAAAGCTCTCTCTATTCATAGAGAAGTCTATGTGATTTAAATGATGTTTAACTCTCATTTCAGTACTTGTACATCAGGCAAAATGAAGTCTCGCCGTTGCATTTAGAAGGATTCTACTTCTTACTGAATCCTCAGCAGGACAACATTATCTTTGATTTACACATTGGTAGATTAAAATGGTAAAGGGAGGGTAATAATCTCTCCAGCTCACAGACACCTTTCAGACCACTCAGTGTCTACAGTAGTCATATGACTTTGTAAATACTGTTCAGTTTCAGTTATCATTGCTGTGTAACAAAGAATCCCAAATCTTAGAGGATTAAACCAACAAACATTTTATTTTGTTCTGATATTGAAACATGGACTAGGCTCAGCTGAACAGTTCTCCTGCTGAGCTTGCTGTAGGTCATTGGTGTGGATACATTCATCTGGTGGTGTTGCTGGGGGATGCTGGCACAGTTCTTCTGTCTTCATGTCATCTCCCTCTCTATATGTCCAACCTCCTCACATTATCTTTCTGCAGGGTCATGACTTTTTTCACAAGGAACATCAAGATTGTCAAGAATCCCAGGGCTTATTAAGTCTTAGCCTCACAACTAAAATGCATTACTTTTAAGAAATTCTTTAAGGGAAAGAGACGCACAGGGCAAATCCAGATTTAACGTGAGAAAAACACATGGGGTGTGAATTCCCACGTGGTGTGAATACTCAGAAGTATGATTCAGTGGAGGTCTCTAATAACTACGATGACTATAACTGCCTTGAATCAAGTGACCTATAAATCTGTATTAGACACTCAGGTTGTAAAGGAACTTTAGTAAGGCAGAGGTTAGCTCCTTAGGAAGGGGAAAGGGTATTAGTCCTTGATGATCATGGTCCTAACTGTTCTGTACGTCAAACATTTGTTCTAACAATGCTTAATTTTTAGAAGTCATCTTGCCTTTAATCATCCTAGTCCCTTTGTCTGGGACAGCTTTCCTTCACTTTTGACATCTGGCAAACGTTCTCCTCCTCCTACAAGCTCCAGCTCAGGATTCACCTCCTTCAGGAAGGCTTGCCTGATGTTTTCACATTCTGTTAGGTCATTGTTTCTGAACTTGCAGAACATTTGTGTTAATACCTTCTACAGACCTTACCATATTGTGTTAATACGCCTGGAGTTTCTTTCATGAATTTGTTTCCACAGATAGACTGTGAATGGACTCTGAAGGTGAGCCCTGAGTCTTATCAATGTGATTCCTGTCACCCCATGCTGCTGCTGCTGCTAAGTCGCTTCAGTCGTGTCTGACTCTGTGTGATGCCATGGACTGCAGCCTACCAGGCTTCTCCGTCCATGGGATTCTCCAGGCAAGAACACTGGAGTGGGTTGCCATTTCCTTCTCCATGTCACCCCATAAGTACCCAGTAACAACATCTTGAGACACAATTGGAGCCACAGGAGTGTATCTTGTATAGTCCAATGTCATCAGAGTAGCCATAATAATGCAATGCAAATAAATATTGGATGGTTGATCAAATAAATCTATTTTTCTTAGTTACTGAATAAGAGATATGAACTCTGATTTCAGATCTGGTAAATTTCCAGTAAGTTTCACAAACATTTCAATTCCTAGCTTGGAAAAAAGAAGCAATATGCCTTGGGCATAACTTTTCAAGGAATATCAATGTTTAACAGCATAAACCTTTCAGGTGGGGGCATATGGCTAAAAATAAATCCTGTATCATTTAAAATTCTGAGGGTATGCATTCATGCTTCCAAACACAAAACTATTCTCTTGCTTCTACAAAACAGAATAAGACCTGTAGGAAACCAAATTTCTTTGCTTAGTGCGACAAATCCATATGGCTACAAAGCAAGAGATAACATAACACAACAGGTCTCAGGGAAGACATCAGGAGTGATTTTGAGGTGACTGAAACCCAGTCTTCATCCTAAAACCACACTGAATTCCCATGGATCAAGTTTTTAATTTTATGCTATATGGAAAGTGATATATGTACAATGATTTCAGTTGCAAGCCCTAAATAAACATGAGAGCAATAGCGTGCCACTCAAGCATTTGCCAGCATTACTGCCCTCTCTTCCATTAAGAAGAAGAGATGCCTCTCTCATTAAGGACAGCTGCCTGTATTTGACAATTTCCCCCTAAAAAACGAAAAGAAGATTCTGTAGGGGTCTGGATCAGCAGGTGACTCATAGCACTTGAATTTGACATGCCGTTGCTAAGGCAATGAAACGTCATAAACATATTTTGCAGCTACCATCTTTTTCCTGCTTTCAGAATCTGTTATTCTAAAGGGAAGAGACATAGTGGCAAGAGCTCTTGATGAGAAGGCAGAAGAGTTGGGTTCTTAGTATGGTTCTGCAGCCCCTTAGCCATGTGACACTGGACAAGTCATCTGACCTCTATGAGTTTATAAGATTCCTCACTGATAAAACATCACTGGAGAGAAAAATAATATCTAGAGGTCTGCTTTTTTTTCCTCTAAGAATTTGTGATTTCCCACAATCCATGACCCTGGTACCTTTTATAACTGAGGATTTACTTTATAACTTGATTATTTTAAATCACACTTACAACCTGGATTATCAGGAGTTTCTAACTGGTGCCTTTGGGTAGATGAAGCCCAGCCTTTCACTCTTGGCCCCTGAAGAAATAATGAACAAAAACCTGAATCAGGAGCCAGGAGGTCACAGACTAATTGTTTAAATTAACTGGCTTTCAGTTTTCTCATCTGCCAAATGAAGGGTTGGGTTTGATAATCTCAAATCCTTCCACTTGTCAACAGTCTCCACCATGAGTCTTCGGGTCTATTTCTCTTCATTTAAAAGAAGTGTAATTAAAGCCCTGGACTGTGTGTGTGTGATTTGCCTGAGGCTTCACAGCCATTTAGTGGTGGAACTTTCTTGTAGGCAGAGGACAACCTCAAAATGTTAGATCTTCTTAGTCTCAGGGGATCCACCAGCACCTGGGTTGCCCAGGACCATTTGGGTCCCTCAGGACTTCCAAAGACCAATTAAGTAGTTGATATGACTGTGAATCTACTTTCTGAAATAGTTCTTATTTGTGGAACTCTTTCCAACAACAATAACAAAGTAAAATCACAGCTATTCATGTTAATTCAATATATACTAAAGGCCAAGTATATCCTTAAGTGCATTTTACATGCATTGTTTCTTTGGATCCTCACATGAATCCTACAAGATGGGTGACTGATATCCCCTGTCGACTGAAAAAGAGATATACAACTTGAGAGTTGTGAGTTAAGTTTTATTTGGGGCACAATGAGGACTGCAGCCCAGGAGTAGCATCTCAGATAGCTCTGAGAGACTGCTCCAAAGTGACAGTGAGGGAAAGTCAATATATAGGTTTTGGTGAAGGGGGAGTTCAGTGCCATGAAGCACTCATTTTACAAAAGGTTTTTGTTAGTCATGAGGATCTAATGTCACTGTGAAGAGATTCAGTGCTTCTCTAGATATGAGGAGATGCAAAGATTGAGACAATAAAATCTGTTCCTAAAAACATCCAGTTGTGGATGTGACTGGTGATAGAAGCAAGGTCTGATGCTGTAAAGAGCAATACTGCATAGGAACCTGGAATGTTAGGTCCATGAATCAAGGCAAATTGGAAGTGGTCAAACAGGAGATGGCAAGAGTGAATGTCAACATTCTAGGAATCAGCAAACTAAAATGGACTGGAATGGGTGAATTTAACTCAGATGACCATTATATCTACTACTGTGGGCAGGAATCCCTTACAAGAAATGGAGTAGCCATCATGGTCAACCAAAGAGTCCGAAATGCAGTACTTGATGCAATCTCAAAAATGAAAGAATGATCTCTGTTTGTTTCCAAGGCAAACTATTCAATATCATGGTGATTCAAGCCTATGCCCCAACCAGTAACACTGAAGAAGCTGAAGTTGAACGGTTCTATGAAGACCTACAAGACCTTATAGAAATAACACCCCAAAAAGATGTCCTTTTCATTATAGGGGACTGGAATGCAAAAGTAGGAAATCAAGAAACACCTGGAGTAACAGGCAAATTTGGCCTTGGATTATGGAATGAAGCAGGGCAAAGGCTAATAGAATTTTGCCTAGAGAACGCACTGGTCATAGCAAACACCCTCTTCCAACAACACAAGACTCTACACATGTACATCACCAGATGGTCAACACTGAAATCAGATTGATTATATTCTTTGCAGCCAAAGATGGAGAAGCTACATACAGTCAGCAAAAACAAGTCCGGAAGCTGACTGTGGCTCAGATCATGAACTCCTTATTGCCAAATTCAGACTTAAATTGAAGAAAGTAGGGAAAACGACTAGACCACTCAGGTATGACCTAAATCAAATCCCTTATGACTGTGCCGTGGAAGTGAGAAATAGATTTAAGGGACTAGATCTGACAGACAGAGTGCCTGATGAACTGTGGATGGAGCTTCATGACATTGTACAGGAGGCAGGGATCAAGACCATGCCCAAGAAAAAGAAATGCAAAAAAGCAAAATGACTGTCTGAGGAGGCCTTACAAATAGCTGTGAAAAGAAGAGACATGAAAAGCAAAGGAGAAAAGGAAAGATACACCCATTTGAATGTGGAGTTCCAGAGAATAGCAAGGAGAGATAAGAAAGCCTTCCTTGGTGACCAATGTAATGAAATAGAGGAAAATAATAGAATGGGAAAGACTAGAGATCTCTTCAAGAAAATTAGAGATACCAAGGGAACATTTCATGCAAAGATGGGCTCAGTAAAGGACAGAAATAGTACGGACCTAACAGAAGCAGAAAATATTAATAAGAGGTGGCAAGAATACACAGAAGAACTAAACAAAAAAGATCTTCACGTCCCAGATAATCACGACGGTGTGATCACTGACCTAGAGCCAGACATCCTGGAATGTGAAGTCAAGTGGGCCTTAGAAAGCATCACTATAAACAAAGCTAGTGGAGGCGATGGAATTCCAGTGGAGCTCTTTCAAATCCTGAAAGATGATGCTGTGAAAGTGCTGCACTCAATATGCCAGCAAATTTGGAAAACTCAGCAGTGGCCACAGGGATGGAAAAGGTCAGTTTTTATTCCAATCCCAAAGAAAGGCAATGCCAAAGAATGCTCAAACTACTGCACAATTGCACTCATCTCACACACTAGTAAAATAATGCTCAAAACTCTCCAAGCCAGGCTTCAGTAATATGTGAACCATGAACTTCCAAAAGTTCAAGCTGGTTTTAGAAAAGGCAGAGGAACCAGAGATCAAATTGCATCATCCGCTGGATCATCAAAAAAGCAAGAGTTCCAGAAAAACATCTACTTCTGCTTTATTGACTATGGAAAAGCCTTTGATTGTGTGGATCACATAAACTGTGGTAAATTCTGAAAGAGATGGGAATACCAGACCACCTGACCTGCCTCTTGAGAAACCTGTACACAGGTCAGGAAGCAACAGTTGGAAATGGACATGGAACAACAGACTGGTTCCAAATAGGAAAAGGAGTATGTCAAGGCTGTATATTATCAC
>NW_011495079.1:3248369-3250709 GCF_000754665.1 Bison bison bison
CCCATCACTTCATGGTAAATAGATGGGGAAACAGTGGAAATGGTGTCAGACTTTATTTTTTGGGGCTCCAAAATCACTGCAGATGATGACTGCAGCCACGAAATTAAAAGACGCTTACTCCTTGGAAGGAAAGTTATGACCAACCTAGATAGCATATTCAAAAGCAGAGACATTACTTTGCCAACAAAGGTCAGTCTAGTCAAGGCTATGGTTTTTCCAGTAGGCATGTATGGATGTGAGAGTTGGACTGTGAAGAAAGCTGATCGCCAAAGAATTGATGCTTTTGAACTGTGGAGCTGGAGAAGACTCTTGAGAGTCCGTTGGACTGAAAGGAGATCCAACGGGCCATCCTAAAGGAGACCAGTCCTGGGTGTTCACTGGAAGGACTGATGCTAAGGCTGAAACTCCAGTACTTTGGCCACCTCATGGGAAGAGTTGACTCATTGAAAAAGACACTGATGCTGGGAGGGATTTGGGGCACGAGGAGAAGGGGACAACAGAGGATGAGATGGCTGGATGGCGTCACCAACTTGATGCATTGCTGCTGCTGCTAAGTCACTTCAGTTGTGTCGGACTCTGTGCGACCCCATAGACAGTAGCCCACCAGGCTCCCCCGTCCCTGGGATTCTCCAGGCAAGAACACTGGAGTGGGTTGCTATTTCCTTCTCCAATGCATGAAAGTGAAAAGTGAAAGTGAAGTCATTGGGTGAACTCTGGGAGTTGGTGGTAGACAGGGAGGCCCAGTGTGCTGTGATTCATGGGGTCACAGAGTTGTACATGACTGAGCGACTGAACTGAATTGAACTGAAAAATATCCAACTCTTTAAAGACCTGTACCACCAGGTTCCCTGGAGCACAGAGTGCCTCACTCCAGCCTGAACTTCCTCAGGGATTGTTGAAGGTCAATAGCTATAGCAGCATGGGATTCAATCTCCGTAGAGGCATGTGGCAAATGCCTCTGTTCTTCAGTCACTGGCAATGCTCTTGGTAAGTGCCAATTTGTAGTTGACACTGCCCCCTTGTGGTCATAAATCTGACCATACTTTGGGGGTCATTTCATTGTTATTTGTCCTGCGTTGCTGAGAAGGCTTATTTCCAGTTCTGAAGGTTTTTGTTGATAAGACACTCAATGTGCTATTAACTGGACTAGGTCTTCATAGTCAAAGATCTCTGGACACCTGTCTTCTAGTTATGGTCCAGGAAAGTATTCCCGCTCATTGCATCTTTTCATACCTAGAGTTACACTGTTACAACCATTGATCATATATCAAGTTATACATTTGATCAACTGCTTCAAGTCTAGTCATCATTATCATTGGAGGCTCAGTCATACCCTTGTTAATACAAGACATAATAATCTTGTGAAACAAGCAAAATACACATGGTATAGTTAATAACATTAGTTGAATTAAAAGTAAATATTTCAGTCATGAGCCTCCCACACCAAACCAGTTTTTTTAAAAGATTGTCAAGACTAGGGAATGGGTCACTTAAAGCAGAAATCTGATTTTTCATGTGGTTCATCAAATGTGTTACATTAAAGGATTTATTGGATATGAAAATATAGCATTCAGTTTGAACTGTAGCACAGATATCTCCCTGAGATGCTGTAAGGTGTCAAGGGTCTTGCAGTTGTGTAGCACTTCCTTTCTCATCAGAGATCTCAGAATCAATAGGCTAATAGTCCGATTACTATCATTTAAAGATGATGAAATTTGTTAAGGCTTAGATATGGTCAGTTACATCCTCCAACCCCATCCAAGGCACACACACACACACACACACACACACAAGCTGCTAAATGGTAATACCAGTAGAATACAGATCTTTGACCCACTGGGATCATACCAATGGCAGATTGGTTGGGGTTACCTCTAATTTGTTAACATCAGTTCAGTTCAGTCGCTCAGTTGTGTCTGACTCTTTGTGACCCCATGAATTGCAGCACGCCAGGCCTCCCTGTCCATCACCAACTCCCAGAGTTCACCTAAACTCATGTCCATCGAGTCAGTGATGCCATCCAGCCATCTCATCCTCTGTTGTCCCCTTCTTCTCCTGCCCCCAGTCCCTCCCAGCATTAGAGTCTTTTCTAATGAGTCTGCTCTTTGCATGAGGTGGCCAAAGTACTGGAGTTTCAGCTTTAGCATCATTCCTTCCAAAGAAATCCCAGGGCTGATCTCCTTCAGAATGGACTGGTTGGATCTCCTTGCAGTCCAAGGGACTCTCAAGAGTCTTCTCCAACACCACAGTTCAAAAGCATCAATTCTTCGGTGCTCAGCCTTCTTCACAGTCCAACTCTCACATCCATACATGACTACTGGAAAAAACATAGCCTTGACT
>NW_011495079.1:3250809-3255814 GCF_000754665.1 Bison bison bison
CAGATGTTGAGCTTTAAGCCAACTTTTTCACTCTCCACTTTCACTTTCATCAAGAGGCTCTTTAGTTCCTCTTCACTTTCTGCCATAAGGGTAGTGTCATCTGCATATCTGAGGTTATTGATATTTCTCCTGGCAATCTTGATTTCAGCTTGTGCTTCTTCCAGCCCAGCATTTCTCATGATGCACTCTGAATATAAGTTAAAATAACAGGGTGACAATATACAGCCTTGACCTACTCCTTTTCCTATTTGGAACCAGTCTGTTGTTCCATGGCCAGTCCTAACTGTTGCTTCCTGACCAGCATACAGGTTTCTCAAGAGGCAAATCAGGTGGTCTGGTATTCCCATCTCTTTCAGAATTTTCCACAGTTTATTGTGATCCACATAGTCAAAGGATTTGGCATAGTCAATAAAGCAGAAATAGATGTTTTTCTGGAACTCTCTTGCTTTTTCCACTATCAATGCAAAGAAATAGAGGAAAACAACAGAATGGGAAAGACTAGAGATCTCTTCAAGAAAATCAGAGATACCAAGGGAACATTTCATGCAAAGATGGGCTCAATAAAGGACAGAAATGTATGGGCCTAACAGAAGCAGAAAATATTAAGAAGAGGTGGCAAGAATACACAGAAGAACAGTACAAAAAAGATCTTCACGACCAAGATAAGCACGATGGTGTGATCACTGACCTAGAGCCAGACATCCTGGAATGTGAAGTCAAGTGGGCCTTAGAAAGCATCACTACAAACAAAGCTAGTGGAGGCGATGGAATTCCAGTTGAGCTCTTTCAAATCCTGAAAGATGATGCTGTGAAAGTGCTGCACTCAATATGCCAGCAAATTTGGAAAACTCAGCAGTGGCCACAGGACTGGAAAAGGTCAGTTTTCTTTCCAATCCCAAAGAAAGCTCAAACTACTGCACAATTGCACTCATCTCACACGCTAGTAAAGTAATGCTCAAAATTCTCCAAGCCAGGCTTCAGCAATATGTGAACTGTGAACTTCCAAATGTTCAAGCTTTTTAGAAAAGGCAGAGGAACCAGAGATCAAATTGCCAACATCCGCTGGATCATCGAAAAAGCAAGAGAGTTCCAGAAAAACATGTACTTGTTAACATATATGACCTTAAATTCATGGGAATCCCAGGCTACACCTTCGTATCCATCCCTGTAGATGTCAAGGTCATAAATTAGTGCCACAAATCCACTGAGTTCCATATCAGTTACTCTCTCTAAGGGTAATAATAGGCATAGTTCATAAAGCACCCAGCCTTGTCTCATAATTACCAGGTTAATCATTTTTAGTATGATTTAACCATTCCCAACATACAGCAGCCTTTAAACTTAAATGACCATAAAGTGAAGTGAAGTCGCTCAGTTGTGTCTGACTCTTAGTGACACCATGGACTACAGCCCACCAGGCTCCTCCGTCTATGGGATTTTCCAGGCAAGAGTACTGGAGTGGGGGGCCATTGTGACCATAGCCTAGTGTTAACCATGTAGATCCTTCCCATAGCTGTGGGAGTTTTCCTTT
The DNA here is from genome assembly GCF_000754665.1 of Bison bison bison. Lineage (NCBI taxonomy): Eukaryota > Metazoa > Chordata > Mammalia > Artiodactyla > Bovidae > Bison > Bison bison. Next base: position 3,252,341 of record NW_011495079.1, read on the forward strand.
TAATAGATGAGAGGTTAATTTTTTTTATTGAGACTTAGCTCATCACTCCGACTGAGTTTAAATGACCTTAAGAGAGAACTTAAATCTATGGGCAGCATCAGAGCAGGTATTATTAATTGGCCAGGTGAGAGGACCCCATTAGTAATATCATGAATAGATAGAATAGGACTGACCACTCATCTAAAATAAATTTCGTAGGGGTATCCAATCAGAGCCCTAGAGAAATCCACCAAGGTAACCCAGAAGTACTAGGCACAGGTAACTGGCCACAACCCAACAACTGGATTGAGTTTTAAACTAGCATAGAATCGTGTCCATGATAGAAAACATTTGGTTGATAGGCTTAAGTCCAAGGAATCAAGAAAACATTATAAATGATCATAAAAGTCAGATCAGCATCTTGGGCAAGCTATTTCTGATGTCATCTCTTCTCGTCCTAGTGTAGTAGTTTCCTCTGAGCATTGTTTTAGGGTGAGTTTGAGGTCAGCAGGCCTCTCTATAGACCAGTCCAGCTTAGGGCCTTTGGAAGTGGGAGTTAACCCAAGAGTCAATTTGCCCGAAGTTTCACTGGGCATGAGCTAGTTAAGAGTACCTGATAGAAAGGTCCTTCCATTCAGGTTGGAGACAATTCCTTAAATAATGTCTTCTTCCAGTCTTGATTGCAGGTCATGTATGAGGTATCTGAACTCCATCCAGAGACAGATTACTGAGATAAGCTTCAGAAACAACCCTAGGGTGTCCTTTAATAATTCAATTAAATTTTACATTAATATACCCTAACAACAAAGAACTATCCAGGAAATGAGTTTTAGTAGATACAGACCTCCATTAACAAACTGGGATTTAACATTCATTGAAACATCTTTTTCTCCCTAAAATCACCATCATTTTTACCAAATATAACCAAATTAAAACTTGTTTGTAATATAGGTCTGGTCGCAATAAACTTGGCCTGATGATTTATATAACCATAATTGATCATAGACTTTTTTGCTTTGCTGAGACTATAAAAGTCTCAGGCTGAACTTTTAAAATAAAACCTTTCAGGGCTAGGAAAGTCATGCCAAAGGTTTATCACAGATTTTGCCTAACAGATCTAATTCCTCCTTTCTCAAGGTCTCCAGAGTTACTTCAGATTTCTTTACCTGTTAGTGAGATAACCTTCCTAATTTATCTGATAAACTTACTGGAAACTAAGAGTTGCCAATCTATGGAGGGTTCCGATAGAGAGAAAATATTAAAAGTTTCAATTTGTTTATGAAATATAATTTTACCAAATTGCTGCCATAATTTGTTTGAGGGTAAGGTTTTATTTATACCTGGAAAACACAGATTCAAATCAGTAATTTTTCAGATAGAAACCTTAAAATTTATAAGCATATTCATCAGTTCATTCAGTCCTTTTGTTAATCTTTGTGAAGTCATCAGGTTTTTCATTAGAATCTTTACCCAGTTCAGAAATTGGTATTTATCCATAAGTCCTTTTTATAAATCTTCTTGAAGAGGAAGCATTTTTGTGAAACTTGGCTAGTGCTATGACAATATTTTGAGATAATAACTAGAATTATGCGTGATAACATTTTACCCAAACATATCAAAATTTTAGGAATTCCATACAGTTTCTAGCTAGCTAGCTAGCTAAGTCGCTTCAGTTGTGTCTGATTCTGTGCAACCCCACAGACGGAGCCCACCAGGCTCCGCCATCCCTAGGATTCTCCAGGCAAGAACACTGGAGTGGGATGCCATTTCCTTCTCCGACGGATGAAAGTGAAAAGTGAAAGTGAAGTTGTTCAGTCGTGTCCGACTCTTAAGCGACCCCATGGACTGCAGCCTACCCAGCTCCTCCATCCATGGGATTCTCCAGGCAAGAGTACTGGAGTGGGGTGCCATTGTCTTCTCCCATACAGTTTCTAGAATATCTATATTAGTAATATTTACCATACAATATAACCCGAGACTTATTACTCACCTGACAATACTTCCCATGTAATTCTGTATACAAAATGAACCTAATTAGTGTAATATCCCTCTCTGTGATGTTTCAGGGGCCCTCTGAAGCATCCCAAAGTAAGATAAAAATCTTCTTTGTTAGAATGATTTAGGAAGTTTTGTCAACAAATATAAAAAAGGTTTAGAACACTTAGTCAGATAGGATTATAGGTCATTGTGAAACAATAACTATTCACTTAGGCAAAGTAACAGTGAAGAATTTCAGAAGAGATCATTTAAGAGATAAAGAAACTTAAATCTATTATCAAAGGCAGTTCAATATCTGAAGAAAAGATGTCCTCTTAACAGAGAGAAAAGCTAAATTCAAGTTTTTGCACCAGCTTACTTTATTTAAAAGGTAAACTTAATTAACTTTACTTTAAACTTAGCCCTACCATATACATATACACCTTTAAGATCACAAAGGTGGCTCAGACGGTAAAGGGTCTGCCTGCAATGTGGGAGACCTGGGTTCGATTCCTGGGTTGAGAAGATCCCTTGGAGAAGGAAATGGCAATCCACTCCAGTACTCTTGCCTGGAAAATCCCATGGACTGAGGAGCCTGATAGGTTACAGTCCATGGGGTCACAAAGAGTCGGACATGACTGAGCGACTTCACTTTCACTCTCTTTCTTAACCATATACAAAACTCTCCTCTCATGGTTCTTTTCACAAACCTTATCACTCTCTGTACCCATTACTGTGTTCTTCCATCCTAAAAAGCCACCCCTAAGTCAGGCTTACTTCTTTTTCCCTTCACAAAATGCAATTCCATTCCTCATACCTTCTTTGCCAAAAACACACTTCCTACTTCCCTTAAGCAACCAAGAACTGATTTTTATATTAGCATTCTATAGATTGGTGAGCATAAATACCAATGATAATTCCTAAAACCTTGGTTTTCTTAGAGAGAACATTTTAGGATGGCACCAAACATAATTTAATCGAAAATCTCTTTAGTTTCTCTGTAAGAGGTAATTAGTATTTAGTAGTAAATGTTTCAAAATCTTATTGTATTTTGAAATGACTTAGCTATTCAATAGACTTCCAATACTTAGTTTAGTACAACCCTTTAGAAGTTCAAATTACCCCAATCTGGAGAGACTATTTTCAACAGACATTACTAAAGCATAATTATTCTTAATAGAGTTTATCTAAAGGTTCATATCTCATTTACATTTTTCTAGAAGTTTCTTCACTCGAGGTAATTTCCTTGCTGACAAAATTGTAACAGATATAATAATATTTAACTTATATTAAATTAACACAAAAGGAGACTCTACACATGGACATCATCAAATGGTCAACAGTGAAATCAGATTGATTATATTCTTTGCAGCCAAAGATGGAGAAGCTACATACAGTCAGCAAAAACAAGTCCGGAAGCTGACTGTGGCTCAGATCATGAACTCCTTATTGCCAAATTCAGACTTAAATTGAAGAAAGTAGGGAAAACGACTAGACCACTCAGGTATGACCTAAATC
>NW_011495079.1:3255914-3256143 GCF_000754665.1 Bison bison bison
GCAATGCCAAAAAATGCTCAAACTACTGCACAATTGCATTCATCTCACACGCTAGTAAAGTAATGCTCAAAATTCTCTAAGCCAGGCTTCAACAATATGTGATCCATGAACTACCAGATGTTCAAGCTGGTTTTAGAAAAGGCAGAGGAACCAGAGATCAAATTGCCATCATCTGCTGGATCATGGAAAAAACAAGAGAGTTCCAGAAAAGCATCTATTTCTGCTTTAT
>NW_011495079.1:3256243-3256962 GCF_000754665.1 Bison bison bison
CCCAAGAAAAAGAAATGCAAAAAAGCAAAAATGACTGTCTGAGGAGGCCTTACAAATAGCTGTGAAAAGAAGAGAAGCAAAAAGCAAAGGAGAAAAGGAAAGATATAAGCATCTGAATGCAGAGTTCTAGAGAATAGCAAGGAGAGATAAGAAGAGCTTCCTTGGTGACCAATGTAATAAAATAGAGGAAAACAATAGAATGGGAAAGACTAGAGATCTCTTCAAGAAAATTAGAGATACCAAGGGAACATTTCATGCAAAGATGGGCTCAATAAAGGACAGAAATAGTATGGACCTAACAGAAGCAGAAAATATTAATAAGAGGTGGCAAGAATACTCAGAAGAACTATACAAAAAAGATCTTCACGTCCCAGATAATCACGACGGTGTGATCACTGACCTAGAGCCAGACATCCTGGAATGTGAAGTCAAGTGGGCCTTAGAAAGCATCACTATGAACAAAGCTAGTGGAGGCGATGAAATTCCAGTGGAGCTGTTTCAAATCCTGAAAGATGATGCTGTGAAAGTGCTGCACTCAATATGCCAGCAAATTTGGAAAACTCAGCAGTGGCCACAGGACTGGAAAAGGTCAGTTTTCATTCCAATCCCAAAGAAAGGCAATGCCAAAAAATGCTCAAACTACTGCACAATTGCATTCATCTCACACGCTAGTAAAGTAATGCTCAAAATTCTCTAAGCCAGGCTTCAACAATATGTGA
>NW_011495079.1:3257062-3272806 GCF_000754665.1 Bison bison bison
CAAATAAGAAAAGAAGTACATCAAGGCTGCATATTGTCACCCTATTTATTTAACTTATATGCAGAGTACATCATGAGAAACGCTGGGCTGGATGAAGCACAAGCTGGAATCAAGATTGCCAAGAGAAATATCAATAACCTCAGATGTTCAGATGACACTTCCCTTATGGCAGAAAGTAAAGAAGAACTAAAGAGCCTCTTGATGAAAGTGAAATAGGAGAGTGAAAAAGTTGGCTTAAAGCTCAACATTCAGAAAACGAAGATCCTGGCATCTGGTCCCAGCACTTCATGGCAAATAGATGGGTAAACAGTGGAAACAGTGGCAGACTTTATTTTGGGGGGCTCCCAAATCACTGCAGATGGTGACTGCAGCCATGAAATTAAAAGACACTTACTCCTTGGAAGGAAAGTTATGACCAACCTAGACAGCATATTAAAAAGCAGAGATATTACTTTGCCAAGAAATGTCCATCTAGTCAAGGTTATGGTTTTTCCGGTAGTTACGTATGGATGTGAGAGTTGGACTGTAAAGAAAGCTGAGCACCGAAAATTGATGCTTTTGAACTGTGGTGTTGGAGAAGACCCTTGAGAGTCCCTTGGCCTGTAAGGAAATCCAATTCCCAGTCCATCCTGGGGGAAATCAGTCCTGAATATTCACTGGAAGGACTGATGTTGAAGCTGAAACTCCCAATACTTTGGCCACCTGATGTGAAGAACTGACTCATCTGAAAAGACCCTGATGCTGGGAAAGATTAAAGGCAGGAGGAAAAGGGGATGACAGAGGATGAAGTGGTTGGATAGCATCACCAACTCAATGGACATGAATTTGGCCAAACTCCGGGAGTTGGTGATGGACAGGGAGGCCTGGCGTGCTGCAGTACTTGGGGTTGCAAAGAGTCGGACACGACTGTGCGACTGAACTGAACTCAACTGAACTTATATTAAACCTAGGTACAATGAAAATATTCTGCTTACTGTTAATTACTCTTAGACATGCCTACATTATTTAGATCAAGAAACAAACATTAATATCAGGTATTTAATACTGAATATTTCCCTGTTCATGTGAACCTGAAATTCATTTAGGTTAATTTGTCTTGTATTTAGAATTATTTCATTTGTAAGTGCTTACTTTTTTTTTAAAGACCAACTAAATTAGAGCTCATTTACAAACAGATATCAGCAATCAGCAATATTATCCCCAAAAAACCCCAAAAAACAAAGACACACTGAGACATACATATATCCAAATAGACAAAAGAGATTCTATTGCTTTCTTTTCCAAACTTAGTTATGAATTAGATATCACAGTACAAAACTCACTAGTTGTCGACAATGGTTGGAATAAGATTTTTAAAGGCTTTGTTCCCCTTGTTTTTTCCTTTTGATTTTAGGAATTAGAGATGGTCTAGATAAGTGATCCAGAGAACTCTGGTCTAAAGGTATAGGAAGAGTTATTTTCTCAGGGTAAGAATTTTTAAAGAGATAATTTTTTTCTGCAAGCTTTCTTTGGTGTCTAAAGAATATTCTGACCACATTGTCAAAAATCGTATTTTTCTGTTGTCATAGTTTTATAGCCAGAATTTAGACCAGATAGGGTTCAAATTGGCCCTGATAACAATGGGAGATTGGTTTCAGCAGGGATTGTCCCTCTGGGGAAGTAGGGGTCTTAGTTTGATCAGCCTGTGGCTGTTGATTACAGGAGGAAGTCCTGGACATAAGGGAACTTCAGTCCATTTTCCTATCCTAGGTCAATAAAGATCTAATATTTTTAGGCCATTTTTCTTGTCATTGGCTCATAGCTATAGATTGACCAGTCATTTAGAAAAATTTCCCAGGGGGTTCCCAGGTGGGTTGTGGAAACTTAGAGTGAGCAATTCACATATTGGCTCAAGCAGTTTGTACCAGATGTCTGTGCACCCAAACCAAACCACCAAGCCAAACCGAACCAGAACTTCACCAGCCAGGAGTCACACTCCAAATGAAACAAAAAGCACAGAGATGCCTAGAAATCAAAAGGCAAGTGGCAAGAGTGCCCCCCAAAGATCCTAAAGTGATGCCCCCAAATCAAAAGCCAAATGGCATAAATGCCAAATGTGACTGCCCAGTTCCACTAGGCCTGTGACCTGGCAAAGTCAGTGCTGGAAGTCTTTTTATTTCTGATAGTTGCAAGCAATTTCTTGTTGATGTTCTACGAAGAAGTTACTCTATCATTTCCTCTTTTAGAAGCTTCTAGATACCAGTCAAAGTAAGAAGGGCTGGCCTTTCCTAATTGTGCTTGCAAAAAAAATACCAGTTTTGGAATATCAGAAGAACCCCAATTTGGCCATTTTAGGTTGAGATCTCTTTTAGTATAATCTCTCCAATTAACTAGGTCCTTGCAAGTATGACCTCTGTATTGTACACAAATCTGGCTAGAGTGTAAGTCAGAGACTGGCTTTCTGACACCCCTTTGTTTCCATTTTTGAGAGATTCTGTTTCCCATTTTAAGCTGAATTTGTCAGGGATAAAAATCCCTAGTAAACTTGTGTAGTGGGCCCATGTTCTGCCTGTGAGCTTAACTCCTCCAGGAGTCAACCCACAGTCATTTCAGCTCATCTTATGTGTCTCAGATTCTGCCTCTGGCAATCTAAGACCACCGTGGCTGCTCAGGTTGATGAATGGCCAGTTCTTATGTGCGACCCCAGACGACAAGTATTTTAATTAATGAGTGGGTTTCCCTATGGGACCACTGCACGGTATGAGGAGTAGGCCTCCACCACTCCCGTAAATTTCTCAGTTAACTGAGAAAACTGAAACTGGCCAGGAGGAGTCTTGTCCCTTTTCTTCAGAGCAAAGCTCTCATTTATTTTTCTCACTTTTATCCTGACAAATTCTTTAATGGCAGTCAAATTGAGGAAAAGTGTCAGACCAGTCTCTTACTTAACCACTCAGCCAAGACCATGCAGTCCCCTACAACGAAGCAACATCAGCATCTTTCAGCCAAGCCCCGAGTATTCCTCAATTTTTTTCCAATCAAGCCCCCCTACCCAGTACCTTTCCACTGGGTGGGCAATTCTGGCATCTTTCAGCCAGCTCCCCACCCAGTATCTTTTGCCTGGGTGAGAATTTCTGGGTATCTTTCAACCAAGCCCCACTTAGTGTCCAGACCATGAGTGAGTATGCCCTGGATGTTCACCTGCCTCCAGTATCTTTCCTACTGGGAGAGGGCAGGTAAGCTGCTCCACTGCCAAATAAAACTCAGAACCTCAACCAATTTGGGAGATTCGAGAATCAGGAGAGACTTACCCAAATTCGTCTGCACTCCCCGAGGAGGCGGATGGGCGCAAGGGGCCGCTGCTGGTACCAAAGCTCCGGTTCCTCGTGGAGTCCAGTCGAAGGAAAGAAGTCCACTCAGGGTCCCTTTGTCGGTCGCCATAACTGTCAACTAAAAAAAGATGTACAACTTGAGAGTTGTGAGTTAAGTTTTATTTGGGGTAAAATGAGGACTGCAGCCCAGGAGCCAGCATCTCAAACAGCTCTGAAAGATTGCTCCAGAGGGGCAGTGGGGGAAAGTCAATATATAAGGTTTTGGTGAAGGGGGAGTTCAGTGCCATGAAGCACTCAAAAAAAGGTTTTTGTTAGTCATGAGGATCTGATGTCACCGTGAGGAGATTCAATGCTTCTCTAGATATGAGGATATGCAAGGATTGAGATCATAAAATCTGTTCCTAAAAACATCCAACTGTTTAAAGACCTGTCCCACCAGATTCCCTGGAGCACAGAGTGCCTCACTCCACCCTGAACTCCCTCAGGGATTGTTGAAGGTCAACAGCTTTAGCAGCAGGGGATTCGATCTCCGTAGAGGCAGATGGCAAATGCCTCTGTTCTTCAATAGTTGGCAATGCTCTTGGTAAGTGCAAATTTGTAGTTAACACCCCAAATTATAGATGTAGGCCAGAGAAATTAAATAACTTTCCAGGTTCACGTTGCTAGTAGCAATGTTAGAGGCAAAATTATATCCAGGCAATTCTGACTGTAAAATCTTTCATACTGCCTCCTATGAGCGGTCAAAAGTTTAAAATACTATCTCCTCCATATTCTTTCTCCTTCTGTATTCAGGACCATCAATAAGTGAAGTCTTGCTCCTCTAAACTTCTGTTAGGTGTAACCCATGGGAATTTGTTAAACACTGTCCATATCATCATTATTCAGGTACATATCATTTTCCTAAATTAAGCCTTAATCTTTTAGAAGACAGAAAAGTTCTCCTAGATTCCTTTTGCCCTTCAAGATTCTTTGCATAGAATGCTGAGAAAGATTTGTGGTTGAGATGAGTCCCCTTTTGGAGTTCACCCCAAAAGAGAGACATGATTTTATTTTAAATAGGACAGACACCTCAGTTCTGCCTGCCCATTGATCACTCTTATCTTTAGAGTCTTCAGCTGTGTGAAACAGAAGAACAAGAAACAAGGTGGAATAGATGACATCCAGTGGGGCAAGCCTTGCTAATTTTTGTTGACTGGTCCATTGAAGTGGTAATGAGACAGAATTACTGCCTAGGGTTACAGCAGACCTGGAGCTCTTCTGCCTTGTTATTCTCTTTTCCTGGGGGATTAGCAACCCAGGCAGACAGTTTCTTTCTGCCAGGCAAACACCAAACCTCATGGTGAAGTGACAAGAAATATCCACCCCAGTGCGCATCTTCCTAAGAAGGCCTAAGGCAGAGTGCTGACTTTCCCTGTAGTTCCCAGGCGATCCAATCGGCCATAAAGTACAATTCAGAGCACCATGCTACAGGGAAAAACAAGCAAACAGAAAAGAAAAAAGTCCAGTCTGCATGCTGATTTTGTCTAATGTGGCATTTGCACACAGGGGTGGCCACAGCTCTTTCATGCTACTGCCAGATTAATTCTTTCCAAACATGGCTCCAGTGAGGCACTAGTTCTACCTCCTAAAAAACGCAGCCCGGGGAATGCAAGATTTGCCACAGTTCGGCATTAATCTATAGTTCTTTTGTTCCTATCATTTCAAATTTCAACCAACAATCTCCTACATTTATTCTATACTTTTTCATGCCTTTAAATGTGCCGGGTTTCTTTCAGTAACTCAAAAGCCTAGCCATGCTTTACAGCAGCTGACTTGCTCCACCATTGAAAACCTACTCTGACTGCACCTCTTGGCTGAACTATCTCCTGTCTCTGCTGACAATGGTTTTCTCGGGGCATTTTTATGTTTTCTTGTCTAGCTCATGTTTGTTCAAACTGCAGAGCCCAGTCTAATGCCCAGGACATAACAGGCATCTCAATCCATGTTTGTGGAACAAACAATGATTTTTTTTACTCAATGTAGCTTTGGAAACAAAATAGAAAATTTACACAGCATCATCACTTTCAAGGGTTGAAGACAATTCCCAGTTTTCAAGGACTGATGGTAAAGAAGGAATTCATAGGGCCTGGACTCCATCTTAGGCCTATTCATGCTGATCATGCTCGGCCACCTTTCCAGGGGACTCTGAACTCTGTGTTTAGTGCCTATGAAACTAACATCAGAAGGATAAGACCCCTTCCAGACAGGGGAACCTTGAAGATCGTACCTAGGTTACTCATCACCTGAGAGAAAACATACACTAATCACCCCTTCCTCCAGACAGGCCATACATTTTTCTGTATCTATCAGAGTGTAACCTCGGGCTTACTGATTATTGGCTAATTGTTTGACTGTTTGAGCACATAGCACGTGAATGATGGGGTTATTGGGATTGTATTTTTCTTGGTTTATGTAAGTCTCAAGGAATTTGGGGTGGTGGGTTCAGACACGTACACACGGGTATAAAAGATTTTCACAAATGCTGGTCGGGGTCCTTGGCTAAGAGGAGACTGCGCTGGGCCAGCCGGTGTAATAAACTGCACTCCATTATCTGCATTGTCCTTCTGAGTAAGTTTGTTTCCCGGAATGCGTGGCTACAACAATGGCTCTGGAGTCTCCTCAACACTTTTGTACCTCAGTGATATACCCGATACCTCTAGATTTTCCTGTTACAGGAAAACAACACTGAATAATATTAATGTACTCCATCACCTGGGTGCCTGATCTGTGCTAAATCACTTCACATTCACACCCCTAGTCCTCCTGGAGACATACTGATGATGGCTATCTTGGTTTAGAGAAGACAGATGAATAAACCTGAAAGATCAACATCCCTGCCCAGAGCTGCACTGAGAGTGAGTGCTGGTGCCATGATTCGTATCCAAGTCCCTCTGGCCCCAAATCTAGCTTTTCCCGCACCACCCCATATTATCTCTTTGAACCGCACAGCAGGTTCTACGGAATTTTCTGTTATTTCTCTATCACTTCTCTGAGGTTCATTTCCCACTCCCACAGCTTCACAAAAGGCCAATTACACCCACCAGTGACTTGCTGGAATCCTCTAATAGGATTTCCGATGGCTGTTCTGTGTCTGCATAGTCTGCTCCTCTCTACCAAGTGCAGAGCTCCCAGGGGGCACAGGCCACAGGTCACTTCAGCTGCTTGTTTTTACACTCTCAGCCCAAACTCCTGAGAAATCTGTATGCAGATCAAGAAGCGACAGTTAGAACTGGACATGGAACAACAGACTGGTTCTAAATTGGGAAAGGAGTATGCCAAGGCTGTATATTGTCACCCTGCTTATTTAACTTATATGCAGAGTACATCATGAGAAATGCCAGGCTGGATGAAGCAGAAGCTGAAATCAAGACTGCCGGGAGAAATATCAATAACCTCAGATATGCAGATGACACCATCCTTATGGCAGAAAGCAAAGAGGGACTGAAGAGCCTCTTGACGAAAGTGAAAGAGGAGGGTGAAAAAGTTGGCTTAAAAGTCAACATTCAAAAAACTGAGGTCATGGCAACCAGTCCCATCACTTCAAGACAAATAGATGGGGAAACAATGGAAACAGTGAGATACTTTATTGTTTTGTACTTCAAAATCACTGCAGATGGTGACTTCAGACATGAAATTACAAATGCTTGCTCCTTGGAAGAAAAGTTATGACCAACCTACACAGCATATTCAAGAGCAGAGACATTACTTTGCCAACAAAGATCTGTCTAGTCAAAGCTATGGCTTTCCAGTAGTCATGTATGGATGTGAGAGTTGGACTATAAATAAATCTGAGCACCAAAGAATCGATGCTTTTGAACTGTGGTGTCAGAGAAGACTCTTCAGAGTCCCTTGGCCTGTAAGGAGATCCAACCAGTCCATCCTGGGGGAAATCAGTCCTGAATATTCATTGGAAGGACTGATGTTGAAGCTGAAACTCAATACTTTGTTCACCTGATGTGAAGAACTGACTCATTTGAAAAGACCCTGATGTTTGGAAACATTGAAGGCAGGAGAAAAGGGGATGACAGAGGATAAGATGGTTGGATGGCATCACCAACTCAACGGACATGATTCTGAGCAAGCTTTGAGAGTTGGTGATGGACAGGGAAGCCTGGCATGCTGCAGTCCATGGAGTTGCAGAGTCAGACATGACTGAGCAAATGAACTGAACTGAACTTTACCACTTTACCACTCTGGGATCCTTGCATGTTTTTAGGTCTCACTGACAAAGTAAAATTAGTAAAATGTGGCTAATAAGAGGTGTGTGTGTGTGTGTGTGTGTGTGTACAATTGTGTCCTGCTTTTTGCAATTCCATGGACTGTAGCCCACCAGGCTCCTCTGTCCATGGGATTTTCCAGGGAAAAATACTGGAGTGAGTTGCCATTTCCTTCTCCCGGGAATCTTCTTGACCCAGGGACTGAAACTGAATCTCCTGCATTGGCAAGAGGATTCTTTACCACTACTGCTACATGAGAAGCCTTTTTAAATCATTACTTTCATTTGTTGAGATTTTTAAGCATTTAGTTTTATTTTTTTTTTTTTTACTATCAAATCAAAAACATGTATTTCCTTAAAAAATCTTTAGCTTTCTTTGCTAGTTGATTTTGTAATTTCAAAAATATAACATGTATTTTACAAATGAGCTTTGCTGTCACTTAATAGAGTAAGGAAAAAAATTCAGGAGATTTGGTGGAGTCCAAGATCTCCTGGAGAAGGAAATGGTAACTCACTCCAGTATTCTTGCCTGGAAAATCCCATGGATGGAGGAGCCTGGTAGGCTACAGTCCATGGGGTAGCAAAGAGTCAGACATGACTGAGAGACTTCACTTTTCACTTTTCAAAGTCTGGAGACTGGTTGGTTTCCACTCAGTACTAGTGGAAATATAATATCGGATAAGGTCTTAACTTATATCCTTTAAGAAGGCATGGTCTGACACAACACTATGGGTCCCAGGAGTTAAAAACTGAACTTTTCTTTCTGCCTGTATGGTATGGCCTGCTAGTCTCATAATTATAAAGAATAGTATCAGAATTTTTGGTGGGCTTGCTGAGGAGCAGAATTCTTCCATTCCCTCCATCCTTCCCCCAAGGTTACAGGTATCCTCCTCAGATATCTTCCACTCTTTGGCCAAACGCTGAACTAAGGACCATTGTTAAAGAATAATACAGGATGGGAGGCCACCAGTCCAATTGAACTCCTGACTATTGCTGCTATTAAAAGCCTGATAGGAATTTTTTTTTTTTTTTTACCTTTTCTCCTAAGTTAGAATAAAACTATGCACTCAGAGGGAAAGACACAATGGAAGAGCAGTTCAACGTCTTCATCATTCAGGCTGTAATCCAGTTCTTTGGGGAACAGGAACCAATGGAATTTGTCTTGAAAAATCTCTGGGAAGCTGGACTTGTGGCTGTAGAAAGTAGTTTAAAGTTCACCTGTCTTTTTGCCCATCCCCAAAGCTTCCCTATTCTTGTCGACATAGAGATGTTAGAAACAGAATTGTCCTGAACTTGAAATTTTAAATTACACTAGATCTTTGATAGAAGCAAATATGCCTCCAAACTCTATCCTGCTATCTTGGAGAAAACATGAATACTTTCTCTGTGACTTTGTACTATAGATTTTCTACCTCCATTTTCTCTAGGAACCAAGAACCATTATTTACAATGTAAAACTTTGGGGAGAAACCTCTCATCAAAGAGGGGAAAAGAAAAGGGAGATATTTGGAAACTGGGCAAATAAGAAATCTTAAAAAAATCTTATTTGAAAATGTTAGTTTAAAAAAAATTGGCCATTTGAACAAATTTAACCTTTTCCAATTGCCCAAACAAAAATTTGATCCACTATTCTTTTATAAACTAGTGAATTCTGTACTATAGTACTCATTACATGACTGAACTGTTTTCAGTAACAAAACTATAAGATCTCTATTTGTGTCTGCCTGTATGTCTACGTGTCTACATATGAATGTTGTAAATTTGTAACATTTTTCTACCATTAGATGGTAACACCGAAACTAATTTCTAAAGAGCTCTTTTTAACTGGTTTAGGATTAAGTGTTTATAAATTAAATATTTCTAAAGTTCTCATAAATATAATGATAACTAACCCAAATGCTTTTCTAGTTTACATTATCTGGGAAAATGCTCACTATTAAAGTTAATTTAAATTTTTTGGTTTAATTAAAATAGGCATGTCTTTGTTCTTGCCTGGAGAATCCCAGGGACGGGGGAGCATGGTGGGCTGCCATCTATGGGGTCGCGCAGAGTTGGACACGACTGAAGCGACTTAGCAGCAGCAGCAGCAGCAGCAGTCCAGAAGCATTTTTACTTGGACAATTAAAAAACTGATTCCCCTGTATCAGTCTCCAAAATATAAGAGGAAATTATTCTGACATTGGAAGCTCCAAACAGTTTGTAAAACCCCTGCAGTCTGAGGACTTCATGTTGGACACCTTGTGGACCCTGCACGATGCAGAGGGGCAAAGAGGGAAAGCAGCTTGACACCCTTCTCCAAGGAGGGCCACAGAACAAAGCCCAAAACCCTGGGAGATCAGGGTTTTGGAGGCCCTTAGGTTGCCCCTGGTACGGCAGAGTCACCAAAGTCCCGATTAGCTCACCTGGCCTGTAGAAATACGTAGTCTACGCAACGCTTAAGGGAAATCCTCCTGGTAGTCTAGCTCTGGCGCTATGTTTGGTTCCCACCGCAGATTGCAAACCCAGGGCAGGGTCCTAGGTGGGCACAGCTGACTGCTCCAAGGACTCCCAGACAGGAGCGCCCCTGGGACTGCGGCAGTTTCTTGGCCAGCCCCACAACCTGGCACTGTTGGACATTCCATACAGGAGCAGGTTGGTGGTGGCAGGCCTTTCTGACATGACAGGGGCATGGTAGTTGGGGTTCAGCTTCCCTGGGGACAAGACACCGCAAGTCTAAGTTGCTGGAGCTGCTCATCTGCTTTTTCTAGACATTCCTTTGGAAGCAGTGAAGGGGAATAAGCCTCCTTTGCCCAGGTGCTCATTTTGAGGAGGAGGAGTGAGGTATGCCACCTTGCTTGTTTTGACTACCTTTCATATGGGTGGGTGGAGAAGGCAATGGCACCCCACTCCAGTACTCTTGCCTGGAAAAATCCCATGGATGGAGGAGCCTGGTAGGCTGCAGTCCATGTGGTCGCTAAGAGTTGGACACGACTGAGCGACTTCATTTTTGTTTTTCACTTTCATGCATTGGAGAAGGAAATGGCAACCCACTCCAGTGATCTTGCCAGGAGAATCCCAGGGACGGGGGAGCATGGTGGGCTGCTGTCTCTGGGGTCACACAGAGTTGGACGCGACTGAAGCGACTAAGCAGCAGCAGCAGCAAGCAGCAGGCATGTCTTAGTGTAATTTGCATTAAATATAAAACTTTTATTCTACCTGTTATCTCATCTTATCTCTGTTACAAAATTTGTCAGCAAGAAAAAAAAAACTTGGCATGATAAATTTTTCATGTCATAATTGATAATGAATTAAATAGATGTAAGATGAGTTTTTAGGTGAAATAATTATATTCTATGGTAAATGTACTTATAAATAACTTTCAAAACCTTTGGGTAACTTGAAACTTTAGGATTTTGCTAAGTTAAATTAGGTCCCTATAGTCAAAGCTATGGTTTTTCTAGTAGTCATGTACAGATGTGAGAATTGGATCATAAAAGTTGAGTACCAAAGTATTGATGCTTTTGAACTGTGGTGCTGGAGAATATTCTTGAGAGTCCCTTGGACAGCAAGGGACTGTCAAACCACTCAATCCTAAAGGAAATCAACCTTGTATATTCATTGGAAGGACTGTTGCTGAAGCTCCAATAATTTGGCCACCTGTTGTGAAGAGCTGACTCATTGGGAAAGACCTTGATGCTGGGGAAGATTGAAGGCAAAGGAAAAGAGGGCAGCAGAGGATGAAATAGTTATGTAGCATCACTGACTCAATGGACATGAATTTGAGCAAACTCTGGGACGTAGTTGAGGACAGAGGAGCCTGGCCTGCTGCAGTCCATGGGATCACAAAGAGTCACATACAACTTAGCAACTGACCAACAACAACAAAGTTAAATTAAATGATGGACATTTACTGAATATCCAGATCATTTCCATACAAGATAGACTATTGAACATTAATTATTGAACATACTTTATCTGCTTCTGGTTTCCTATTACAGAGGAACTGAAACCAAGTGGGACCTTGAGGGGCTTCTGGGACAGAAGCATTTCTGTGTTCCCCATTTCTTGTTTGTAGGGAATAAACTCCAGCTTCCATGAACTTACCCAAGTTCCAAAGGACAGATTCAAACAGTTGCTAATCAGGGAAGGGAGAGGAATGCAGAGACAAGGGAGGAGCAGATATGATATAATAGTGCAGCCCTGGGGCAGGGTCCAGGTTTCCCCTCAAGGGATACACATAACTATCTCTGAGTTCTTTAGAACTAAAACCACCAACAAATGGAATACGTTAACTACTTGATGAAGCACTCTTCATCCCAGAGAGCAGGTCACAGTCTGATGACTTCCAGAACCACCACTCATCAGATTAATTTGAGGCCAGATTAAAGGGATGCAGGTCCTGCACATACCCTGATCCTATCAACAATCCCATCCTTGAACCAGTGCTATAAAACTCCTCACCAAATCCCCCCAGTTGGGACACAGTTTTGAGGGGCACAAGCCTGCTGTGTCCCCCTTTGCCTGGCAAAGCAACAAAGTTATTCTTTTCTGTTTTGACCAGAACTTTGTCTCAGAGATTCAATTCAGCATGGGTTCATAGAGGCTGAGTTTTCAGCATCGGTGTGGCCATGTGACTCAGTTCTGTCCAGTGCCACATGAAGGGAAATGAAGTGTTCAACTTCGGTGTTCTGACCTTAATATGAAGATGGATGGGATCGGATGGTGAAAGCTGAAGACATTGTCTCTGGTCTAAGATGAAACATATATGTTAAAGTTGGCAGAATCAGATAGAAAGAACATGGACCATAATGACTTTGGAGCTGCCTTATCACCTTAGATCACTGACCCACCCTTTAATGTGAGAGAAAAGTAAATTTTAACTTCTTTAAGGCACTATGATTTTTTGCGTCTTTGTTATAGAACCCAAAAAGTTATGCTAGCCTCTCCACTTTCATGGTCCTGTCCCTCTCATCCTCCCCCTTCCTAAACAACATGACTCACTCTATCCAGTGTGCCTGTCTTATACAGAGGGTTCTCTGGGCTTCTGTTGTGAACACCTGCTAAACTTTGTTAAAATCTCATTGCTTTGGAGTTACTAGTCCTCCTCTCTGGTGTATGGAGTCCAAACCTAAAGCTGGCCTCCAATACTTATATAAATTATTTTTCAAAATTTAGTTCATGTTCATTCTGATTACCTGAATTCTGATGTTTCCTGTCTCCTCTTAATATGTTCAACTTCCTTAAGGTGGACTCAATAATGACTATAATCTTAGTGATAGGGATAGAATAGGATAGCCATACAAGTAGCTGTAGATGTCCCGGTAGGGGATTAAGAATAGAGAGGAAGCCTAGGGAACTTTGGGAGACCACCGTAAGTTAATCACTCGATAAAGCTATTGGACCATTGTAGAACAAGGGAGGCTTGCTTAACTATAAAGCATGAGATATGCCCCAGGTCATTAAGTGAAAAAAAAATGTTATCAGACTTCTGCTGATTTGAATAATTGCTATGACACTCTTAGTTTGATCTCATAGGGTCAGATACTCTCCTGATTGATACAAAGGAGTTAGTGATATAAGCCTGGTATCTACTCAAAAAAATGAGGAAGAAGGCAATCTTTTCTCCCTTCCCAACTTTCCTTTGACTATAAAAATGTAGCCCACTTAATCCTCAGGGCTGAGCCTCTTCACCTTTCAGCCTGCATCTCTCACAAGCACCCTGCATTAATAAATCTACTTCTTGCCTATCACTTTTCCCCTCGTTGAATTCCTTCTGCTCTGAGACACAAAGAACCTAATCCCTGGGAAGTAAGTGAGTGATTCTAATCAAAAGACCATGGATTGTAGGTTTTTCTCTTTCATCTTCGGACTAAACTACAAAGCTACAGTCATCAAAACAGTATGGTACTGGCACAAAGATAGAAGTATAGATCAATAGAACAAAATAGAAAGCCCAGAGTAAATCCACGCACCTATGGACACTTTATCTTTGACAAAAGGAGGCAAGAATATACAACGGAGGAAAGACAATCTCTTTAACAAGTGGTGCTGGGAAAACAGGTCAACCACTTGTAAAAGAATGAAATTAGAACACTTTCTAACACCATACACAAAAATAAACTCAAAATGGATTAAAGATCTAAATGTAAGACCAGAAACTACAAAACTCCTAGAGGAAAACATAGGCAAAACACTCTCCAACATAAACCACAGCAGGATCCTTATGACCTACCTCCCAGAGTAATGGAAATAAAAGCAAAAATAAACAAACGGGACCTAATTAAACTTAAAAGCTTCTGCACAACAAAGGAAACTATAAGCAAGGTGAAAAGACAGCCTTCAGAATGGGAGAAAATAATAGCAAATTAAGCAACAGACAAACAACTAATCTCAAAAATATACACGCAACTCCTACAGCTCAATGCCAGAAAAATAAATGACCCAATCAAAAAATGGGCCAAAGAACTAAATAGACATTTCTCCAAAGAAGACATACAGATGGCTAACAAACACATGAAAAGATGCTCAACATCACTCGTTATCAGAGAAATGCAAATAAAAACCACCATAAAGTACCATCTCATGCCAGTCAGAATGGCTGCTATCAAAAAGTCTACAAACAATAAATGCTGGAAAGGGTGTGGAAAAAAGGGAACCCTCTTACACTGTTGGTGGGAATGCAAACTAGTGTAGCCACTATGGAGTACAGTGTGGAGGAGATTCCTTAAAAAACTGTAAATAGAACTGCCATATGACCCAGCAATCCCACTGCTGGGCATACACACAAAGGAAAAACCAGAATTGAAAGAGACACATGTACCCCAATGTTCATCGCAGCACTGTTTACAATAGCCAGGACATGGAAGCAACTTAGATGTCCATCAGCAGACAAATGGATAAGAAAGCTGTGGTACATATACACAATGGAATATTACTCAGCCATTAAAAAGAATGCATTTGAATTCTAATGAGGTGGATGAAAACTGGAGCCTATTATAGAGTGAAGTAAGTCAGAAAAAAAAACACCAATACAGTATACTAATTCATATATATGGAATTTAGAAAGATGGTAACGATGACCCTACATGTGAAACAGCAAAAGAGACACAGATGTAAAGAGTAGTCTTTTGGACTCTATAGGAGAAGGCGAGGCTGGGATGATTTGAGAGAATAGCACTGAAACATGTATATTATCATATGTGAAACAGATTGCCAGTCCAGGTTTGATACATGAGACAGGGTGCTCAGGGCTGGTGCTCTGTGATGACCCTGAGTGATGGGATGGGGAGGGAGGTGGGAGGTGGGTTCAGGATGCGGAACACATGTACACCCATGGCTGATTTATGTCAATGTATGGCAAAAACAACTACAATATTGTAAATTAATTAGCATCCAATTAAAATAAATAAATAATAATAATACACTAATAATGAGAAAATAGAAAGAGAAATTAAGGAAACAATTCCATTCACCATTGCAATGAAAAGAATAAAATACTTAGGAATATATCTACCTAAAGAAACTAAAGACCTATATATAGAAAACTATAAAACACTGGTGAAAGAAATCAAAGAGGACACTAATAGATGGAGAAATATACCATGTTTATGGATTGGAAGAATCAATATAGTGAAAATGAGTATACTACCCAAAGCAATTTATAGATTTAATGCAATCCCTATCAAGCTACCAACGGTATTCTTCACAGAGCTAGAACAAATAATTTCACAATTTGTATGGAAATACAAAAAACCTCAAATAGCCAAAGCTATCTTGAGAAAGAAGAATGGAACTGGAGGAACCTACCTGCCTGACTTCAGGCTCTACTACAAAGCCACAGTCATCAAGACAGTATGGTACTGGCACAAAGACAGAAATATAGATCAATGGAACAAAATAGAAAGCCCAGAGATAAATCCACACACCTATGGACACCTTATCTTTGACAAAGGAGGCAAGAATATACAATGGATTAAAGACAATCTCTTTAACAAGTGGTGCTGGGAAAACTGGTCAACCACTTGTAAAAGAATGAAACTAGAGCACTTTCTAACACAATACACAAAAATAAACTCAAAATGGATTAAAGATCTAAACGTAAGACCAGAAACTATAAAACTCCTAGAGGAGAACATAGGCAAAACACTCTCTGACATACATCACAGCAGGATCCTCTATGACCCACCTCCCAGAATATTGGAA
>NW_011495079.1:3272906-3273910 GCF_000754665.1 Bison bison bison
AATAGACATTTCTCCAAAGAAGACATATAGATGGCTAACAAACACATGAAAAGATGCTCAACATCACTCATTATCAGAGAAATGCAAATCAAAACCACGATGAGGTACCATTTCACACCAGTCAGAATGGCTGCGATCCAAAAGTCTACAAGCAATAAATGCTGGAGAGGGTGTGGAGAAAAGGGAACCCTCTTACACTGTTGGTGGGAATGCAAACTAGTACAGCCACTATGGAGAACAGTGTGGAGATTCCTTAAAAAACTGGAAATAGAACTGCCTCATGATCCAGCAATCCCACTGATGGGCATACACACTGAGGAAACCAGAAGGGAAAGAGACACGTGTACCTCAATGTTCATCGCAGCACTGTTTATAATAGCCAGGACATGGAAGCAACCTAGATGTCCATCAGCAGATGAATGGATAAGAAAGCTGTGGTACATATACACATGGAGTATTACTCAGCCATTGAAAAGAATACATTTGAATCAGTTCTACTGAGGTGGATGAAACTGGAGTCTATTATACAGAGTGAAGTAAGCCAGAAAGAAAAACACCAATACAGTATACTAACATATATATATGGAATTTAGAAAGATGGTAACAATAACCCTGTATACGAGACAGCAAAAGAGACACTGATGTATAGAACAGTCTTTTGGACTCTGTGGGAGAGGGAGAGGGTGGGATGATTTGGAAGAATGGCATTGAAATATGCGTAATATCATATATGAAACGAGTTGCCAGTCCAGGTTCGATGCACGATACTGGATGCTTGGGGCTGGTGCACTGGGACGACCCAGAGGGATGGTATGGGGGGGAGGAGGGAGGAGGGTTCAGGATGGGGAACACATGTATACCTGTGGCGGATTCATTTCGATATTTGGCAAAACTAATACAATGTTGTAAAGTTTAAAAATAAAATAAAATTTAAAAAAAAGAAGAAAGAAAGAACACATTCTAAGATGTCTGGCTCTAGGTGAGTGATCACACCATCGTGATTA
>NW_011495079.1:3274010-3296464 GCF_000754665.1 Bison bison bison
TATGCGTAATATCATATATGAAACGAGTTGCCAGTCCAGGTTCGATGCACGATACTGGATGCTTGGGGCTGGTGCACTGGGACGACCCAGAGGGATGGTATGGGGGGGAGGAGGGAGGAGGGTTCAGGATGGGGAACACATGTATACCTGTGGCAGATTCATTTTGATATATGGCAAAACCAATACAATATTGTAAAGTTAAATAAAATAAAATTAAAAAAAATAAAAAATAAATAAAAAATAAAAAGACCATGGGTTCAAGTCCCAGTCTGAGGTATAAGGTTTCATTATTTTGACTTTTTCTTTCCTTGACCATGAGATCCTTTTTGTTCATCATCTACCATCATAAAAATCCACAAACAGCTGTTTTTATTGTTGTTCAGTTGCTCAGTCGTGTCTGACTCTGTGACCCCCTGGACTGCAGCACATACCAGGCTCAGAAAATAGATCTGGGCTATAGGTCTGGTTCCAATCTCTTTATGCTTTGCTCTGGACTCTTCAGCTGAATATGACAAAGAATTTTGCCAAAGCACATCAATATTCATAATGTTGAGTGACTCCTGTGTAAGTGGCACATTTTTCCTTATTATCGTCTTTAAAAAAAAGGTTTCTCCATTATACAGATGAGAAAAGTGAAGTTTATAATGCATTTGTGTCTTGCTAAAGATGCCTCATCTCATGGGTAATGGTCTTCAATTGAATCCCAATCTACATGTTTCCTTCTTTATATATTATTGCCCAAGCCCAGGGATAAGACAATGGTCCAAAGATGATAGTTCAGTTGACAAGAAGTAAAAGGAATCTTTAGTGATAGTGTCCTGGAACAGGGACATAGACTTCAGCGAGGCGAAGGGACTATCTAGCATTCTGCCCTAAAAGCTATATTAACACCAGGAATGTAAGAAAAACATTTCAAAGCGGTTCAGAAAAAAGGATGCTCTCCTTCTAACTTCCACTTTTTTAATTTCTTAAAACATTTTTCTCACTTTTCCTTCCCCAGGATTCTATTTCCCTGGCCTTGAAAAATATTCCCCCTAAGTTCTCTGAATTATGATGAAATAAAAGGACTTATTTTAATTTCCCTAGGTGTCTTTATTGAATTCTTTCACAGTGTTTTATGAAAAAATATCTGATTACTAATTCATAGAACAGACGATTAGGATATTCTCTGTTAAGTGGTATTCAAGCTCAGGAGCCTCTGCATTTGCTGGTTCTAGCCCATTATCTGCAGGTTCAGAAGTAAGGAGCCCAGCGCAAGCTCCAGGATTTTGCAGTTTGCTCTATTATATCACCACCTGACACAGACAGACAGACAGTTCAGCCGCTCAGTCATGTCTGACTGTTTGCAACCCCATGGACTGCAGCACGCCAGGCCACCCTGTCCATCACCAACTCCTAAAGCCTACTCAAACTCATGTCCATTGTGTCAGTGATGCCATCCAACCATCTCATCCTGTTGTCCCCTTCTCCTCCTGCCTTCAATCTTTCCCAGCATCAGGGTCTTTTCAGATGAGTCAGTTCTTCACATCAGGCGGCCAAAGTACTGGAATTTCAGCTTCAGCATCAGTCCTTCCAGTGAATATTCAGGACTGATTTCCCCCAGGATGGACTGGTTGGATCTCCTTGCAATCCAAGGGACTCTCAAGAGTCTTCTCTAACACCACAGTTCAAAAGCATCAATTCTTCAGTGCTCAGCTTTCTTTATAGTCCAACTCTCACATCCATACATGACCACTGGAAAAACCACAGCTTTGACTAGGTGGACTTTCTGCAGTGATTTTGGAGCCCAAAAAAACAATGCCCTAAAAGAAAATACTGCCCTCAGTCTCTGGCAAAAACTCCTGAAAGATTAGAAAGCAAAGCATTTTTTTCAACACAGAACTTAAGTTCTTGGGTTTTAGAATCAGACTGGCTTTAAATCTCATTGCTTCTGTTTAAATAACTTTGGGCAAATTACTTAATCTCTTGGTTCCTGTTTTGTAGTCTGTAAAGTGAAGGTAATAACTACCTCTTGGAGTATATTTAGTCAGTAAGTCATGTCTGACTCTTGGGACCCCATGGACTATAGCCTGGCAGGCTCCTTTATCCATGGGATTCTCCAGGCAACATACTGTTGAAGATTTGATTTAAGATAAGTAATGTTCTTAGAATAGTGCCTGATGGATATCAAGACCCGACTAAAAAAGTTAATTACTTATTTCTTTTATAATTAAGAATCCTGTGAAACCTGGTACAAAATACAGTAGCATGTGAAAGGTGAGTGAGTACTTGTACCTCCTTGGCATTTTCTGGCCCATGTATGTAAACACTCACAAACATGAAATCACACAAAACCACTGTACTTGGTAGTATGATCCTTCTAACTCAGCTTGATTGGAAAATACAGAATATCATGTGAGAATGTTCTGAGTAATCAGATGACTCTCTCAAGAGAATCCCCATAAAAAATCTGGTAGAATGAGTAACTGAATGAAAAACAGGCAGAATGAGTAACTGAATGAATTATAAAACAAGTTACCACTGAATGGAGTCATTGTGGGGTAATGTTCTGCTCAGCTTGGCTGAACTTTGGGCAGGTTTCATCTCTCTACCTCCCTTTTCTTGGAACAGTTGCTTTAGAAAACTCAAAACTGTAAATTCTTTCTCTATTCCTTTGAGATGTAAGTCTTCTCCCTGACTCCTGTTGGTTTTACAATCCAGGAATGTCTTTCTAAGGACTTGGAAGTCATGTCTTTGAAATGCAGTCATCAAAAAAGATATTGCCCCTATCTCCCAGGTTCCATGGGAGGAACAAAAAGTATACTTGGGAGGAACAAGAAGTATCGATTAGCAAACATGGATGGCCCGATTACATTGACCTACCTTCCCCCTAACTGTCCTTTGGTACTTTTTTACTAGCTCACTCCAGTTCTTAAAATCTCTCCCACCTTTGTCTCAGGGGAGTTGAGTTCAGTCTCTCTCCTCTGTTGCAATAGTCTTGAATAAGACTTCCTCCTGTTTAACTCCATCCAGTGCAATTTTTCTTTGACAAGACAATCAGTAAGTAGAATCCAACTGTGAAACAAGTGTTTCTAATCATAAATGATGGTGATGATATAAAAGTACAAATTAAAAAAAAAAAAAGATGCTTGTCTTCCTCCCTCCCTCCAGCTGCCAGTCAACAAATCAACAAATAAGATTTTGCCTTAGAGTAAGAGAAAGGGAAAAGAAAGTAGTGAATTCTAGGGAGCGATGAATCTTAGAGTCAAGCAGAAAATCAACTATAGTCATTACAGAAAAGTTACAATATCTTAAAGTTTGGTTGGACTTTGAGAAGAATGGACAAAGGCTCCTGTGAGAAGGTACACAAAAATATTCTTATCACAATTTTAGTCAACTTAATGCTCTTAGAAAACAAAAAACTTTCATAAAGCTCCAGGTAAAGACCAACCAGCTGGATGAATCACAAGCTAGAATCAAGATTGCCAGGAGAAACATCAACAACTTCAGATACGCAGGTGATACCACCCGAATGGGAGAAAGAGAAGAGGAACTAAAGAGCCTCTTGAAAGTAAAAGAGGAGAGTGAAAAAGCAGGCTTAAAATTCAACGTTCAAAAAACTAAGATCATGGCATCTGGTCCCATCACTTCATGACAAATACAGGGGGGAGAAATGGAAACAGTGACAGATTTTATTTTCTTGGGCTCCAAAATCACTGTAGACAGTGACTATAGCCACAAAATTAAAAGACACTTGCTCCTTGGAAATAAACTAAAAGCTAAGTGTTAGGCGCTCCATTGTGTTTGACTTTTGCGACCCTATAGACTGTAGCCCAACCAGGCTTCTCTGCCCATGGGATTCTCCAGGCAAGAATACTGGGGTGGGTTTCCATTTCCTTCTCTAGGGGATCTTCCCAACCCAGGGATTGAGCCCAGGTCTTCCACATTGCAGAGAGATTCATTACTGTCTGTGCCACACAGGGAAGCCCCCTTGGAAGTAAAGCTATGACAAACCTAGACAGTGTATTCAAAAGCAGAGATATCACTTTGCCAACAAAGGTCCATCTAGTCAAAGATATGTTTTTTCCAGTAATCACATATCAGTGTGAGAGTTGGACCATAAAGAAGGCTGAGCAACGAAGACCTGAAGCCTTCAAATTGTGGTGCTAGAAGAGACTCTTGAGTCCCTTGGACAGCAAGGAAATCAAACCAGTCAATCCCCAAAAAAATCAACCATGAATATTCATTGGAAGGACTGTTGCTGATGCTCCAATACTTTGGCCACCTGATGCAAAGAGCTGATTCATTGGAAAAGTCCCTGATGTTGGTAAAGATTGAAGGCAGGAGGAGAAGGGGATGACAGAGGTTGAGATGGTTGAATGGCATCACCGACTCAATGGACATGAGTTTGAGCAAACTCTGGGAGATAGTGAAGGACAGGGAAGCTTGATATTTTGGAGTCCATGGGGTTGCAAATAGTAAAACGTGACTAGCAACTGAACAACAAGACCAGCCATCTGTCTCTAAAGGCCCTCGGAGTATGCTAAGATCTTCCACCTGCCTAGAAAACCTCTAAGAAGTCAGTTTTGAAACATGATTGTCAGTTACAAAATTCTGGCCTATGTCTGAGTTTGCAGGACCAGGGTCATTCACACGCCCTCCAAGGATAAATTAGGCATCTGTAAGCCTTGAAGAAACAGAGTGGTGGTAGGTAGTGTTCAAACATTTAAAATGTATTGGAATGCCAGCATGAATTTGCTGGACAGAAAAATATGATCTTTGAAAAATGGATATTATGACACATTTTAAAGTCTTAATGACTAAAACAGTGTGGTGTTAACATATGAATAGATGCAGACACAGAAGACACACAATAGAACGTGAATAAAAAGCAAAATCATTGGATATCAAGCATAAAATAATTGTGCATCTCCAATCAGTAAGGAACACGTGAAATGATTTAGGGGGAATTGAGTCATCATCAATTAAAATAAGGTTTGATCCATACCTCATTTCTTATGTAAGAGAAAATTACATACAGATCAAATATAGAAACACAAAAACGATAAAGGTACTAGAAGAAATTATGCAAGGATTCCTTTATAGTCTCAGAGTGATGGCCTTTCCTAATAAAACACAAAACTCTGAAATCATTAATTTCTTAAAAGCTTGATTAAATCAATTACAAAATAATTTAAAATTTTTTGCTTCACAGATTAGGCCACAAGGTAAATAAGAAACAGGGGAAAGGTAGTTACAACTTTGTCAAATACACTGAGTTATATGCCTAATAATAAAGAACTCCTTCAAATCAATAGAAATAGAGCAACAACATCTCCTAAAATGGGCAAAGGCTATGAACAGATTGTTCAAAGAGAAGAGTAAATATAAATGAAACTTAAGCATATGAAAAGAACTCAGCTTCACTCAAATACAAGAAATGGCACAGAGATACTATTTTTCACCTGTCAAGTAGATAAAGGTCTGAAAGTCTGACAACACTGTGTATCAGTCAGGACACAAGAGGCTTCCTTTCATTGCTGGTATTGGGGTAGATCATTAAAACCTCTAAGAAGCTCAATTTAGCAATACTTATCAAAAGTTCAAATACCCATAAACCCTGAACCAGCAGGTTAGCTTTTGGGAATATATCCAACAGATATATGTCTGCAAGTGCAAAGAAATATGGTTATTCACTGCAGCCTTGTTTATAATAACATACTGAAAGCGATCTCTACTAATAGGAGGATTAATTGTGCTACTTCATACAACTAAATACCAGGAAGTGCTCTATATTCTGTTGTGGAATCATACCCATTAATTTTAATTAAAAAATTAAAAAGTAAGATAAAGAACAGTGTGTAGAATATGTTTTGTTGTTGTTTAGTCACTAGGTTGTGTCTGACTGTTTTGCGACCCTATCGACTGTAGCATGCCAAGCTCTTCTGTCCATGGGATTTCCTAAGCAAGAATACTGGAGGAGGTTGCCATTTCCTTCTCCAGGGGATCTTCCCAACCCAGGGATTGAACCCATGTCTCCTGCATTGGCAGGCAGATTCTTTACCACTGAGACACCTGTAAAACAGCTTAAAATGGAGGGATAAAATTGGAGAAAGAATACACATAATAATTCATACATACTTCAAATTAAAATCTTTAGGAAGAAAATTTCTTAACATTCAAAAAGTTAAAATTATGAATTCTTAAAGTTTTCTTCTCTCTGAAATCTTAAAACTGAGACTATAGATGATCCATAAAGAAATTTAGGATGTAAAAGTCACTCAGGTTTAAGGAGACCATTGTGAGCCCACAGGAATTTGAAAGCGTCTGGCATATTCCCATGTCCTTTGTATCACTGAACCGAAAACATGCATAAAACCACATTTGATTCAGGAATATGTGAGCAGATAAAATATATCTTAACTTAAATTTGTATTAGATATCAAACCTAAGCTCACTGAAATTCTCTTACTTAACATCTCATAATTTGAAATGTTCCATTTAATCCTTTTCCAAATCTAGACTATGTCTGATGTTTATTTAAGATAGGAACTCATGCTTAGATCTTCCTAAATGGAACAGAGGCTCTATGTTTTTCTCTGAGAGACTTCGGTGATATTTTTAGCACTAATCATGTGTATGAAAACTTTCAACTCTGGAAATTCAAAGTCTGGAGTACTCTCAGGAGTTTGGAAAATCTTTTTTTAAACTGGTAAGTTTTCATTACTGCTTACATTTCCTTTGCATATCACTTGTTTTTCCTCCCTCAAGATGAATGTATATTTGTACATGTATACCTATATGCACATACATATAGGTTTATGTGTGGGAAAGATTGAAAACAAAACTTTTTTCAAAAGTATATTTGCATTTTTCCTGCAAGAGGCCTCATGTTTTCCATCAAATTCTCAAAGCATTTGGTGACTCAAAAAGGGTTAAATATCAGTAAACAATGGACATTCAAACAGACACTCCATCTTCTTTTCCTATGCCCACAACTTGTGCCTATGTTGTCAATTTCCCTCGAGTCTAGATGACTCTGACAGCAGCGTATCTAGCCATATCTTTCATATTCTGTCTTCAGGCTCTCAAAGGTCCATATTATAGTGAGTTGTTAGCATAATCACTTAAGAAATAATTTACTGCCTACATTTTCAAGTTTGTTGAGGAGAGTTGGCCTGTAGGTGGAAAAACAATCAAACTGTCAATAATTGTACTGTAATCAGGCATGTGTACACACACTTGATCTTAGTTCATTGTCCTGGAATTTCTTCCTATTTCTGTTTTTATTAGTGGGGGAAATGGCCTTACTTATCTTGTTAATAGAGTAAATAAATTTTTCTTTAATATATAAAAATGAACTAGAAAATCTATTTTATTGGTTACTTCTTCAAGAAGAAAAGCGTATTTATTTATTTTAAGAAACTTTCTAGAAGGTGAATAGTCCATATGTGGATATAAAGCAACTATTTTACTGAGTGCTTATAAACTGCATTCAATTGCCTGGAGAGAAAAATGAACACAGTGAGCTCTAATTCAAAAGTTAAAGAGCTTTCTATGAAGGTAACATCATAATGACTAACAGATTTACTTTACAAGTGCTTTTATATAAATTATCTCATTTAATTATAATAATAAGAAATTATTATTATCCTCTTTTTAAAAGGATAACAAAATAAAAGCTCAGAATGATGAAGTAACTTGTCCAGGATCACACAGCCAGCAAGGGATGGAACTGGGACTCTCACATTTTCTGATACCATATTTCATACTCTTTCACACATGATGAGTAGCTCTCCAACCTCACTGTCACATAATATTTTAGAGTATGCCTGTAATTTTATTAAGCACCCCTGAAATCCTGATACTCAAGTCATTAACACATAGAACAGCTTACATAAAGAAGGCATTTTTTGAAAGGGTAAATAAAAACAACACCGATATTCTAGAATATGTGCTCATTTATGTCCTGGAGAAAGCTAAAAGTCCCCAGAAGAAAGGTCTGTACAGAGATACTTCCTTATCACTGTACACCTGTCTATGTGTAAGTCATAAGTAGATCACTGCCCCTTGGTCCTGCATTCTAATCAAAGCATTGTTCCTATTTGAGTTGTATATCTTTCACAAAATGATGCATGGGGGAAATTCCTTCTAGAGTTTCAAGCTAGGAAAGAGTTCCTTTCTCTACATGCCTTGAAAATATGCCTTATGATGACAGTTTTGTAGCCCACTTTTGTCTTGGTTGCCAAGAAACTCAGGGGCAAGTTGTATGCTTAGTCTCAATCATATTCTGATTTGGAATCAACATTTAAGAAAAATGGTCTGCATTTTAGTGCTTGTTTAGTTTTGGGGTCAAGCCAAAGTTCAGGAACCTGTGGGGGAGTGTGCTTTGACTTGGTCAAGCCAAGTCAGTGGATAAGAAATGGGCCACTGTGAGTATTTGGTCGGTACCTGCTACCTAAGGAAAAGCATACACTACTGAAATGCTAAGTACTTTTTCTGTCAATAAGATTTTTTATAAGAAGGTCAGTGGATCCAAGAAGCAGACAAAGTACAGTATCAGAAATTTATTTCATTATTCCCATGCACATCATTAATCATTTGCACATGATTTCAGCTAGTAATTTAGCGTGTGTGTGTTAGTGACTCAGTCGTGTCTGACTCTCTGCAACCCTGTGTAGCCTGCCAGGCTCCTCTGTCCATGGAATTCTCCAGGCAAGAATACTGGAGTGGGTAGCCATTCCTTTTTCCAGGGGATCTTTCCAACCCAGGGATCAAATCCATGTCTCCCGCATTGTAGGCAGGTTTTTCACTGTCTGAAACACCAGGGAAGCCCTGTCTCCTAAAAATTAGCAAAAGGTAAGGTTTATTAAAAGAATTGAGATTCTTAGGAGAAAGTCACTTTTGCATATAAAAACAAAGAACTTAAATATCTTATACACCTGTACCAAATAAAATAAACTTTTATTACATTAATATATTTTAAAAGCATTGTAAATGAGGATCTGGCAACATTCCTAGAAGAAGCTAGTTGAAATACACATATTGAAGATTTATTGATAATTTGTCCTTAAGAAATTAAGAATTGGAAAGCTTTAAAGAACACTCTGCCAAAGAATAATCCATAAGACAAAAGATAAAATATGTCATGGAATTATAGAGATAAGATCTAGTTCTATCTTTTAATTTTTAAATTAGGAAACTGAGGTCCATTGTGAGGTGTTATTTTTCAAGTCATACAGCAAGTGAAAGAGGAGAGTGAAAAAGTTGGCTTAAAACTCAACATTTAGAAAACTAAGATCATAGCATCTGGTCCCATCACTTCATGGCACATAGATGGGGAAACAGTGGAAATAGAGACAGACTTTATTTTTGGGGGCTCCAAAATCACTGCAATGGTGACTGTAGCCATGAAATTAAAAGACGCTTGCTCCTTGGAAGAAAAGTTATGAACAACCTAGACAGCATATTAAAAAGCAGAGACATTACTTTGCCAACAAATGTCCATCCAGTCAAAGCTATGGTTTATCCAGTAGTCATGTATGGATGTGAGAGTTGGACTATAAAGAAAGCTGAGCACGAAAGAATTGATGCTTTTGAACTGTGGTGTTGGAGAAGACTCTTGGAGATCCAACCAGTCCATCCTGGGGGAAATCAGCCCTGAATATTCACTGGAAGGACTGATGCTGATAGCTGAAACTCCAATACTTTGGCCACCTGATGCTAAGAACTGACTCATTTGAAAAGACCCTGATGCTAGAAAAGATTGAAGGCAGAAGAAGAAGGGGATGACAGAGGATGAGATGGCTGGATGGCATCACTGACTCAATGGACGTGAGTCTGAGTGAACTCTGGGAGTTGGTGATGGACTGGGAAGCCTGGCATGCTGCAGTCCATGGGGTTGCAAAAGAGTTGGACACGACTGAGCAACTGAACTGAACTGAGCAGCAAGTTAGTGCAGTGGTAGGAGTAAGAATCAGATCAGACCTCCTTTCCTCTCTGAGAGTGAACTTCACCAGTGCAATTTTGTTTCATAGATTTTTACTGATTATAAAAGTAAGGCAAAACTATGATTAATGTCAAATGAGAATAAATTGCAGAGAAATATATACAGCATGAATTCATGTTTTTAAAGCACAAGCAACATTCATCTATTTATCTATCTATTATCTTTCTATTTGGGATTGCATGAACTTAAAGAAAAGTGGAAGCATATACACCATGCTAACACTGGATATTCATAAAAAGAATGAAGCAAGGGAATAAGAGAAAAAAGTAAGATAATAGAATTTTGTGAAATGGTAATATGAAAATGGCATCACTGATTTGGTGGACATGAGTTTGAGCAAGCTAGAGGGGGTTGGTGATGGACACAGAAGCTTGATGTGCTGCAGACCATGGGGTTGCAAAGAGTTGGACATGACTGAGCGACTGAACTGAACTGAATATGAAAATGAAGATTGTAAAATTCAATCTATAAAATTATTATTATATACAAATTGACTGTGTACATAGACAAAGGCTAGAAGGTCACTAGAATATATACACAGACCAGGACATGGACAAAAGAAAAAAGTCATTTTTGATCAGGGGTTGGGTTATGGGTATTTAAAAATTTGTGTAGTTATTTAAAAATAGCTTTTCCAGTAATAAAAACTAAAAGAAATCAAATGAATCTCTTTTGTGAAACCACTGAAGCACACCTATTTTAACTCAGAACTGATAAAAAGACTTAATCACATTCAATAAAGCATTCACTTGGCAAAATTTAATCACCACCCAGAGCTTCCCTGGTGGCTCAGATGGTGAAGAATCTGCCTGCAATGTGGGAGACCGAGATTTGAACCCTGGGCAGGGAAGATTGCCTGGAGAAGGGAATGGCTACCCATTCCAATATTCTCGCTTGTTGAATTCCATAGACTGAGGAGCCTGGTGGGTTACAGTCCATGGGGTTGCAAAGAGTCAGACTCAACTGAATGACTAACTGATAATGGTAAGGACTGATAACTGTAACATTTATATGTTTCATGTATAAGTGTTTACATATACACGTTTGCATATTCGTGACTGCATAAATAGCCATTTGTTTACTATTTATTTATTTACTAAATTCATGCATACTTTCTTCTAGTAAAGGATGTAGACAATGAAAATGGTGTCAAAAAGAGTTGGACTCAACCAAGTGACTGAAGTGAGTGATGCTTACTACAAAAATTTTGGAAAATTTAGGAAAGCAGAAAATAAAAATCACTGATAAACTTACTCAGAGACATCTGCTGTTAACTTTTTTCATATGTCCTTCCAGAACTTTTTCATGCATGTGCATTAAAAGATGGGATGATAATTTATTTGGTTATCAACTTTTTCCACTAAGTAGTATATTATGGCTATATTTCCACAGTAATAAAAATAGACACAATGTCATTTTTAATTAGCTATTCAACATTTCATCATACGGAATTATAGTAACTGATGTTACAAATCTCTATAAATGGTAATTTGGTTTGATTCTATTTCTTCAATGATCATAAATGACATATATATATGTATATATACACACACACATATACATATTTTGCTCTTGTCCTGTTTCCTTAGGATGCATTTCTAAAAGTGACATTGTTGGGTATCATTGTTCTTAAATTTATATAACTCTCTAAAATTTTATACTCAAGTATCAAAAATACTAGTAGATAAGAAACCCTTTGTTATCAGAATAGTGTATCATAGAACAACCAGTATAAGCTTTAAAGTTTTTCTCATGGGTAAATGACTCATGTTTATCACTTCATTCCTCATTATAATTTGGGAAAACAAATTTGTATCAAAAACAAATTTGAAAGTAATCATTATGATGATCTATAACTTATGAAGGTCTGTATCTATATTTCAAATCACTCCTAATTATTTTTACCTCCTACTCTCACAAGTATGAGGTTATTGATGGTAGACTTTGTAAAACGCTCTGACATTTATGTGGAAGTCATGCAGCTACTATTTTTAAAGTGTCTACAAAGAAGACTCTTTGCAACTGTTCTCCAGCTTAATGGTAAATGTGCAAGAGGTGTGTGGTCTATCAAAAATATCAGCTATATCCTTAAGATTTGTTGTTGTTGTTTAGTTGCTTAGTCATGTCTGACTCTTTTTTGTGACCCCATGAACTGTGGCCCACCAGGTTCCTCTGTCTCCCAGGCAAGAATACTGTAGTGGGTTGCCATTCCTTCTCCAGGGCATCTTCCTGATCCAGGGATCAAACCCACATCTCCATGTTTCCTGAACTGCAGGCGGATTTGTTACTGCTGAGTCACTGGGAAAGTCTATCCTTAAGATATTCATAATTTATTAAAAGTAATAGGTCATTATTCATCCCTGGAGTTGGGAAGATTCCCTGGAGGAGGGCATGGTAGCCCACTCCAGTGTTCTTGCTGGGAAAATCCCATGGTTGGAGGAGCTTGGTGGGCTACAGTCCACGGGGTTGCAGAGATGGACACGACTGAGCAATGAGCAGCAGCAGCATTCATCCTTTGTATCACTGAAGATTTTTTAAGGGAAAATGGATAGAAGGGACTTGAAAAACATGAATTTTTAACGATTTGAGCTTCCCAGTGGTAAAATATATTATCTCTGGAAGTGGTGAACTTATCATCATGGGATGTATGGGAACAGATGTTGACTGATCATATATGAAAGATGGTGTGGAAAGGGTATCAGTATAAGTTGAAGACAGCACTTGCTCACCTCTCTAGGCCTCTTCTAGAAGGTTAAATATTATGTTGAAGGGAAAACAATGTACAGGTTCCAACTATTGATACATCATAAGCAAATATTAGGCCAGAGAATAACACCCAATTATTTCATACTTAAGAGAAACTGAATTTCACATATGAATATTACTTGTACTTTCAAAACCGGAGAATCTCAGCCATATTCTAGTGATCAAAATCTATATTATGTAGGCTATTTTAGTTTTTAATGACTATTTAGAATAAAAGATGTTAAATAAATTTTAGGGTCTATTTTGCTAAGGACACAATTGCTTGGTTGATTAAATACTATCTCTTGATAGAGATTAGTGAACTCAGGCTAGTTTAATGCTCACTTAATTCATATTGCTACATGGTTATTCTATTATTGAGGGATTTCTTAGATTTAATCTATCTGGGGGAAAAAACCGAGTTACTCAGTGAAGTGTTATATAAAATAATAATAAAAATAAGTTCTCTCTTGATTTAGACAAAATAGTGTGCTTGTAAGCTAACGTATTCTACTACCCACCTTCCCCCAGTTGGCTCTATTAAAAATAGTGCTACAAAGAGAAATAAAAATCAAAAATAAATTATGCCTGTTGCACAGCATTTCACAGAGAGGATTTTATGTACAATTTAACAGTTCATGGAAAAAAGAATATTACCAGAGGCAAGGAAATTCTTCCTCTGAAAATAAGTGAAACCCAAATCATTATTAGCATATGCATTCACTTTTGGGAGGTAGGAGATATTCAGGTCTATGATTCATTTTAATATATGACCATGTGGTTTGTGCTTTAGGAGGGCTTTGGGGTTTGAGCTAAAGTCTTCCATACCAAGTTAGGTTTTGCTAAGAGCAAGTGGTTGGTTTTACACTTAAACACCTCAGTTGGCTCTCTATAGTACATATGCATATGAATTGAACTAAAGAGGAAGAACCAAAGGGCTGGCTTCCATTGTTCTTTATAGTAACATATTTTATTGAAAGGAATATGAACTTCAGGAAGAAATCAATCTACATTTGAAGGAGCTGACTTTAACAAGTTACCCTTTCTTCATCTATAAAATGGGTATAATACCACTGACTTATTTGGAGAATTGAATGTTCACAAGAGTAAGTTGCATAGCATCTGGCACACAGGAAAAAAGGAATACAATTCAGCTTCTTTCCTCTTTGTCTTTTTTCTAATAGGGGACTCTGCTGCTGCTGCTGCTAAGTCGCTTCAGTCGTGTCCAACTCTGTGCGACCCCATAGACAGCAGCCCACCAGGCTCCCCCGTCCCTGGGATTCTCCAGGCAAGAACACTGGAGTGGGTTGCCATTTCCTTCTCCAATGCATGAAAGTGAAAAGTGAAAGTGAAGTTGCTCAGTCGTGTCCGACTCTAGCGACCCCAATGGACTGCAGCCCACCAGGCTCCTCCATCCATGGGACCCTCCAGGCAAAAGTACTGGAGTGGGGTGCCATTGCCTTCGAAATTCTAAATACATTAAAAAAAAAAAAAAAAACGAAAACCAAACATGCTCTCCTACAGTTTGAGGAATGATATTCTCATCAACAATCTCAGCAGGAGGTCAGCTATCAGTTACATCAGTGGCAAAGTCCCTCTGGATGCAGATCTAAGCCATGTGAATAAATATCAGGGACCTGGAAGCAACTAAAGCATCAGGGGGAGCAACTTGTGAAGCTGTGGGGATGTCGGCCCAAGCCATTCAGAAATAGAAGCTCTTTGGGGAAAGGGCCATGTGAGCTCTCTCCCTCCAGTAGACCAGGGAGAAGGTGAAGCATAGCTCAGGAGGAGAGACCCCTTATTCTGCCTTAGAGAGTTCCTAAATTCCTAGAAACTCTCCATGGAGGGTCTCTATGGCTATGAGGAACCCTGCACTGTTACCTGGTCCTTAGACTCCTGGAGGAAGAAAAGCAAAAGCTTAGAAAGCAGGATGGTGGATTATCATTAACTTGTTTTCAGGCTTCCCTGGTGGCTCAGTTGGTAAAGAATTTGCCTGCAATGCAGGAGAGCTGGGTTTGATCCCTGGGTTGGGAGGATCCCCTTGAGGAGGGCATGGCAACCCACTCTAATACTCTCGCCTGGAGATCCCCACGGACAGAGGAGCCTGGCGGGCTACAGTCCATGGGGTTGCAAAAAGTCGGACATGACTGAGTGACTATGCGCACGCACACGTGTGCACAAACATACACACACACAACTTTCAGAGCTATGTATTCTCTAGCAAATCACTTCAGAATTGCTGTATGTATTCAATGTAGATGGTGCAGTCTATGGTAAAAAGCCTTTACAAATTCACTTTAATAGCTTTCATTTATAAATACAATTTAGGTGAAATTCATATATTGGCAAAAGTAGAGTTTTAAAAGACTCTAGAATATTCCTCTGAATACAATTCAATCTTAAGTATAAGAGGAAAAAAATCCCAGCTTTAAACAATACCTTTTAACGAAATACTAATTTTACATTCAGGTACCTGAGATCAATCTAACACAGTCCATACACCTAAAGTAGTTTAGCAGATTATAGAAACCAGTTAGAAATAGGGGGGTTGTTTATAAGATTATCTACCACCCCTGTATGGCAATGTCTGGGCACTTGATTTTACTATGTATTTGCTGTTATGTAAGATAAGCGGGTCTGGTGGAGCCACTTGTTGCCTCCACTTTACTTAAGTGGGCTTCCCTGTTGGCTCAGATGGTAAAGCATCTGCCTGCAATACAGGAGACCCAGGTTCAATCCCTGGGGCGGGAAGATCCCCTGGAGAAGGAAATGGCAACCCACTCTAGTACTCTTGCCTGGAAAATTCCATGGACAGAGGAGGCTGGTGGGCTACAGTCCATGGGGTCACAAAGAGTCAGACACAACTGAGCGACTTCACTTTCACTTTCTTTCTATACTTAAGTGATCCTCAGTTTCATCAAGAAGATCATCAGCCTGATTCTTAGAAAGTGCGACAATCTGAAGTGGTTCCAGTGAACATGGTAAATTTCCTAACTTGAAAGTACTTCTTTGTTATACAAAGACAATGGTTAAGAAATAAAACTTCAAGAAAGACTTCATATGAAAGCAACTTAGAATATGAATAGTTAAAGCTTAACTACAATTTTAACTGGTCAAAAAGAAAAGCAAATCAGATTTCCCAAGTATTTCTTGTTGTGTGGTACATACTCTACGTAGAAGGATCAGTTATGTATACCTGGATAAAAAGGTAAGAGAGTTTATATTTATTGATCACCTGCTTACCTTGCCACCTTATGAGGGAGTTGTTAAAAATCTGAATTTATAGGGAAGGAAATTGAGAATAAAGGTCACAAAACCACTAAAACATGACACTGGAATCTGAACCTCAAAACCTGTTCTCTGAAAAAAATCTTATATCTGGGTGTACATGATGACATAAAATGTACTATCACATCACATGTACAGCATTACCAAAGAACAGGATGTTCTACGTAAAATGAAGTATTCAATATAATTGAATCCTACTGCCAAAGTGTTTGGCATTTAAGTCTGATTTCCAGTGGGAAGCCAGACATTGTGTTTGTAAAAATCATCCATGAATGTTAGTCCGAGTGAGAACCTAAGGGACTGACCTAAAATAAAGTCAGTAAATATATTTACTCTATTTCTGCCTTAGTCCTGGACAACTGGGGCTGCCAGCAGTTTCTAACTACTATATAACTGCTGAGGAAACTTTTTAAAAGATAGAGAAAACTGATTTCTATGAGTGGAACTAGTTATATGATTCATAGAAACTGCTCAAACTTTGAGCTGATTCATAGGAATGGAGATGGAAAGTGAGAGTGAAGTCGCTCGGTTGTGTCCAACTCTTTGCGAAGACCCCATGGCCTGTAGCCTACCAGGCTCCTCTGTCCATGGGATTTTCCAGGCAATAGTCTTGGAGTGGATTGCCATTTCCTTCGCCAGGGGATCTTCCCAACCCAGGGATCAAACCCGGGTCTCCTGCATTGTAGACAGACGCTTTACCGTCTGAGCCACCAGGGAAGCCAGATCCTTTTTTGGTTCAATAAATATTTTGTTTATGAAAACACCTGAAATTAGAAATGCAAGTGGGGTCAGGGGAGGGCAAATAAAAACAATGAAACATAAGGGGCAAGAGTTTGGAAAATTCAGTGTTGATTCTTGATCCATCATGTATCTCCATAGCCTATGGTTTTAGTCTCCCCCAAAGGACATGAGTCTGAGTAAACTCCAGGAGTTGGTGACGGACAGGGAGGCCTGGAGTGCTGCAGTCCATGGGGTCGCAAAGAGTTGGACACGACTGAGTGACTGAACTGAACTGAATCACCTTCTGAGGTTTTTAGCAACAAACATCATAAATGCTCATAAACTATGCAGCTCTGATGAAGCCAGGCATAGTGCTTGGTTCAGTGGCCTTCCAAAACAAAATTCCAGACACTGATAACATACATTTGGTAAAGTAGTATTTCCCGTGTTCACTCTAAATTTACCTCCTGTTGATTTCATTGCACATCTCTTCCTCATTGTCAAGTGAAAAGAGAATACTCAGATTTCAGAATAATTTAGAACATTTAAATCAATACATTCTAGATTTTTTCTCTTCTCTTTGCCAGGGTGCATTGGAATTTATGATCTCTTTTAGTGATTACTCTTCCCTGGTACCAACTGACTGTCAGCTTTGTTATGACCTGCATTCTAATTGACACATCACAATTTCAGGGAATACAGCAAATTGAACATGAAAGCTGTGAGACTAGCTGACATTATAAAGTTCTTAAAAGAAGGGCTGCTGTGTGTTTTTCTTCATATGCCCATAGTGTCTAACACAACATCTCCCTCATGATAGAGCAATGGAGAGCTAAAATTTAATACATGTCTACATATGTCAGACTCGACTCTCATGCCACTGAACATGTTTCTACAATGATCCTATATTAATATTTTCATTTTATGAGGAAACTGAGTGTGTGCCTAAGATCAAGCAGCTAGTAAACAGCAGGACTGATACATGAATTCATGTCTGTCTGACTTTTTATTTCATCATGTTATTTCCTGACCAGACTCAGTACCCCAACACATTAGACATGGAATGTCATCTTCACAGGGTTGTTTATCACTTCTCTAGTTCTAGCTGGTCTCAAGAGGGAAAAACCTTCTGCCCAGTAGAGCTGTAATTCACAAATGGCCTGATGGTCAATTGGAATGCCACATGTTATGGTCAATCACTTAGTGCATAATTAGTGTGTAATTAAGAAGTGAAAATTAAGGCGCATAGAGAACCAGTCTTTGTTAATAGTAATGATGCTTTGGGGATTGAGTCTTTCATTTTCATTATCACTGTAGAAAAACGTGAGTAAAGGATAGGATGGCAATCTAAGAGGGGGAAAGAAGAGAATTAAGTGAAAATAAACTGGATTGTTGACTACTAAAATGTCCTTCAAAGGCAATTTTGCCCAAGTGGCTTTTTTAACATTTACTCTTATTTTCATTATAATCATGTTTGTAACGTTTTCACAATTCTATGGTACTATCTGAAGAATTTTGTAATATTACTGTTCAATGTCACCTGTCTTCCAACAGAAATGCATTAAGTCTCTGCTTGAATATTCTCAGTAATGGAGAACTTACTATGATAAGAAAACACATTCTTACCTTCACATCAGTAAAAAAAACAAAAACAAAACCAAAAAACATTCCCTACAGTTTTTTTGAAATTATTCTTTAAGCATATCTGAAAGAACTATCTGGCAACATGCATTTCTAGGCTGGCTCTTTGGATACTGGAAAAGTCCTCAATGTTTATCAGCATTTGTGTGTGAAAGAGATAGCTACATGTGTCATCATAT
This sequence comes from Bison bison bison, assembly GCF_000754665.1. NCBI lineage: Eukaryota > Metazoa > Chordata > Mammalia > Artiodactyla > Bovidae > Bison > Bison bison. Next base: position 3,292,572 of record NW_011495079.1, read on the forward strand.
CATGTTTGTGTCACTAATCAAAGTCACATGATTTTGCTACTTTTTTAGTAGGTTTTTTTTGTTTGTTTGTTTGTTTTTTTAGTTTTTAAAGACTAAAACAAATATGTTTCAGCGAAAATTATTTAGTCTTTTTAAAAAATGATCACTTGCTCCATTACTCTTGCCTGGAGAATCCCCATGGACAGAGGAGCCTGGTGGGCTACAGTCTATAGCGTCACAAAGAGTTGGACACAACTGAAGCAACTTAGCATGCATGCATGCCCATACTTAGCTCTACATTAATGTTAATTGGCATAGTAAAATAGCACATGGGGAAGAAAATCTCTCAGTTTGCTAAATCTATATAGTTGATATTGTTTAGAGATCATGGTTGTTTGACATGAATGGAGGGAAATAATTTGCAGCTATTATTATTATGGTAAAAGATGAATTATCTATAGACTCCTATCATTTTATAACTAGTCCCTGAGTACATTTATTCATTACAACATAAAAGAGAGATTTCCTTACTTGTGTTCTCACCATTAATTTCTCGAAGTTCACTGTTAATTCCAACATCTATGGAATTCATTATTTTGTCAATCTGTGTGAAACAAAAAACATGTAAAATGAATTATTACATTTGCTTTGTGTTGCACTTTTGTTTTTTAAATTTCTTGTTTATTTTTTTTTTATACAAATTTTAAAGGCTATTTCCATTTACAGTGATTACAAAATATTGGCTGTATTCCCTGTGTTGCAAGATATACCCTTGACCCTATCTTTTAGCCAGTAGTTTGTGCCTCTTAGTTCCTCACCTCTGTATTGTCCCTCCGGCCTCCACTGGTAACACTAGCCTGTTGTTCTCTGTACCTGTGAGTCGGCTTCGTTTTTGTTATATTCAGTAGTTTGTTGTATTTTTTAGATTACATATATTACATAGATTACATAGATTACACCAGTGTCTTCAGGCAGCTCTTGTCCTCCCCTAGCTGATTTTGACATAGGCTAGTTGATACCCTTCTGTCCCCCTTCCTGACTTTTGTGCGATCTTCTAGAGAAATAAATATTTTTAACATTAAAAAAAATAGATTACATATATAAGTGATATCATATAGCATTTATCTTTCTCTGTTTGACTCATTTCACTGAGCATACAGCACTGCATTTTAAAATGACTTTCCACTGCCAGAAGCATATATTCTTGATATTATTGCCACTGCAAAACTCCAATTAAGAGATCAACAGAGAAAGATTTAAAGGGAGACAGACATCTTTTGAATTGCTTTTAGAAATACAAATTTAATCTCCTTTTCTTAAACTTTTGAAATCAGCTTGCCTTTTCTCTGAATTTCCTAAAATGAACTTTGTTTGGACTTACATGGGTCAGTAAGTTAGACATTGTGAATTCTTTAAACTCAGAAGGGGAAGGAGCTGAGGATTAGTTCACGTGACAATGTCTATCTTCTCGGTCATTCTTCCTCTTGGATCTGAGAGCATGCATCTCATCTGACCAGTGAAGTGTGGCCACTGGACCCAAGTTCTGATTAAACGGTATGACCAGCCACAAGCTTATTTGTAGCATATAATCACAAGAATCTAGGAATGGCAACAACTTGATTCTAAGAGATAAGTTACATTATTCACAGAGTTAATAAATATAAGAAATGGATAGATCTGAGTAAACTATCAGACTACTACTATGGAATTCGTATGAAAATATGACTGTCTCAGCTTTAGCTATTTATGCTTTAAACCCGGTCATCATCCTAGCAGCCTTAGTGAGATAGCAGGTTTCAGAAATGACAATGAGCATTACTTAAATGTCCCATTTTGTTCACCCTGAAATAGATGCAGAGAGATTAAGTGATTTTCTCAAACAGCTCAATTCAGAATGTCAATACCAGACCATTTCTATTTCTCAGAATACTCTAGTGACCTATTGTGCTTCAAAACCTAATTCTACTGGCACAATCTTTTGAGAGACAAAATGTGACATTTTAGAATGAAATGCTGAGGAAGAGTGTGGTCCATTCTTTGCAGAAATTCAAGAAAAAGCAAGAGACTTCATTACTTTATGATGTAGTCCTCTTAATGGAGAAAGGATGATATATTATTAACCTTAAAAGGGCATTTACTTCCTGAGTAATTCCAAGAAATTGAAGACTTTGTCTTTAAGTAGAGCTTAAATTGGTCATAATGGACTGCACACATTTTTCTTTAATGTCCAATAGTTGTAAAGGGAAATATTAAGTAACTTGTGTTTTTTGTATGATACTTGGAGAAGGGCCAGGACCTTTCTGTTTAATATTAAGATTATAAGAAGCTCTTCTGAAATTATAAGATACTTTAAAGAAGGAAGATGAGCTAACAGGGTTTAGTAATTAACAAAATGATATAAAGCAAACAAAAACACAAAGATTTTTCTCCATTTGTCAGCTGCAATGCTTAGTAGGGCACAATGTGAACATTTTCTTGTACCTCATAGCTAGTTATTACTTCTGCTTGATATCAATTTCTATGGAAACAACAGATATCCCCTCATGTGTGGAACTGTGTTTGTTTCTATGCTCGCTGTGAAATTATCATGTATTATCTCTAGAACTTTTCCCTTCCACTTGGATCTATTTGTGGTATTTTTTTTTCCTCTGAAAGACTTAAAAAGCTGAAAATCCCTTCCTCAAAACTCTCTTGATGCTAAAGCTTTATGTAAAGAATAACAAGAACAAATCTTACTTCTTCCCATTCGGAAGTGAAAGATGGTGTTCTTTCAGAATTCCCTTTAGAGCTGTGATCAGCAGGTGAAGATTCACTCCAGTTAACTCTTGATGTTTTCTCATTTGAAGGGTAGGCAATGAGATCAGAATCCGATTTAGAGACAGTTTTGGATAAATGCATGTCGATCAGGGCTTTTGGTAATGACCTTATTCTCCCCAGGGTACACGCTCTCTCCACAAATCCCCCAGTGTTCACAATCCACTGGTCCCCATTCCGGGATCCACTTCTAGCTGTTCTTGTGCCAACAATGGTATGGTTTTCGAGTTGGCTGCTTTTTTTGTGAAAAATTGTTCTACTGACCACCTTGGGTTTAATTTTCTTTACCACAGGTTCTGATTTATTTTCTATTGGAGTTTGCTTGAAAGGCAAAGGACTATTTGCCAAACTGACTTCATCTTTTTCTTCTTCGCGTTCATCTCTTTTCCCATAGAGATGAAATGGATTTTCAGGGGACTCACAGGCTGGAGAGGATCCGTGAAGGAGACCTGCAAATTGCCCAGGATCATATTCTTTTGGGGGATCAATGTCCTCCTGATGAGAGAGATCATCTGCAAAAGAGAAAAAAAAGGTCTGCATGCTCATTTGGAAAGGACTCTGAAAGCCCCGATACAATAGCAGCACCCTTTTGAACCTGTGTAATGTCCAAACAATTGATTTATTGTTACACAGTGATATCCTCACTTTATGAAATACCCATGACCCTACAGTGCCGTGTATAAAATAAATGTGTGTGTGTGTGTGCGTGTGTGTACCAGATCTTCCTGATATACCTTAGGGTATATTTCAAAGTTATGAATTGGGTATTAATTGAGTAATTGCCCACCCTTCTCCTTTGTCCTCAGGGAGTATATTTTATATTGGATAACAAAATTAGGTTTTCTTAATATGGGACACCCATGTTCAAACTTTTGGAGTAAATGAATCATTGTACAGTTAGGACATCAGGCAGGTAAATCAAGATCATATATAATGACATCCCTTTGCTCTCCCGGCAAATAAAATAAAAAACAAAACCTTGAAAAGAAGTATAATTCGGGATAATTGAAAGGTAATAATCCTAACGTGTTACTTCAAATATAAAATTAAGATTAATTCTACACAAATTATATGATTTAGACAAAAAGGATTTATCCATG
>NW_011495079.1:3296860-3329501 GCF_000754665.1 Bison bison bison
GGCTTCTTTACCACTGCACCCCTTGGGAAGCCCTGAGATTTAAAATACACCATGCTTTTTTTAATGACCTAGTTTGTCTTTTAAAGACACAGTGTGTAAAAACCTGGCCAAAGAAATTAGCGAAGGGAGTCAGTCTACTTTTTTGACTGGTCACTTTAATTAACATTCAGCTAAATATTTGCCATGATCAAAAGTTAAATTACCTGATAAGCCTAGTCTTCTGAAAAAGTAAAATATAGCCAATGTGGTAGATAAAATATAACAAATTCAAAGCTGACTTGCTAATTCACAACTTAAAGAAGTTAGTTATTATTGTTAACCAAAAACATCAAAGTTTTTATAAGTTAACAAGTAACATTTACTAGGCATGAGCTATTTACTACTCACTAAATTAGAGGTAATATTTCTATCTCCTTATGTGATCATCATAACAACTCTATGAAATGATTAATAACAATCATGGTTATCTAATCGAAAGAGATTTGGTCAGAATATGTAAACAAATTGTCAACCTCAATAAATCTCAATAGATATTTGCCCAAGGAATGCTACAGACAAATCAGCTTTCTTAATTGAAGTTTGGCCCCAGCTCCATACGCTTTTGTCTCTCTTGGAGCTAATAGAAGCAGGTATGATCCTGGCTTTATATATTCTCCAGACCTCACCGAGGTTCCTCTTTAGCTGTCCCAAATGAAGATGTTCCCTTCCTAGACCTAACACAGTGCTGAGTAGAAGAAAAAAGTGTCAGGATGAGAGATCCATGAGACAATGATCTAAAAGAGAAACAATCTGTACCACCCCGTACTCTCACAAGTACTTTATCTTCTCATAAAAACTTTCTAGTATACTGGACATGGATTTTTCCCTCCTCTTGCAACAGAGATTTTTCTTGGAGGAGAAGAGTGCGTGGAGTGTAAGGCAAAGCAGCCTTAAACTCTCTAAGGCTAGAGTATATGCCCTATTACATCCATTTTTTAGAAGTCAAAATTAATATGTAGACAACTTAACGCTGTTAAATTTCCCCAGCTAATAAGTAGTTAAGCTGAGATTCAAACTAAGGCCTATCAGATACTTATATCCATTGGCCTGGAAAATTTATTATTAAGATAAAAGAACAATCTAGGGTTCAAGGACAATCAAATAGGCTCTTTGTGGGAAGTGATATGTCTCTCCTGGTTATGACTATTTCTGGAATTTGGAAAAAAATGGATGAAAGGGATTTTTTTTTTCCTGCTTCATGGAGGTAAGCTTATACTAAGAGAAAGTAAAATATGGTGTTCTGTTTGAATTTATTGTCTCCTTTTTCTTGCTGGGCTACTTGGCTCTCCTATAATGCTTTATACAATAAGTAGGTTTGTATGAGATGACAGTAATGGGTAAATAATGCAGAAGGAAGCAAGAATTCTGAAATAAAGAAGTTTAGTTTGAGTATGAGAGGAAAAATTGAAATAGGGAACAGAGTACTTCAAGGCTGTATATTGTCACCTGCTTGTTTAACTTATATGCAGAGCACATCACGAAAAACGTTGGGCTGGATGAAGCACAAGCTGAAATGAAAATTGCCAGGAGAAATATCAATAACCTCAGATATGTAGATGACACCACCCTTATGGCAGAAAGCAAAGAAGAACTAAAGAGCCTCTTGATGAAAGTGAAAGAGGAGAGTGAAAAAGTTGGCTTAAAACTCAACATTCAGAAAGCTAAGATCATGGCATCTGGTCATCACTTCATGGCAACTAGATGGGGAAACAGTGACAGACTTTATTTTGGGGGGCCCCAAAATCACTGCAAATGGTAACTGCAGCCATGAAATTAAAGGACACTTGCTCCTTGGCAGAAAAGTTATGACCAACCTAGACAGCATATTAAAAAGCAGAGACATTACTTTACCAACAAAGGTCTGTCTAGTTAAAGCTATGGTTTTTCCAGTAGTCATGTATGGATGTGAGAGTTGCACTATAAAGAAAGCTGAGCACCGAAGAATTGATGCTTTTGAACTGTGGTGTTGGAGAAGACTCTTGAGTCCCTTGGACTGCAAGGAGATCCAACTAGTCCATCCTGGGGGAATTCAGTCCTGAATATTTATTGGAAGGGCTGATGCTGAAGCTGAAACTTCAATACTTTGGCCACCTGATGCTAAGAACTGACTCATTTGAAAAGACCCATATGCTGGGAAAGATTGAAGGCAGAAGAAGAAGGGGATGACAGAGGATGAGATGGCTGGATGGCATCACTGACTCAATGGACATGAGTTTGAGTAAACTCTGGGAGTTGGTGATGGACAGGGAGGCCTGGCCTGCTGCAGTCCATGGGGTCACAAAGAGTCAGACACAACTGAGTGATTGAACTTAACTAAACTGAACTGAAGGGGGAAAAAAAAAAAAAACCCTGTAAATCACAGTCAAGAGGTTTCTGATCATGTTCACTATAGTGAGATATTTAGGAGCATAACATTATTTAAACTTTTCTTTGAATATTATTATTAGGTTACCATCCCTTCTGTGATTTGATAAAAATAACTATAATCACATCTCAAAAGTGCTTTATAATGTTCAAGTCCTCTAGTCACAAGCAGTCCCTTCTCTCAGTAAAAGAGAATTTAATTATTAGCTCATAAGCCTAGGCTTTTGAAGAATAGTTCTTGCCATTAAGACAGTTGATAGCATTCTTACCAAGAGTTCTGAAAAGGCAAATATTACCTATTTCAGTGGCCAAACCCTAAGAATTTCTCAAAGCAAAGACAGTGAGAAGCTGATATGGAACCTGCTGGGTACCTATTCAGTTGATTGAATGCAGTTACAACCTCCACGTGCACAGGCTCCTTTAGCCTTTAGCCACACTCCATCCTGTACCCATTCCTCCCATAGGATTTTAGAGGTTACGTGTGGCCAAGTACCTTGCTTTGGTCAGTGCATCAATTGCACTCATCCCACACGCTAGCAAAATAATACTCAAAATTCTCCAAGCCAGGCTTCAACAGTACATGAACCATGAACTTCCAGATGTTCAAGCTGGATTTAAAAAAAGCAGAGGAACCAGAGATCAAATTGCCAACATACTCTATATCATAGAAAAAGCAAGAGATTTCCAGAAAAGCATCTACTTCTGCTTCATCGACTACGTAAAGACTTTGACTGTGTGGATCACAACAAACTGTGGAAAATACTTAAGTGAAAATTAGAAAAGGCAGAGGAACCAGAGATCAAATTGCCAACATCCACTGGATCATAGAAAAAGCAAGAGAGTTCCAGAAAAACATCTACTTGTGCTTTATTGATTACGCCAAAGCCTTTGACTGTGTGGATCACAACAAACTGCGCAAAATTCTGAAAGAGATGGGAATACCAAACCACCCTACCTGCCTCCTGAGAAATCTGTATGCAGGTCAAGAACCAACAGTTAGAACTGGACATGGAACAACAGACTGGTTCCATATCAGGAAAGGAGTACGTCAAGGCTGTATATTGTCACTCTACTTATTTAACTTCTATGCAGAGTGCATCATGAGAAATGCTGGGCTGGATGAAGCACAAGCTGGAATCAAGATTGCTGGGAGAAATATCAATAACCTCAGATATGCAGATGACACCACCCTTATGGCAAAAAGTGAAGAAGAACTAAAGAGCCTCTTGATGAAAGTGAAAGAGGAGAGTGAGAAAGTTGGCTTAAAACTCAACATTCAGAAAGCTAAGATCGTGGCATCTGATCTCATCACCTCATGGCAAATAGATGGGGAAACAGTGAAAACAGTGACAGACTATTTTGGGAACTCCAAAATCACTGAAGGTGGTGACTGTAGCCATGAAATTAAAAGATGCTTACTCTTTGGGAGAAAAACTATGAACAACCTACACAGCACATTAAAAAGCAGAGACATTACTTTACCAACAAAGGTCCTTCTAGTCAAGGCTATGGTTTTTCCAGTGGTCATATATGGATGTGAGAGTTGGACTATAAAGAAAGCTGGATGCCAAAGAATTGATACTTTTGAACTGTGGTGTTGGAGAAGACTCTTGAGAGTCCCTTGGACTGCAAGGAGATCCAACCAGTCCATCCTGGGGGAAATCAGTCCTGAATATTCACTGGAAGGACTGATGCTGAAGCTGAAACTCCAATACTTTGGCCACCTGGTGTGAAGAGCTGACTCATTTGAAAAGACCCTGATGCTGGGAAAGATTGAGGGCAGGAGAAGAAGGGGACAACAGAGGATGAGATGGTTGGGTGGCATCACCGACTCAATGGACATGAGTTTGAGTAAACTCCGGGAGTTGGTATTGGACAGGGAGGCCTGGCGTGCTGCAGTCCATGGGGTTGCAAAAAGTCGGACATGACTGAGCAACTGAACTGAAGTGAGCTGAACAATGGAAAGCATGATATAAGAGAGATTTGAAAAGTACTTGTGCATTGGGGCTTCTTCTCTTGCTGTTCTTGGAATCTTGCCTCTGTGAACAAGCTCTGGCTAGTCTGCTGGAAGATAAAATAATACATTACCCAGATGTTTGAAATTACAGGTTCCTCCCACCCCACCCAAGTATAATGAGCCTACCAGATCAGAAGACAGTTGCCACTGAAAAGATAGATGGTTATAGTCATAGATACCAAGAGGAGGGAGTAATATTGGGGTGTGGGGTGGTGGTGGAAGGCACATAGAAAGCACCAGTATTAGGAGGCAGAATGAGTGGGGACACGGTGGACAAGAGCCTTATTGTGGTTTCTATTGGAAGTAATGGACAAAACAAGGCAAACAGGTTTAGTATTGGTTAGTTCAAATCTTTTCAAGAGGCTCTGGGCCATAGAGACGGTCCCTCGGTATCTTGTTCTTGGTTTTGTTATGATTGGGGCACGTGGGTAGTGGCCCAGTATGAGAACCTGATAAAGAAAGTGGTTGAAGTATGGTTTTGGATTGGTTGGTTTGCATATGAAAGGTATGTCTTCTGGTGAGTTGTTTACTGTCTTTAAGAATTACCTAGCCCTGGGAGGAACAGTGCCTCCAGGATCAGCAAGGTCCCAAGATGTTAAGGCATCAAACAAAAACAAAAACCCTCCAAAATAAAAAGGCATGGTTAATACACCAGCCCCACTGTCACTTCAGTTGGAAGCCAGTCAACTTCCAAACATGTGAGTGAGGCTGACCAGGATCAACCAACTCCAGGCCAATCTGCCAGCAGTCGCATTAGGCAAGCTCATCTGAGTTTGGCCCAGATCAGAAGAAAACATGTTAATAAAATCATGAACTAAATAAATGGCTGTTGATTTAAGCCACAAAGTTTGGGTTGGCTTACTATATGACAATAGATAGTTTAGTCTATATCCCATTTTAAAGAAGAATTAACATATTCTTCAAAATAAGTTTTGGCAATGTTTGTATTTTCAAGTCTGGAAATGATGATAGTAATAGTATATAACATCACTAATAGTGTTGTGAAGATGAATGAAAAATAAAAGTAAGGGAGTTAGAATAATGCCTGTGGCATGGAATACATTAAATATGTGTTTTTATTATTACAACAATAATTTTTAATCTAGAGAGTTTCATTTTTACAAAGGTAGTAGTAATTTATTATATTAGACACTCAGTAATGATTATTATTTTGACATGCTTATATATTTTAAAAATATACTTCGGAAAGAATTTTCATATTTTCTTTCTATTACTTTAGATGAAACTGAGGCAAAGCATACTTGTAACATGTCTCATTTAATTTCACACTTCTCTTTTGACAAGTGGATATTTCATGCCAAGGTACAGAACTAAATATGTGTGAATTCCAATCTGATAGTTATTCAAAGAATCATTAGCATTTCAAAGAAATGTCAGAGTAAGTACCCAATAGTAAGGAGTTCAACATTCTTTTTTACCAATCTTTGTTGCTGATATATATCACTTATATAAATACCTGAATAACCATAAATTTCATGTCAAGATGAAAACAAATTATGTAAAACAAGTAATTTCTTCTTTTATTATAGATCATAACTGTTGTTTATTGGGTTACTGCATTTCTCTTTGGAAAATCAAAAATCTCTCAGGGATTCTATGCTGATGTTGATACTAGTAGAAATTCTGAATTCATTTCACAATATATATAAAATGCCTCTGTCCACCATATGCTCACATTCCAGTGAAGGAGGCAACTGTAGGCAAATCAAAAATAGTATAATTTCTGATGATGGTAAGTTGTATGCAAAAAATAAAGCAAACTGATGAGATAGGAATTATTACTGCAGACAGAGAGAAGAAGACATGAAAATCCATGTCCAGTGGCCTGAGAACCAGGAGAACCGATTGTGTAGCACATGAAATTAAAAGACTCTTACTCCTTGGAAGAAAAGTTATGACCAACCTAGATAGCATATTGAAAAGCAGAGACATTACTTTGCCAACAAAGGTCTGTCTAGTCAAGGCTATGGTTTTTCCAGTGATCATGTATGGATGTGAGAGTTGGACTGTGAAGAAAGCTGAGTGCCAAAGAATTGATGCTTTTGAACTCTGGTGCTGGAGAAGACTATTGAGAGTCCCTTGGACTGCAAGGAGATCCAACCAGTCCATTCTGAAGGAGATTAGCCCTGGGATTTCTTTGGAAGGAATGATGCTAAAGCTGAAACTCCAGTACTTTGGCCACCTCATGCAAAGAGTTGACTCATTGGAAAAGACTCTGATGCTGGGAGGGATTGGGGGCAGGAGAAGAAGGGGACTACAGAGGATGAGATGGCTGGATGGCACCACTGACTCGATGGATGTGAGTCTGAGTGAATTCCAGGAGTTGGTGATGGACAGGGAGGCCTGGCGTGCTGTGATTTATGGGGTCGCAAAGAGTCGGACACGACTGAGCGACTAAACTGAACTGAACTGAATCCAAAAGTTGGGAGGCTTGAGACTGAGGAAAAGATGATGTTTTAGTTTGAGTACAAAGATAGGAAAAAAGACTATTGGGCAGGAAGAATTCTTCCATTCAGAGTGGACATTAGTCTTTTGGTTCTATTCAAGCCTTCAACCGATGGGGTGAGGCCCATTCATTAGTGAGGGCAATCAGCTTTATTCAGTCTACCAATTTAAAGTTTAACCTCATCTCAAACACCCTCATAGAACTACCTAGAATAATGTTTGACCAAATATCTGGGCACCTCATGGACCATTCAAGATGACATATAAAATTAACCATCACAGGTGAGTAGAATGATTGGAGATGAAGTCTAAGATGAAGGGAGAGGTAGAGCTGATATGATTTTGTTTACATTTTTAAAAGATCACCTGGTATTTCTGATGGCAAGGACATGACAATAATGTATTTTAAGAAACTAATCTCCCCAAGTCCCTTCATAAAAACAATGCATATGATAGTGAAAGAATAAAATGATAGTAAAAAAGAAAAGAAAAGAAAAACTAACAATCAACCAAACAAAAAACAATGACAGGTGGTATCTTCAATAAAGTGGGTATCAAGGAATCCCCATGGCCATGGAAAATGGTTGAGCATAGCACAAATCATGAGATAGCAACAGGATGCAGAACTGGCAGAGATGAAGAGAAAAGGAAATTGATGGAGCCTACAAGCCAAAGGACCCAGAAATTGCCATCAGATTTTGATTTCCAAAAGGAGAAGGCCTAGTTCTAAGCAGGATGCTGAGCAACAGAATCTGAGAATAACCTGCAGAACTTGAAAAAATCCTGCAAAAGGACAATTAGAAGTAGCGTATACCCTTGAGAATCTCAGAAATACGCAATAAATACACGCTTTTAGTAAACTAGGGACTTCCCTGGTGGCTCAGATGGTATAAAGCATCTGCCTACAATGCGGGAGACCTGGGATCAATCCCTGGGTTGGGAAGATCTCCTAGAGATGGAAATGGCAACCCACTCCAGTATTCTTGCCTGGAAAATCCCATAGACGGAGGAGCCAAGTAGGCTACAGTCCATGGGGTTGCAAAGAGTCAGACACGATTGAGCGACTTCACTTTCACTTTAGTAAACTGAGACTCCTCTGAAGAAAAAATGTCAGAAGCAGAATCCAAACTGAACAGGGTAAAAACACCAGCAATCTCAGGAAGAAAGATATTTCATATAATGAGAAGGAGGGAATGGTATGGAAGGCTGAAATCCAGAGGAAGGACATTTTGAATGTAATAATAGCAAAATATAGTGTTCAAATATGAGAGCACTACTTTGTAAGGCAAAGAGTATGTAACTCTGGAAAAGGATGAGATAACAGTGGGAAAAGGACATACTTTTCATTATAGGGAACTAGAATGCAAAAGTAGGAAGTCAAGAGATACCTGGAGTAACAGGCAAGTTTGGCCTTGGAGTACAAAATGAAGCAGGGCAAAGGCTAAAAGAGTTTTGCCAAGAGAATGCACTGGTCATAGCAAACACCCACTTGCAACAACACTCTACATATGGACATCACCAGATGGTCAATATCGAAATCAGATTGATTATATTCTTTGCGGCCGAAGTTGGAGAAGCTCTATACAGTCCGGAAAAACAAGACCAGGAGCTGACTGTGACTCAGATCATGAACTCCTTATTGTAAAAATCAGGTTTAACTTGAAGAAAGTAGGGAAATCAACTAAACCATGCAGGTATGAACTAAATCAAATCCCTTACGATTAAGCAGTGGAAGTGACAAATAGCTTCACAGGATTAGATCTGGTAGACAGAGTGCCTGAAGAACTATGGACGGAGGTTCATGACCTTGTACAGGAGGCAGTGATCAAAACCATGCTCAAGAAGAAGAAATGCAAAAAGGCAAAATGGTTTTCTGAGGAGGCCTTACAAATAGCTGAGAAAAGAAGAGAAGAGATAGGCAAAGGAAAAAAGAAAAGATATATCCATCTGAATGCACAGTTCCAAAGAATAAAAGGAGAGATAAGAAAGTCTTCCTCAGTGATCAATGCAAAGAAATAGAGGAAAACAATAGAATGGGAAAGACTAGAGATCTCTTCAAGAAAATTAGAGATACCAAGGGAACATTTCATGCAAAGATGGGCACAATAAATGACAGAAAAGGTATGGACCTAACAGAAGCAGAAGATATTAAGAAGAAGTGGCAAGAATACACAGAAGAACTATATAAAAAAGATCTTAATGATTCAGATAACCATGATGGTGTGATCACTCACCTAGAGCCAGACATCCTGGAATGTGAAGTCAAGTGGGCCTTAGGAAGCATCACTATGAACAAAGCTAGTGGAAGTGATGGAATTCCAGCTGAGCTATTTAAAATCCTAAAAGATGATGCTGTGAAAGTGTTGCACTCAATATGCCAGCAAATTTGGAAAACTCAGCAGTGGCCATAGAACTGGAAAAGGTCAGTTTTCATTCCAATTCCAAAGAAAGTCAATGCCAAAGAGTGTTCACACACTACCAAAGATAGTTCACACTACCACACAATTGCACTCATCTCACACACTAGTGAAGTAATGCTCAAAATTCTCCACGCTAGGCTTCAACAGTACGTGAACTGACAACTTCCAGATGTTCAAGCTTGATTTAGAAAAGGCAGAGGAAGCATGGATCAAATTACCAACTCCTGCTGGATCACAGAGAAAGCAAGAGAATTCCAGAAAAATATCTACTTCTGTTTCACTGACTACACCAAAGCCTTTGACTGTGTGGATCACAACAAACTGTGGAAAATTCTTCAAGAGATTGGAATACCAGGCCACCTTACCTTCCCCCTGATAAATCTGTATGCAGATAATTAAGCAACAGTTAGAACCAGACATAGAACAACTGGTTCCAAATTGGGAAAGGAATACTTCAAGGCTATATACTGTCACCTTGCTTATTTAACTTATATGCAGAGTATATCATGCAAAATGCTGGACTGGATGAAGCACAAGCTGGAATCAAGATTGCAGGGAGAAATATCAATAACCTCAGATATGCAGATGATACCAACCTTAGGGCTAAAAGCAAAGAGAAACTGAAGAGCCTCTTGATGAAATTGAAAGAGGAGAGTGAAAAAGCTGGCTTAAAACTCAACATTCAAAAAATGAAGATCATGGCATCTGGTTTCATCACTTTGTGGCAAATAGATGGGAAACAATGGAAACAGTGACAGACTTTATTTTCTTTGGCTCCAAAATCACTGCAGATGGTGACTGCAGCCATGAAATTAAAAGATGCTTGCTCCTTGGAAGAAAAGCTATGACAAACCTAGATAGCATATTAAAAAGCAGAGACATTACTGACAAAGGTTCGTATAGTCACAGCTATGGTTTTTCCAGTAATCATATATGGATGTGAGAATTGGAGCATAAAGAAAGCTGAGCACCAAAGAATTGATGCTTTTGAACTGTGGTATTGGAAAAGACTCTTGAGAATCCCTTGGACTGCAAGGAGATCCAACCAGTCCATCCTAAAGGAAATCAGTCCTGAATATTCTTTGGAAGGACTGATGCTGAAGCTCCAGTCCTTTGGCCACCTAATGAGAAGAACTGACTCATTGGAAAAGATCCTGATGCTGGGAAAGATTGAGGGCAGGAGGAGAAGGGGATGACAGAGGATGAGATGGTTGGATTATATTACCGCCTTGATGGACATGAGTTTGAACAAGCCCTGGGAGTTGGTGATGGACAGGGAGGCCTGGCATGATGCAGTCCATGGGGTCACAAAGAGTTGGACACGACTGAGAGACAGATATGAGTGAGTAATAGCAGGAAGGCTTTCTCAATCATGTAGGGAGTTATTCATATTTCTTAATACTTCACGATAACAACAAGGGTGAAAGTCTTTGAGCCATGAAGTGGGGAAATCTACTGGGATTCATGCCTGCTCCCACAGAGAAGCCTCCTCTGAATAGTCCAGGACATTCTTCTCATTAAAGATAGGAAACAAAAATGATTTTGATAGAACCCTATTTAAAGACATTGTAAGAAATGGAAAAGAAAATGAATGTTTAACAGCTAATGAAAACAAACAAACAAAAAATGCTGCCCAAATATTTTGAAAACTATAAACTGAAACTCAAAATCATTTAGAAGAAATCAAGAAAATAAAGTTCTAAAAAAACCCCCTAAATTCTAAGTAGAGGAGCTCAGACGTGAGATGGCTGGTCATTTTCTCCCTCCTTACCCTTTCTCTCCACGAGCAGTTAATAACTTAAGTCATTTGATGGAGAAGAATGAGATGGCATCCTTATATTCACTACAGAGGTGGCCTGGAGTTGTTTTGGGGCAACTCAACATGGTATATTGGAACCCAAGCATTGTGAAGGGGGTGTACACATAGGGGAATGGCCCAGTATGGAGAATCAGAGCCTGTGTGGAGTGAGGAGGAAACCTATATGGGGTAGGGAGGGGTTCACCCTAGCAAAGGAGGGTATCCCTGCAGAGGGGCAACTTAGCAAGGGGTGTCAGAACCCATACAGGGTGAGGATGGTGTTCATGTCCAGCAGAAGAGGAAAGTGTTCATGTATAGCACTACCTGGCATAAAATGTCAAAGCCTCATCAGTGAAAGGAGGGTGTCCACATGTGGAGAAGTCCATCTCTAAGGTGTCAGAGTTGCAGGAGGGTAAGAAGGGTGTTTACACAGATAAATTGGCATGCGGAGTCCAATCTCAGATAAGACGAGAAAGATGCCTGAGTGGGGAGGAAGTGGCAGCAGACATGCAATACAGCTTACTTACAGAGGGGTGATCACATAAGCAACTACAGTAGGGATAATGGGATCAGATCTCTCACTGTTAAAGGAGGGAGCTAGAAATATGAAGAGGGAGAAAAGGAGAGTGAGCCTCATGAAGTTGGCTTGTAATTGGAGATATCAATATTTTCAAGATAGATAGAGATCAAGGGAAATGTATTGATATTGACAAAAATATATATTTGTTTATGCATGTATTGAGGGCTTCTCTGCTGGCTCAGCAATAAAGAATCTGCCTACAAAGCAGGAGCCACAGGAGCTGTGGGTGCAATCATTGAGTCTGGAAGATCCCTTGGAGGAGTGCATGGCAACCCACTCCAGTATTCTTGCCTGGAGAATCCCATAGACAGAGGATCCTGGCAGGCTACAGTCCGTAGGGTCACAAAGAGTTCGGACAGGACTGAAGCAACTTAGCATGCACACATGCAAGTATGTATTTGTATACATATATTACCTGACTGTCTGTTGAGAGGGCCTGGGAAAATGAGGTCCCAATAGCAGTAAGTAAAGCTCATACTTGGCTTCTAAATGTGTTTTCACTAAGACAGAGATCCATTGTGAAATGACTGATATCAGAGCCAGGGCAGAGAAATTACAAAATGGTCCTGGAACACCTTGTGTTAGAAAGCAAGGAAGTGCTCAAAGAATAAAGAGGCATGTCAAGAGGACGAAGAAGCAAACCTGAATAGGCTTCCAATGATTAAACTAAGGACAGTTTTAGGAAGAAAAGAAATAATGCCACTAGCGGATTAAAGGGCTTCCCTGGTGGCTCAGTCAGTAAAGAATCTGCCTGCAATGCAGAAGACCTGAGTTTGATCCCTGATAGGGACGATCCTCTGGAGAAAGGAATTGTAGCCCACAACAGTATACTTGCCTGGAGAACTCCACAGACAGAGGAGCCTGGCAGGCTACAGTCCATGGGGTTGGACATGAGTTAGCAACTAAACCACCACCACCAATAGATTATAACCCATTGAATAAAATAAGGAAACATGAGCTCATCAAACACAAACTTTTAAAAATCATCCATTTATGTATGTATTTCTTGTGTGTAAAAATAAATAAATGGGTGATTTAAAAGCTTGATTAGAAATGAAAATTTAAATAATTTCAAATCACTTCCTTGCAAAACACTAATAACAAAGAGAAAGAATAACTCTACATTTAAGAAGTCTGGGAGGCACTATGTTAAATGATTAAGGTGAATATCCTAAGTGAAAGTGAAAGGTTAGTCACTAAGTCAGGTTCGACTCTTTGCAGTCCCATGGACTGTGTAGCTCCCCGGTCTCCTCTGTCCATGGGATTCTCCAGGCAAGAATACTGGAGTGGGTTGCCATGCCCTTCTCCAGGAGCTCTGTCTGACCCAGAGATCGAACACGGATCTCCCGCATTGCAGGCAGATTCTTTACCATCTGAGCTACCAGGGGAGCCCTTAATATATGTAGGAACTGACACACTGTTACTCCTCACACTGGTTGACAGAATAAAATCATGTGTCTCTTGCTAAAGTAAATGGAGTGAGGATGTAAACGCCACTGTGTCTACAGCATTACAAGGTAACATGGAAGAGAGGGAGTAAAGAGCTGAGGACAGTAATCGTATCTACCATAAAATTCTTCTGCCCTCATTTAAAAATGATGGTCACTCTAACTCCCTGTCATGTGTTTTAGTCATATCCAACTCTTGGTCACCCTACGGACTGTAGCCCACCAGGCTCCTCTGTCCATAGGATTTTCCAGGCAAGAATACTGGAGTAGATTGCCATTTCTCCTCCAGAGGACCTTCCTGACCCAGGCATTGAACCTGTGTCTCCTGAATCTCCTGCATTGGCAGGTAGATTTTTTACCACTGAGTTACCTGGGAATCCCCTAATTCCTGGATAGGTAGCATTTGGCTATGGTTTTTCCAGTGGTCATGTATGGATGTGAGAGTTGGACTGTGAAAAAAGCTGAGTGCCAAAGAATTGATGCTTTTGAACTGTGGTGTTGGAGAAGACTCTTGAGAGTCCCTTGAACTGCAAGGAGATCCAACCAGTCCATCCTAAAGGAGATCAGTCCTGGGTGTTCATTGAAAGGACTGATGCTGAAGCTGAAACTCCAATACTTTGGCCACCTCATGTGAAGAGTTGACTCATTGGAAAAACACCCTGATGCTGGGAGGGATTGGGGGCAGGGGGAGAAAGGGACGACAGAGGATGAGATGGCTGGATGGCATCACCAACTTGATGGACATGAGTTTGAGTGAACTCCAGGAGTTGGTGATGGACAGGGAGGCCTGGCATGCTGTGATTCATGGGGTTGCAGAGTCGGACACGACTGAGTGACTGAACTGAGCTGAACTGATTCCAACTTTGCTGAGAATTTTAGAATTGAACACTATGATTGATTTTTGAATTTATATCAAATGCTTTTCTTCACTTATTGAGCTGATTATGTAGTTTTTCTCCTTTAATCTGTCAGTGGAAATGACATATTTTCTCATGTTACTGCATAGGGTTGAATTGGTCATAATGAATTTTTTTTGCTGTCCTACTAGATTTGGTCCGCTAGTACTTTGTTTAGAATTTTTCCATCTATGTTTATGAATGAAACAGGCCTTTAATTTTTCCTTTCTTATGCTGTCTAGTTTTGATATGAAGATTACTAGTCTCAAAACTACTATTACTACTACTAAGTCACTTCAGTCGTGTCTGACTCTGTGCAACCATGGACTGCAGCCTACCAGGCTTCTCCGTCCATGGGGTTCTCCAGGCAAGAACACTGGAGTAGGTTGCCATTTCCTTCTCCAATGCATGAAAGTGGAAAGTGAAAGTGAAGTCGCTCAGTCATGTCCGACTCTTAGCAACCCCATGGACTGCAACCTACCAGGCTCCTCCATCCATGGGATTTTCCAGGCAACAGTACTGGAGTGGGGTGCCATTGCCTTCTCCAGTCTCAAAACTAGTTGGGGAAAATTCCCTCTTCCTGAATAATTTTAAGATGTTATATTACTTGAAATTCAATCATTATTTAATTCTGCTATCAGTTTTTCCATTCTGTATAGTAGTTTTCTAAACCAGATGTTTTATTTTATTCATATTATTTTTATTTGAATTTTCATATATGTTTACCATTTTATTTATTCACTATTGCTTTCGCAGAATGCCTTGAGATCACTTTCTTTCTTGAAGTAATCCTTAAAGTTTTTCTTGGAAAAAGCCTTTAGGTAGAAAATGTTTTTAGTTTTTAAACTATGAATGTCTTCATATTTTACTTTTTTTAATATTTTACTTTACTTTTAATAAATAAACATATTTATTAAAAATAGACTCTTTTAGTTCATAGTTTAGGTTGATGGAACTTCTTTATATTCACACTTTGGAGATCCTATGCTACTCATTTTATCTTATATCTTTCCTTGATAATTTGGTTATCATTATGCCTGTGTCTTTGTCGTAGGTGATCCATCATTTCTCTACCTGCTTTGAAAATCTCCTCTACATCTTTCAATTTGACAATTATGTGTCTCAGTATGGATTTCTTTTTATCCTGTTTGGAATATAGTGTGCTTCTTACACCAATGAATTCATGTTTTTATCAGTTTTGGAAAAAATTTAGCAATTATCGTCTTTTTGGGCTTCTTTATTATTTCATCCCCAGTCTCTGATTAGAAGTAGGTTTACCTTCTTATTCCATCTTTCATATTGCTTTTTGTCTCTCATATTTTTTGCCTCTTTGGCCCTCTGTACTATACTTTGGATAATTTCTTTAAATTTACTTTCCAGTTCACCAATTCTCTCTTCATCTCTGCTTAATCTGCTATTTACGTATTCACTTGGAATTTCAAAAATAATTTCAAACATTATATTTATCATATATTGAAATGCCATTTATTTTTCAAATTTGCCTCATTTATTGATAGTCTTTGTTTTTACTCTTCTTCATGACTAGGTATTTTGTTTCTTTAAATATTTTATATATATATAACTGCATTTTTTCTTACATTCAATAATAATATCTATAGTCATCAGACAAAAGTGTTTGCTATTTTTTCTGATATCCACTTATAGCAGTTTGCTTTTCAAGATGATTAGAAATCATTTATTGTTATCTCATTACTTAATCTCAGCTTGTCAGTGTGATTAGAGAAGGTCTGAGCTGCCCTGAATAGTCTTGACTCAGCCTCCCAAGCTTGCCATTGAACCAATGTGCAGTGTCCAAGCAGCAGTGCCATTGTTGAAATCTGCATTCTGCACAACTCTGACTCTCGTGTCTACTAACATACACTTTTAGGGAGCAAAGATTGTTAGAGCAGCAATAACATGAAAGAACATGTCATATTTAGAATATATATGTACTGCTGCAGAAAGATCTCTCAGAGTACTTGAAAGTGAAAGTGAAGTCACTCAGTTGTGTCTGACTCTTTGTGACCCCATGGACTGTAGCCTACCAGGCTCCTCCATCTATGGGATTTTCCAGGCAAGAATACTGGAGTGGGTTTCCATTTCCTTCTTCAGGAGATCTTCCCAACCCAGGGATTGATCCCGGGTCTCCCACACTGTAGGCAGACACTTTACCATCTGAGCCACAATTAGTCTGCCATAATACTTTTTATTATATTTTATTATAAAATTTTACATTTATAAAGATTTTAATTTTAAAAAAGGCAGTGTATCAGGACTTGAAAACTTTTAATGTGAATTCTTTAAATGATTTGTGACTAGGTAGAATTACTACTAAATTGCCTTGCCATGAATGTTGGTACTTTGTAATGTATGATGCAATATACAACTCAATAAATTATTCTGAGAACTAGATAAATAAAGAAAAAGCTTATTATAATTATGGATTCAAATTAAGCAAATCCTTTTTTAATAAGATTGCCCTAAAAATGTATGTTTATAAAAAACACAAAAGAAATTTGTGGAGATTTGTAACTATTAAAGCATTCCAATTACTCAATGATATTCAGTAAAAAGATAATATACAAATTGGTCCATAATTAAATTCTATATCAACTAAAGAGAACAAGGAGCTTAATTTTGATAATATATATTGTCATATGTCTCAATAAATCTTCAAAGGGGTGCTAGGTCTTATTCAGAATACATGGGAGAAATACAACTCTTTTTCTTTTATAACATAAATTATATGATCCTTATTGTAGTTTATTGACCTGCCTTGTTCTCCTAGTCATGTAGCTCATGTAATTTGGCTAGTATGTTCATTTATATCCAATATTAAGGATGTCTTTCCAGCTCACCTACACATTGAGACAAAAGTATGAGTCAAACAACAATGAGATACAGAAGCAACTACATAGAATTCATGTTCCCTTAATTTCTCAAGGTCAAAAATCAATTAAGTTTTCAAAGACATGTAAAATTAATTAAAAACACAAACTCCCTGGAAAGGAATTCATTTCAAAAGTTACAAAGGTAAGATTCCATATTGGGGCTTCCCATGTGGCTCAGTGGTAAAGAATCCACCTGCAATGAAGGAGATTTAGGAGACGTGGGTTCTATCCCTGGACTGGAAAAATCCCCTGGAGGAGGAAATGGCGACCCACTCCAGTATTCTTGCCTGGATAATCTCATGGACAGAGAAGCTTGGCAGGCTACAGTCCATGAGGTCGCAAAGAACTGGACATGGCTGACTGACTGAGCACACACACAAGATTCCTTATTAGGTAAGGAGAGCCAACATTTATTGTGTACCTACTATATTCGAGGTTATTTTATCTCTCTTACTCCTCACAAAAGTTTCTGAAGTAGGTATTCTTATGACTTTGAACTGTGGACAAATAACATAGCTAACAAATACAGAAACCAGTGAAACCAAGTCCTCCTAAAACCAAGTTCCCTTACTGAGTTTATGATTAATCTCTCCCTCCAAAACTGTATTTCCTTTCTTGTCCCCTCTGACTTTAATCTTATGCTAACTGAACCCTAAATCAAACAGAGTCAGATGACTAAAATTGTTGTTGTCAATACCATCTTTGCTGCTGCTGCTGCTAAGTTGCTTCAGTTGTTTCCAACTCCGTGCGACCCCATAGACGGCAGACTACCAAGCTCCCCCATCCCTGGGATTCTCCAGGCAAGAACACTGGAGTGGGTTGCCATTTCCTTCTCCAATGCATGCAAGTAAAAAGTGAAGGTGAAGTCGCTCAGGCCTGTCTGACCCTCAGCGACCCCATGGACTGCAGCCTTCCAGGCTCCTCCATCCATGGGATTTTCCAGGCAAGAGTACTGGAGTAGGGTGCCATTGCCTTCTCTGCAATACCATCGTTAATGTACTAAAACTGCTATTCTAGATATCATCATTAATGTACAAACTTACGTTATTTCTCTAGGGCAAGATGAGCTCACAGATCCCTGAATTATGGACTGCCTAGCTAGAGACTCATAACCCGAGACATTCTGACTCCCAAAACTACAATTAAATGTCACAAAAACGTCACAAGATGATGATTAATCCTGGCATCTTTGGTCTTCTCCTTTTAAAAAATCCTAACTCATAGACCAAGTTGCAATGGATCTGAGGCTTTTCTCCAACTCTCTTGCTTGGCGCCTTGCAATAAGCCTTAACTTCGCTGCAAATGCCCACTGTCAAGAGTTTGGCTTTCTGCTTTGCAGGCACAGGAACCCTTGCTTGTTTGCACCAGTTTGAGAGATGAATCTGGCTAGTCCAAAGCCTGCCTTTATCCATTCCATTCCAAGGCTTTGTGTTTACAGTCTCCTCCAAAATTTCCTGTGGCATCAGCACAGTGTGCAGTCCACTGAGGTGTCCTGGAGTGCTGGAGTTTGAAGACCATCCAGTAGTATACTGTATATATGTACCACATCTTTATTCATTTATCTGTTAATGGACATTTAGGTTGGTTCCATGTCCTGGCTATTATAAATAGTGCTGCAATGAACACTGGAATGCGTGTGTCTTTTTGAATTATGGTTTTCTCAGGGTATGAGTGGGATGGGGTGGGGGAGGAAGGTCAAAGAGGGAGGGGACGTATGTATACATTTAGCTGATTCACTTCATTGCACAGCAGAAATTAACACAACATTGTAAAGCAACTCTACCCCAATTTAAGGAAAAAGAAAAAGAAAAAAAACAAACCACCCAGTGGGCCCCTTTTTAAGTATCATCAATGACCTTTAAGTATCTATTCTTATTGCACAATTAGCCCCCAATTTTTGTTGTTATACTATAGATACTGCATGGCATTGGGCACAGCTTATAGTAAAATCCCTCCCCTAAACAACTGAAGATCAACAGCTGCCTTACAGAAAATGCATCCAGGTAAACTGTTGTTTCCTGGCCTATTAGTCCCACACTCTGCCAAACTCAGCATTTAATGCAGAAGCCAGAGAATGCTAGAGTTCTGGCAACCCCTGGACCAAAACAGACCCTGCTATTTGGCTCTGATTTCAAACATTTATAATCTTTTCTCTTGCTCCCTCTGCTCAATATAGGAAAGAGGCTATCGGCCAATTCCCCACCATTTATAGCAAATCCCAAGGCTCACTCATTTCCAGCTGCTAAGCTGCCTGGGCAGACTGTATTACTAAATTATTGTATCTTTTTGGTAGAGTGCCTGATCTATCTTGGCATTCATTTTGCATTGAAAGAAGCTCCTGTTGTAAGCAAAGGAAGCTAGCTACATTCACCCTTCCCACGCGTCTTTCCTCTGTTACCCTCAACCACTAACTTCTTTGTTTTGCCTGCATAAGCCAAGTTCATAGGGGCAGTTTCTCATCTATCGCTGACCCCCTAGGGAGTTAGGGATTTCAAAAGGAGTTCTGTTCTAGGAGTAATTCCCACAGCCTAGAGCCAGATGAATAAATGGCTCAGTGAAAAACTACATTTGGAACCAAGAGGTTTTGTTTCTCTCCTACCAAAATGTATTTCTTTGTAATACTGCAGTCACTGCAACCATGGATTTTCCCAAACAGAAGAGTCTGTAGTGGGGAAAGAGAGGAAAGAACCCTTTTAACTCAAGTCTATTGTTTTCAAGGGTGTTGGTTCTTTGGTTTTAAATCATTTTAAAAACAGTTTCTGTTTTTATACTGTCCCAACTGGTAATGAAAGTGAAACAAAGAACTGCTCTGGAGAAATAAAAAAAGACAAACAAAAAAGTAGACCTCAAATCTTTACATGAAAAAAAAATTTTTTTTGAAATATAAAAAGGATGAAAACTATTTTTAATGACTCTAAAATGAATAATTACTCTGATTCAATTTTCTAAAGATCTATCCTGAATTTGAACCCAAATATCTTCAACAAAAGCTCTGGAAATGTTATATATTCAAATGTATTTGTTGAGTTTTCTGTTCCTGTAAACAATGAACAGCCTAGATTTTTCTCACATACATCCCAAGAGATGGCTTATTTCAAAAGATCAGGAGTCATAAAAAGTGTAATCCTATTAACAAGTAACACCGTAGAAAATATACAGAAATGTTAAAGATAAATTATATCTTGCAAGTTATATTTTAAATCAACACTGCTGTTGCTATGGTAAGAAGTATTTCATGCAAAAAAGAAAAAAAAATCCTCTATAAGGTTCTGGTGCTATAGCCATAGTAACGATGGGATAATGACTACAGTACTGCTTAGCTCTCCTGATGTTTAAATTTATAAGAAATACATTTTAGTCTTTGTTCAAGTATGCTGGTTCATAGCTCCTAAAACCCTTGGAATTTCCTGTGAAACCCTGTGAAAAGGGCTAAGACATTACTTTGCCAACAAAGGTCTGTCTAGTCAAAGCTATGGTTTTTCCAGTAGTCATGTATGGATGTGAGAGTTGGACTATAAAAAAAGCTGAGCACTGAAGAATTGATGCTTTTGAACTGTGGTGTTGGAGAAGACTCTTGAGAGTCTCTTGGACTGCAAGGAGATCCAACCAGTCCATCCTGGGGGAAATCAGTCCTGAATATTCACTGGAAGGACTGATGTTGAAGCTGAAACTCCAATACTTTGGCCACCTGATGCTAAGAACTGACTCATTTGAAAAGACCCATATGCTGGGAAAGATTGGAGGCAGGAGGAGAAAGGGACGCCAGAGGATGAGATGGTTGGATGGCATCACTGACTCAATGGACATGAGTCTGAGTAAACTCTGGGAGTTGGTGATGGACAGCGAGGCCTGGCATGTTGCAGTCCATGGGGTCACAGAGTCAGACAGGACTGAGTGACTGAACTGAACTGAACTGAAGGGCTATAAAGGTATCTTTTGTTATGTTAATAAGGTGACTTTGGGGGTGGTGGTGGGGGCAACCCTTAGGTAACCGGGGGGCTGTTTGCTGGGAGAACCAACCATGTGATTAGAGGGGAGGTAGACAGGCTGGAGATTGAGTTCAATGGCCAATGATTTAATCAATCATGACTGAAGCCTCCATAAAATCCCAAATGACATGGTTTGGAGGGAACACATGAAGATTTGGAAAGCACACTCTGACAAGGCATGGAAGTTCCTTACCCTATGTATCTCTTCATCTGGCTGTTGATTCATAGCCTTCTATAGTCTTTGTAGTAAATAGGTAATCCAGTGAATAACAGGTTTTCAGAGTTCAGTGAGTTATTCCAACAAATTAATCGAACTCAAGAGGGAGTCATGAGAACCTTTGATTTACAGCCAGCTTGTCAGAAAATAATTAACATCCTCAGTTAGAAGGTGTTGGAATCTCCAATTTGTAGCTGGTTGGTCAGAAGCACAGGGGACAACCTGGGCTTGTAACTGGTGTCTTCAGTGGAGAATTCTCTTGTGGAGCTGACTATTCTACTTGTGGAATCTGATTCTATTTCTGGATAGATAGTATCAAATTGAGCTGAATTATCCAACACCCTGCTTCCCTGTTGGCTCAGCTGGTAAACAATTTGTTTGCAACACTGAAGACCCAGGTTTGATCCCTGGGTTGGGAAGATCCCTTGGAGAAGGAAATGGCAACTCGCTCCAGTGTTCTTGCCTGGAGAATCCCAGGGATGGGGGAGCCTGGTGGGCTGCCGTCTATGGGGTTGCACAGAGTCGGACACGACTGCAGTGACTTAGCAGCAGTTAGCAGTGCTTATAGGTACTAAGTGTACTTTACATACATTATTTGATTTCAGTCCCACATGACTCTGGGGTATTACGGTATTCCCGCTTTAAAGGTGAGCAGGCATCACCTTAGCATCAGCTTAGGAATGTTAAGTAACTTCCCAAAGTTGCACAGCCACTAATTGGTTGTACAGCACAAGAACCAGGTAATTATGCTCTTGACTGCTAAACCATTTTGCATGTCTAAAATGAGAAAATTAGCATACTTATCTTCCTTCTCCAAACTCATCTCCATTCCAATTTATATTAAAATAATCTGGGACTTTAGATAAACTATCTATATTATTTTATGTTTCATATCTTCTCTTTTCAAAAAGATAAAACATTTACACTCAGTTTAAAAATCATATTATTAAGAATTAATTATTCAATTAAGAATTAAATAATTAAGAATTAAGAATAATTATTCAAAAATATATTCTATGTCTTACAAATTTTATTTTATATTCCAGAATTTTTATATTGATAGTTTCCTTGTCTATTCTTGAGATCTTTATTATTATTCATCTTTTGATCAATTATTAAAAAAAAATAGGTTGTTTTCCAAAACACATATCTGAAAATGACTTGTTTTCTATTATCTTGTACACCTTGGCTGGGCACATGATTCTTGAATCTGGAGTCCTAACCCATTTCTCTAAAAATTCTAGAGATACTTCTCCATTTTAGTCTGGGTGCTTAGAATTGAAGACTGTCTAATATAGGAGTAATTTCTATTCCTTTGTAGGTAACCTATTTTGTTTTGGTAATGTCTACCTAGATTCTTGTAGGACTCTGTCCTTTATCCTTGAAATGATGAAATTTCAAAAATTTCCCAGAAGGCAACTTCTAGAAATTTTACCTATATTCAGTAAATATTTTGTGATTTATTATTTAATACTTTCTTTAGTTCAAAAAGTTTTCTTCTATTTTCTTTTGTATTGATGCTTTTAAAAAAATATTACGCTCTTCTGAAATTCTTACATCAAATGCATATTGGAACTCAGATATTTCCTCTATATTTTGTCTTTTCTCATAATTTTTCTTTCTCTATACACATCTGTAGATATCTGTTGGATATTTTGAGTTACTCTTCTACTTCATTGACTTGTATTGCTCATGATCTAATTAATTTTTTAACTTCCATTATAGTTTTGAATTTGACATAAATATCATTCAACTACATGAAGCTTTTATGATTTTATAATTTGAATCTTCATAACTACCTATTCTGATTTTACATAGCATTAGTCTGTTGAACATGGTTGAGATCCATTTTGACACTAATATTCTGGAAAATTCCTTTTTTTAAAGAGCAACTTTATTTCATAAGATGGCATCATTTTGATTCTTTAGAACAAGCTTCTTTTTTGAGGAATTATTTGAGGTATCATTTAGCATACCTAGTTATTTTTCCACATGCTCACTCTTACAGAGGAAGGCCATGGCTTGTCAGCTTTGGAGAACTGAGATGAGTTCTGTCAGAGATTGGGAGAGTCCTTCTTTACATCTTTAGGATTCATAGGAAGGGAGAAGGGAAAAGCTTAGACTAACTGCCAGGAGTGCTATATTGGGTAACCCCAGTGGCCTCCATTCCTGCAGCACAAATATGCCTCCTGTAATTGTGCGCAGTGCTAGCCCTGTTCCCTGAAGTTTTACTCTATAGTTTAGAGAAAGCTGTCCAGTAGAATTTCATGTGATGACAGAAATGTTTCATATATGTGTGGACCAACAGGTTAGCACTAGCCACTTATGGTTCTTATGCATTTGAAATATAGCTGGCACAAATCAATAATTAAACTTTCTATGTCATTTATTGTATTAATTTGAATTGCATTTTGTTAGTTACATGTGGCAGTATCTACTGCAAAGGGCAGGGTGAGTCTAAAGCAGTAGTTCTCAAAATGTGGTATCAAGATCAGCAGCATCAGCATTTCCTGGTAACTTATTAGAAATGCAAATTCTCAGGCTCTACTTGCTCTAAAATATCTGGGGGAAGGTCTCATCATTTCTGTTTTAACAAACCTTCCACATCATTCTAAAGCACACTAAGAATTGAGAACAATTTGTCTACTGATCACAAGTTAGGAGAAGTCCAGAACTGACAGCAGTCACAAGGAGGACTTTTCTCTGTTCCAATGTTTCTTTTCTGTGTTTGAGGTTAGCATACAGAAGTTAACTGGGGCAGTGTCCTCATTCTTTATCTATCACAGTTGGCCTCATTAGGAACCAACTGTGACAATGTCTCCCCTAAGTGTAAGTCAGGAGTGAGCCTGTTACCTTTGCTGATTTTTGGCAGTTAGTCTGCTTCCCAGTGGCACTTGGTAGGATCCAAAGATACCATCTTGCTGTCCCCATGTATACTTTGGATTCCTGCCTATAACTTTTCTAAGTCTTCTCTATTTACTCCCTTGGAGAGTTGTTCCTTCACATTCAGGGAATCATGTATCTTGTATGTCTTCAATCTTAATTGTAGAAATGTGAATTACCGGCATGTAAGTGTCACTCATTACTAATCTTCCATTCTAGCATAGGCTTATTCCTCCTTATTTTTATGCTATTGGTTATTTTTGGGGGGACACAGAAGGAGGTAAACCAGAGAAATACATTCCAATGTCTGATTTTCTAAGAAACCTACTGTATCCCTCTTAATATCTCATTCTACCTCATTTCATTAAATTCTACAGTACTATTTCAAGTGTATCATCTCATTTAATCCCCTAAATATTTGTCTGATATAGATTCTATTATTCTCATTTTACAGTTGAGGAAACTGAGGTTTAAATGGTTTAAATGATCTATGTAAGAGAAATATGTAGAGTATCTGCATTATAAGGATCCCTGACACACAGAAAGTTATTGCTAACACTCACTGTATTTTTATCATGGGCCAAGCATTGTTTCAAGTAATTTATCTCCATTATCTTATTTAAGACTTATAGCAACTTTATGAGATATGTGCTATTATTATTTCCACATTACAGATGATGAACTAACCTAGGAAAGTTAATTAACTTTTTCATCTTGTACAATTAGTAAAACTGCCAGTTTTTAGGGTCTGCACAGTCTGACTTTATTGTGTTCTTAGAGTCTGTTCCTTACTGGCTATGTATATTGATCTCTTATCTTGGAAAGTAATTAAATGATATAGACAACATAAAGACCATTTCATTTTCAAAGAGTTTCCTCATATCTCATCATTTTTGCACAGTACGTTGTTTTCTTTATTTTCTATACCGCTACCAAGTTCAAAGTCACGTGGTTAGTAGTTTACAGAAAGACATCAATCTATTGTAATTTTAATTGTTTGCTTATTTTCTCTTATTCTGACCAGAATCCCTAAAACAATACAAGTCTTGACTTCTACCTCCATTTACTCTAAATGTTCATTGCATAGTCTGTTGCTTGCCAGCTACTATGCTAGGTGCTATGTTTATGATATTTGCTACGTTGCAGGGCAATCAGTTCAGTTCAGTCGCTTAGTCATGTCCAAGTTTTTGAGACCCCATGGACTGCAGCACGCCAGGCTTCCCTGTCCATAACCAGCTCCTGGAGCTTGTTCAGGCTCCCGGAGCTCAACTCCCAGAGCTTGCTCAAACAGGGGAGCAATAGACTCTGACAAAAAGGCTTGAGGATTTGCCTAGCTGCAACTAAACTCTTCTGTCAACCTGTCTTTGTTACCAGTACTATTGAATTCACTCAAAACTTAACTAGCACTTTAAGCATCATCAAAGACTATCTGAAACAAATATCCAATTTGGGGGCACCTATGAGGAGCTCTGTGGCTTTGCATCAGTAAGGTTAAGACAGGGAACTCCATTCCCAAATCGGTAAAACTCAGACATGTACATCTATTGAGGACAAGTGTCAACCTTTACTATCTAGACCAGTTTGATATTAATGATCAGAGATGGAAGAGCTGCTTTCAAGCACCATGCAATGTACCTTCCTATAGTCATCACCAAAGCAATACTTACTGAAGCCTGACTCAATAACAGAGGAATAAGTTTATTCCAGACACTTATTTTCTCCCTTGACTCTATATTAGGATGAGTTTGTGGTTGTTGAGTCACTAAGTCATGTCCATGCATGCAACCCCAAGGACTGAAGCACTCCAGGCTTCCCTGTCCTTCACCATCTCCTGGAGTTTGCTCAAACTCATATCCATTGAGTTGGTGATACCATACAACCATCTTATCCTCTGTCACCCCCTTCTCCTGCCTTCAAACTTTCCTAGCATCAGGGTCTTTTCCAATAGGTTGGCTCTTCACATCAGGTGGCTAAAGTACTGGAGCTTCAGCTTCACATCAGTCCTTTCAATGAATATTCAGGGTTGATTTCCTTGAGGCTTGATGTTTGAGCTCCTTGCTGTCCAAGGGACTCTCAAGAGTCTTCTCCAGCACCACAATTTAAAAGCATCAATTCTTTGGCACTCAGCCTTCTTTATGGTCCAACTCTAACATCCATACACGACTACTGGAAAAACCACAGCTTTGACTAGACAGACCTTTGTCAGCAAAGTGATATCTCTGCTTTTTAATACGCTGTCTAGGTTTGTCATAACTTTCCCTCCAAGGAGCAAGTGTCTTTTAATTCCATGGCTGCAGTCACTGTTCACATTGATTTTGGAGCCCAAGAAAATAAAATCTGTCACTGTTTCCACTTTTCCCTCATCTATTTGCCATGAAGTGATAGGACTGCATGCATGATCTTAGTTTTTTGAATGTTGAGTATTCAGCTAGTTTTTCACTCTCTTATTCACCTTCATCAAGAGGCTCCTTAGTTCTTCTTGGCTTTCTGCCATTAGGGTGTTATCATCTACATATCTGAGGTTATTGATATTTCTCCCTGAAATCTTGATTCCAGCTTGTGATTCACCCAGCCCGGCATATCACATGATGTTCTCTGAATAGAAGTTGAATAAGCAGGATGACAATATACAGCTTTGATGCACTCCATTCCCAGTTTTGAACCAGTCTGTTGTTCCATGTCTTATTCTAAGCTTCACTTCTTTACTTGCATACAGGTTTCTCAGGAGACAGGTAAGGTAGTCTGTTACTCCCATCTCTTTGAGAATTTTCCACAGTTTGTCATGATCCACATAGTCAAAGGCTTTAGAGTAGTCACTGAAGCAGAAGTAGATGTTTTTCTGTAATTTCCTGATCCACATAGTCAAAGGCTTTAGAGTAGTCACTGAAGCAGAAGCTGATGTTTTTCTGGAATTTCCTTGCTTTTTCTATGATCCAACAGATGTTTAAAATTTGATCAATGGTTCCTCTGCCATTTCTAAATCCAGCTTGTACATCTGGAAGTTCTTGGTTCACATACTGTTGAAGCCTCATTTGAAGGATTTTGAACATTATTTTTCTAGCATGTGAGATGAATGCAATTGTGCATTAGTTTGAACATTCTTTGGCATTGCCCTTCTTTGGGATTGGAATGAAAACTGACCTTTTCCAGTCCTGTGGCCACTGAAGAGTTCTCCAAATTTGCTGGCATATTGAGTGCAGCGCTTTCACAGCATCATCTTTCAGGATTTGAAAGAGCTCCACTGGAATTCCATCACTTCCACTAGCTTTGCAGTACTTCGTAAGGCCTGCTTGACTTCACACTCCAGGATGTCTGGCTCTAAGTGAGTGACTATATCATTGTGATTATCTAGGTCATTCAGACTTTTTTTGTATAGTTTTTCTGTGTATTCATACCATTTCTTCTTAATTTCTTCTGCTTCTGTTAGGTCCTTGCTGTTTCTGTCCTTTATTGTGCTCATCTTTGTATGAAATGTTCCCTTGGCATCTCAAGTTTTCTTGAAGAGATCTTTAATCTTTCCCATTCTATTATTTTCCTAGATTTCTTCACATTATTCACTTAAGATGGCTTATCTCTCCTTATTCTCTGGAACTCTGCATTCATTTGGATATATCTTTCCCTTTCTCCTTTTTCTTTTGCTTATCTTTTTGTCTCAGGTATTTTTAAGGCCTCCTCAGACAACCACTTTGCCTTGCATTTCTTTTTCTTTGGGATGGTTTTGGTTACCACGTCTCATACAATGTTCTGAACCTCCAGCCATAGTTCTTCAGGCACTCTGTCTACCAGATCTAATCCCTTGAATTTGTTTGTCACCTCCACTGTATAATCATAAGGGATTAGATTTGGGTCACACTCGAATGGCCTAGTGGTTTTCCCTACTTTCTTCAATTTAAACCTGAATTTTGCAACAAGGACCTCCTAAGTTAGTTCTACTTTAGTTCCTCTAATAGGACAGTATTAAAATATTTTACTTTTTGTAGTACATTATTGTTTATAGAGGGTAGTCATCGACAATATCTAATTACATGTAACATTAGGGTAATCTGTAAGGTAAGTGCTATTCCCCATTCTACTAACAAGAAAATAAAGATTCCTTTGGCTATTCATTCATTCACTCTATCTTTCAATAAATATACATATCATACCAAGACACTGGAGTAAGAGAATAATCAAATAAGGTCCATCCTGTTGAAGAGATATAGACAGGAAACATGTGATCAGATACACTATAACACATGTACAATTTAAGAAACTTTGTGGGCCTCAGTGGAAAATTAAACAAACTCTGAGAAAAGATTTGAGAATTGGAGAATGGGTAGAAATTAGATAAGTAGAAAGGAGTGATATGCATTGCAAGTAGAGGAGACACATATAAATAAAGATATAGAAAAAGGAAAGTACTGATGGCATGGGAGAATGGAGTAGCTGCCAACTGACTGCTGGGAGATCCATGAGAAGAACGGTAGAAACCAAGGTGCAAAGGTAGGTTGTAGTATTTGGGAGCGTAAGTAATTCAACCAAAATAATCAGTAGAAGTGGGACTCAAACACAAGTTCTCTTATCCTGAGGTTGTAGCTCTTTTTACCATAGTCTAGCTACCCCGACATTATATTCCAAATTTATTAGCATGCATAACTCAATAAACTTGAAAAATAGATATAAGGAATATGAAAAGAACTCTTGGCTTGCTTTTGAAAACTGTTTATATAAATCTTTCATTTAAAACTCATGGAAGGTGTGTATTTTAAAGTGATAAAGAATCTCTATAAACAGCAATCTCAGCAGCAATCATATCAAAAGTAACTTTGTTTTTCTGAACACTTACTAGAATTCAGAGCAGAACTGTGAGGTGAGTGTTTTGAGCTTTGACAAGAGGGCCAGGGAGCCCTGAGTTGTTAAGAAGAAACACCCCTGGGTAGATCTTGTCCATTTTATTATAAGTAGAAGTGGGAATCTTGGTTGGATAAAAATCAAACCAGATTCATTCTTAGTTCCTTCCATGTTTAAAGCACATAAGTGGTTAACTGCTGTTTCTATGCCTCCCTGGCCTCTTCTGTGATGGCCATCACACAGAGTTTACCCTTTTGTAGTTGTGGTCCAAGTCAGTGTTCATCACCTGGCACAGACCCTTGAACAGCTGGAGAAAAAGACAGTGATCATAAAATGATCCATATCCTGGTAGTGGTATAAAGTGAGAAATGTAACAGAAAGGCATAATACCAGGAAGGGATTAATCTGTGAAATACGTAAACAGCTCATACAACTCAATATCAAAAAACAAACAATTCAATTAAAAAATGGGCAGAAGAGCTTAACAGACATTTCTCTAAAGAAGACATACAAGATGTACAAAAGGCACATGAAAAGATGCTCAACTTCACTAATTATTAGAGAAATGCAAATCAAAACTCCAATGAATTATCACCCCACACTGGTTTGAATAGCTATTATCAAAAAGTCTACAAGTAATAACCACTGGAGAGGGTGTGAAGAAAAGGAAACCCTCTTGCATTGTTGGTGGGAACATAAATTGATACAGCCACTATGGGGAATAGAGGGAGGCTCCTTACAAACTAAAAATAGAACTACCATATGACTCAACAATCCCTCTCCTAGGCATGTATCTGGATTTGGAAACCATAATTCAAAAAGATACATGCACCCCAGTGTTCAATGAAGCACTATTTAAAATAGCCAAGACATGGAAGTGTCCCAAATGTTCATCAACAGATAAGTGGATAAAGATATTTATATAATGGAATGCTACTCAGCTACAAAAAAGAATGAAATAATGCCATTTGCAACAACATGGATGGAACTAGAGACTGTCATATTGAGTGAAGTAAGCCAGAAAGAGAAGGATAAATATCATATGATATTGCTTTTATGTGGAATCTAAAAAAAACCCAAAAAACAATGAATTTATATTAAAAACAGAAACAGACCCACAGACATAGAAAAGAAACTTATAAATATTCAACTACAAGGTTATCAAAGGGGAAAGCAGGGGGAGGGATAAATTAGGGGTTTAATATTAGCATATACACACTGTGTATGTGTGTAGAGTCACTTCAGTCATGTCTGACTCTGCGACACTATGGACTATATAGCCCACCAACTCTTCTGTCCATGGGATTCTCCAGGCAAGAATACTGGAAATGGTTGCCATGCCTTCTTCAAGGGGATCTTCCTGATGCAGGGATCAACCCACGTCTCTTATGTCTCCTGCACTGGCAGGTGGATTCTTTACCACTAGCTCCACCTGGGAAGCGCAACATATACACACTCCTATACATAAAATAGATAACCAACAAAGACCTACTGTATAGCAAAGGGAATTCAATGTTTTGTAATAACCTATAAGGGAAAAGAGTCTGAAAAAATATATATGTATATATAAGTATAACTGAATTTGCTGTACAATCTGAAACTAATACAACATTTTAAGTCAACTATATTTCAATAAAAATAAAATATTTTTAAAAGGAAAAGAAAAACTTAAAAGTGCAAACTTGAACAACTGTGAGAGTTAAGAACATGAATTCATACAAGACAAACCAGAAAAAAAAGGGAGGGTTGGAATTTCTAAGTGTTTTTCTCCACTTCATTATCTTTTCCATTGGGGAACTCCTTTTGAGACAATAAGCTGTCTTTGGAATAAAATCTGGCTTGGGGGAGGAGAATGAAATTTATACTCATTTTGAATTCATTGTACATAAAACCAGGTGCCATTGGTTATCACGGAATGGCTTGCTGAAAAGTATTAAAAATATACAAATAAGTATAATTTTAATATTACATTAAAATCAGCTTCACATTGAAAATAAAATCCCCAAGTTGTTTATAAAAATACAGTCTCTAAATCTTATCTGGGAAATAGCTCCTAAATGAACAGATGATGCTTTTGCAATTTGAATTTACAAGATGCTTATTTGCCATGAGGGCAGTTAATTTTGACTATGCAGTGTTTGGTTTATATCAAGCAAGTACATTTTTTATTTTCTGTTTTAAATATTATTTTCATGGTTGCATTTATTTAGGGAAAATTATCTATGGTTTGCAGATAAAAGAGAGGCATCAATTGAGCAAATTATGGCATTCATAATTAAATGCTTTTTGTATGCAGTCTGCAACACTGCTAAAGGAAGCCATCACTCCAACATAATATTGAATATATTTAGCATAAAATTGCATTAAACAAACCCTAGGGGATTATATTAATTTATTTGGGAAGAAATCAGCAGATTTTTTTTTTCATTCATAAGTTTTCATTTAAATTCACCAATTCAAAACTTTTGTTCATAGTTTTTGAAAGCATATTTTACATGGTTGATACCAGGGTAGACTTGACAATCAAATAGGCCATTGCTTTATTTGAGATGAAAATATGAACATTTTGGATGATAATTTTTGGCATTAAAACAAAGGGTGATGAATAATAAATTTTTTCAAGAAAGATAGGCCCAATATTCAAACATGTGATAGATACCAAGTTAATTAACAGAGAATTAGAGTGAAAGTAAAGTACAGTCAGGGGCGGCAGCTGGGAGGAGCTACCCCACGTCCAAGGAGCAGTGGCTGTGCCGGCGCAGGAAGGCCTAGAGGAGCTATCCCACAAGGTCAGGAAGGGCAGCGGTGAGGAGATACCCCTCGTCCAAAGTAAGGAGCAGTGGCTGCGCTTTGCTGGAGCAGCCATGAAGAGATACCCATGCCCTAGGTAAGAGAAACCCAAGTAAGACGATAGGTGTTGCAAGAGGGCATCAGAAGGCAGACACACTGAAATCATACTCACAGAAAACTAGTCAATCTAATCACACTAGGACCACAGCCTTGTCTAACTCAATGAAACTAAGCCATGCCCGTGGGGCAACCCAAGACAGGCGGGTCATGGTGGAGAGATCTGATAGAATGTGGTCCACTGGAGAAAGGAATGGCAAACCACTTCAGTGTCCTTGCCTTGAGAACCCCATGAACAGTATGAAAAGGCAAAATGATAGGATACTGAAAGAGGAACTCCCCAGGTCAGTAGGTGCCCAATATGCTACTGGAGATTAGTGGAGAAATAACTTCAGAAAGAATGAAGGGATGGAGCCAAAGCAAAAACGATACCCAGATGTGGATGTGACTGGTGAAAGAAGCAAGGTCCGATGCTGTAAAGAGCAATATTGCATAGGAACCTGGAATCAAGGCAAATTGGAAGTGGTCAAACAAGAGATGGCAAGAGTGAATGTTAACATTCTAGGAATCAGCAAACTAAAATGGACTGGAATGAGTGAATTTAACTCAGATGACCATTATATCTACAACTGCAGGCAGGAATTCCTCAGAAGAAATGGAGTAGCCATCATGGTCAACAAAAGAGTCTGAAATGCAGTACTTGGATGCAATCTCAAAAACGACAGAATGATCTCTGTTCATTTCCAAGGCAAACCATTCAATATCGCAGTAATCCAAGTCTATGCCCCAACCAGTAACACTGAAGAAGCTGAAGTTGAATGGTTCTATGAAGACCTCCAAGATCTTTTAGAACTAACACCCAAAAAAGATGTCCTTTTCATTATAGGGGACTGGAATGCAAAAGTAGGAAGTCAAGAAATACCTGGAGTAACAGGCAAATTTGGCCTTGGAATACG
>NW_011495079.1:3329859-3330501 GCF_000754665.1 Bison bison bison
GGAAGTGAGAAATAGATTTAAGGGCCTAGATCTGATAGATAGAGTGCCTGATGAATTATGGAATGAGGTTTGTGACATTGTACAGGAGACAGGGATCAAGACATTCCCATGGAAAAGAAATGCAAAAAAGCAAAATGGCTGTCTGAGGAGGCCTTACAAATAGCTGTAAAAAGAAGAGAAGTGAAAAGCAAAGGAGAAAAGGAAAGATATAAGCATCTGAATGCAGAGTTCCAAAGAATAGCAAGAAGAGATAAGAAAGCCTTCCTCAGCGATCAATGCAAAGAAATAGAGGAAAACAACAGAATAGGAAAGCCTAGACATCTCTTCAAGAAAATTAGAGATACCAAGGGAACATTTCATGCAAAGATGGGCTTGATAAAGGACAGAACTGGTATGGACCTAACAGAAGCAGAAGATATTAAGAAGACGTGGCAGGAGTACACAGAAGAACTATACAAAAAGATCTTCATGACCCAGATAATCACAATGGTATGATCACTGACCTAGAGCCAGACATCCTGGAATGTGAAGTCAAGTGGGCCTTAGAAAGCATCACTACGAACAAAGCTAGTGGAGGTGATGGAATTCCAGTTGAGCTATTTCAAATCCTGAAAGATGATGCTGTGAAAGTGCTGCACTCAA
>NW_011495079.1:3330601-3333903 GCF_000754665.1 Bison bison bison
CACACGCTAGTAAAGTAATGCTCAAAATTCTCCAAGCCAGGCTTCAGCAATATGTGAACTGTGAAATTCCTGATGTTCAAGCTGGTTTTCGAAAAGGCAGAGGAACCAGAGATCAAATTGCCAACATCCACTGGATCATCGAAAAAGCAAGAGTTCCAGAAAAACATCTACTTCTACTTTATTGACTATGCCAAAGGCTTTGACTGTGTGGATCACAATAAACTGTGGGAAATTCTGAAAGAGATGGGAATACCAGACCACCTGACCTGCTTCTTGAGAAATCTGTATGCAGGTCAGGAAGCAACAGTTAGAACTGGACATGGAACAACAGACTGGTTCCAAATAAGAAAAGGAGTACGTCAAGGCTGTATGTTGTCACCCTGCCTATTTAACTTATATGCAGAATACATCATGAGAAACCCTGGGCTGGAGGAAGCACAAGCTGGAATCAAGATTGCCAGGAGAAATATCAATAACCTCAGATATGCAGATGACACCACCCTTATGGCAGAAAGTGAAGAGGAACTAAAAAGCGTCTTGATGAAAGTGAAAGAGGAGAGTTAAAAAGTTGGCTTAAAGCTCAACATTCAGAAAACGAAGATCATGGCATCCGGTCCCACCACTTCATGGGAAATAGATGGGGAAACAGTGGAAATAGTGTCAGACTTTATTTTTTGGGGCTCCAAAATCACTGCAGATGGTGACTGCAGCCATGAAATTAAAAGACACTTACTCCTTGGAAGGAAAGTTATGACCAACCTAGATAGCATATTGAAAAGCAGAGACATTACTTTACCAACAAAGGTCCGTCTAGTCAAGGCTATGGTTTTTCCTGTGGTCACGTGTGGATGTGAGAGTTGGACTGTGAAGAAAGCTGAGTGCCGAAGAATTGATGCTTTTGAACTGTGGTGTTGGAGAAGGCTCTTGAGAGTCCCTTGGACTGCAAGGAGATCCAACCAGTCCATTCTGAAGGAGATCAGCCCTGGGATTTCTTTGGAAGGAATGATGCTAAAGCTGAAACTCCAGTACCTGGCCACCTCATGTGAAGAGTTGACTCACTGGAAAAGACTCTGATGCTGGGAGGGATTGGGGGCAGGAGGAGAAGGGGATGACAGAGGACGAGATGGCTAGATGGCATCTCTGACTCGATGGACGTGAGTCTTGGTGAGCTCCGGGAATTGGTGATGGACAGGGAGGCCTGGCGTGCTGTGATTCTTGGGGTCGCAAATAGTCGGACACAACTGAGCGACTGAACCGAACTGAAAGTACAGCTACGTGGAATTTGGTAAAAACCCCAGTTATGCAGAACATAAAAGTTCTGATAAATAGAGTAACTCTGAAATTAGGTAATCCTTGAATCTTCCTTCTCTCTTACCTAGTTGGTATCTCAACCACCTGACTCTGTCTATTATATATTTCCAAAATTCAGTGTTCTCCCTCTCTCCTACTCATAGGCAGGTCCTTCCCATTATTGAGTCTCAACTCAAAAGTTATCTCTTTAGAAAAGTCAATTCTGATCCCTAACTTAAGGTAATCAAACTATCCAGCTCTCACCCGATCTATACTTCACTGCCCCCTACGTCCTCCAGTTAGTTACCCTCTAATACATCATTTTTCTATTTTATTTACTTGAGATTACTTACCTTTGTACCCTTCCTTGCTTATTGTTTATCTCCTCCCACACTCTCAACTAGAATGTAAACCTCCTCAAATGGAATATAAACTATGTGGTCAGGGGCTTTGTCAGCCATGTCAACTACTGAATTCCTGGTACCTAATTACTATCTGGCAAGTACTTGAAATAACACCTATTTTTGATGTCCTAATTTGGAGCCCTATAATTTCTTGCCTAGGTAACTTAAGAGTTCCCTAACTGGTCTTCTTAAGATCAACCTCATCTTCCTCAAATTCATTTTCTGCACTGTTGCTGGGCTGTTCTCTGTAATGCAAATTTAATCATGTTACTCCACCACACAAAGCATTTCAGTGATTCTTTGTTATTTATATAGGTGAATAGTCCCAAAGCATATAGTGTGATAAGTGGTATCATTTTAAGTAATTCATGGAAGAATGTTTTAATTTAATAGTTTTTAACAATTATTTTAATGTAAGTTCCAACAACTGTCAATTAAACAGCACATAAGCTCATGATTTCACAGATGTTATTACCAAAGATAAGAAAAATAGAAAAACTAAAAATTAATTTACACATATGGAAAAAACAATGAATGTGTCCTCAAATGAGTTTTGAATATACTGACTTAAAGACCTTCTGTCTTTTCAAACTTGTTTACCTTTTTTAAAACTTTTATTGAGATATACCTGGCATATAATGTTGTATTATATGATTTATATATAAGTGCAGCAGCTGCGAAGGTGCAGGAGCATGGAGGCTGTGACAGCCAAGAGGAGCTACCCCACATCCAAGGTCAGTGGTGGCGGACAAGAGGAGCTACCCCACGTCCAAGGTAAGAGAAACCCAAGTAAGATGGTAGGCACTGAGAGAGGGCATCAGAGGGCAGACAGACTGAAACCACAACCACAGACAACTAGCCAATATGATCACATGGACCACAGCCTTGTCTAACTCAATGAAACTAAGCCATGCCAGGTGGGGCCACCCAAGAGGGATGGGTCATGGTGGAGAGTTTTGACAGAATGGGTCCACTGGAGAAGGGAATGGCAAATCACTTCAGTATTCTTGCCTTGAGAACCCCATGAACAGTATGAAAAGGCAAAAAGATAGGACACAAAAAGATGAACTCCCCAGGTCGGTAGGTGCCCAATATGCTACTGGAGATCAGTGGAGAAATAACTCCAGACAGAATGAAGGGATGGAGCCAAAGCTAAAACAACACCCAGTTGTGGATGTGACTGGTGATGGAAGCAAGGTTTGATGCTATAAAGAGCAATATTGCATAGGAACCTGGAATATTAGGTCCATGAATCAAGGCAAATTCAGTTCAGTTCAGTTCAGTCACTCAGTTGTGTCCGATTCTTTGCAACCCCATGAACCGCAGCATGCCAGGCCTCCCTGTCCATCACCAACTCCTGTAGTCCACTCAGACCCATGTCCATTGTGTTGGTGATGCCATCCAACCATCTTATCCTCTGTTGTCCCCTTCTACTCCGGCCCTGAATCTTTCCCAGCATCAGGGTCTTTTCAAATGAGTCAGCTCTCCAATTTCCAAGGAAAACTGGAAGTGGTCAAACACGAGTTGGCAAGAGTGAACATCAACATTCTAGGAATCAGTGAACTAAGATGGACTGGAATGGGTGAATTTAACTCAGATGACCATTAT
>NW_011495079.1:3334513-3334928 GCF_000754665.1 Bison bison bison
GAATGCAAAAGTAGGAAGTCAAGAAATACCTGGAGTAACAGGCAAATTTGGCCTTGGAGTACAGAATGAAGCAGGACAAAGGCTAATAGAGTTCTGCCAAGAGAATGCACTGGTCATAGCAAACACCCTCTTCCAACAACACAAGAGAAGACTGTACACATGGACATCACCAGATGGTTGACACCGAAATCAGATTAATTATATTCTTTGCAGCCAAAAATGGAGAAGCTCTATACAGTCAGCAAAAACAAGACCAGGAGCTGACTGTGGCTCAGATCATGAACTCCTTATTGCCAAATTCAGACTTAAGTTGAAGAAACTGGGGGAAATCACTAGACCATTCAGGTATGACCTAAATCAAATCCCATATGACTAACAGTGGAAGTGACAGATTTAAGGGACTAGATCTGATAGA
>NW_011495079.1:3335031-3336431 GCF_000754665.1 Bison bison bison
ACAGTCACTCAACTAGAGCCAGACATCCTGGAATGTGAAGTCAAGTGCACCTTAGGAAGCATCACTATGAACAAAGCTAGTGGAGGTGATGGAATTCCAGTTGAGCTATTTCAAATCCTGAAAGATGATGCTGTTAAAATGCTGTGCTCAATATGTCGGAAAATTTGGAAAACTCAGCAGTGGCCACAGGACTGAAAAACATCAGTTTTCATTCCAATCCCAAAGAAAGGCAATGCCAAAGAGTGCTCAAACTAGTGTACAATTTCAGTCATCTTACATGTTAGTAAAGTAACGCTTAAAATTCTCCAAGCCAGGCTTCAGCAATACGTGAATCGTAAACTTCCAGATGTTCAAGCTGGTTTTAGAAAAGGCAGAGGAACCAGAGATCAAATTGCCAACATCTGCTGGATCATCGAAAAAGCAAGAGAGTTCCAGAAAAACATCTATTTCTGCTTTATTGACTATGCCAAAGCCTCTGACTGTGTGGATCACAATAAACTGTGGAAAATTCTGAAAGAGATGGGAATACCAGACCACCTGACCTGCTTCTTGAGAAACCTATATGCAGGTCAGGAAGCAACAGTTAGAACTGGACATGGAACAACAGACTGGTTCCAAATAGGAAAAGGAGTACGTCAAGGCTGTATATTGTCACCCTGCTTATTTAACTTATATGCAGAGTACATCATGAGAAACGCTCGGCTGGAGGAAGCACAAGATGGAATCAAGATTGCCGGGAGAAATATCAATCACCTCAGATAGGCAGATGACACCACCCTAATGGCAGAAAGTGAAGAAGAACTAAAAAGCCTTTTGAAAAAAGTCTCTTGATGAAAGTGAAAGAGAAGAGCGAAAATGTTGGCTTAAAACTCAACATACAAATACTGGAGTGGGTTCCATTTCCTTCTCTCTCAACTCTGTTTACCTTTGTGGCATAATTTCCACGAGCCCTTGCCTTGTGCTATATGTTCTGATAATACCAAATGATTTGCATCTCTCCCCAAGCATCACACTATTTATTGTCTGTCTACCATTAGTTTAGCTGTCTTCTGGGCCTAGAATGCCTTTGGTTTGCTCCCTTCTTTCCTACTGTCTATTACCTGGGCTCTGCTTCATCCTTATGACTCAGCTCACAGATCACCTAATTCATTAAAATGGACTTTTGTTTTTCTTCCTCAGGCTGGGTTAGGTACTCCCTCCTTTTGCTCTCTTAATATTGAGTGAAAATCTTTATCTTTGCACAGGTGTAGGATAACCACTAGAGAGGGAAAATGGAAGGTGCTCAGCAGTTATTATCCCATAGAAATTCTGAAGTCCAGCCTGGCAGAAGTTGCCCATTTCTTGGTTATGGCTCATTCCTCTTACACTGTACCTGTTCACTGTTGGTTCCACCCTCTAGG
>NW_011495079.1:3336531-3338345 GCF_000754665.1 Bison bison bison
ACCCTCTAGGCTCTTGGCCTCTCCCTCTGATGATCCTTCTCTTCACATAAGAAACTTCTCATGCCTTCCTTCTGTCCATAAAAGCTTAGGGGTCCGAAAGATGCTCCCCTGTCTCTCTTTTAGTCCAAGTTGGGGTGTTTCTACCAAAATAGATACCTCATAACAGTTCATTTTTTGCTCATCTCTGTCCACTCACATTCTGTCATAGATAGGAAGAAGAAGCGAGGTAACATCTGTCATATCCTACTTTGAAATCTTAGTAAGATCATCATTAGGTACATTTACTATTTTCCATGTTACTGCAGCAATAATGTTGCAAGATAATCTTGCACTATATTACAAAGGTCTCCTTTCCTCCTGCTTCTAACCACATTTCCTTTAGTTTCCCCTGACCCCCCCAGTGAGAGCCTACTTTGGTGCTTCTTCAAGCTCCACTAACACTTGCCCTTTTAGGCTGTCACCAGCATTCTTCTAGAAGTCCTTTAGGCTCTCGCTAATAGTTTTCCAATACTCTTCTAGTTTCTGCCTGCTAATATTCAAAGGCCAATGCCATATACTTTAAGATTTTGTGATAGTATGGTAATTCCAGGCACTAAAATCTTTTCTAGTTATCTATCTGTATACAATAATACCTTAAAATCCTATTTCAGTAGGACAGTGGTGGGAACTGGAGTCAATTCAGAGGTTTCTCACTCATACATCTGACGGTGATGCTGGATTTTAGCTGAAAGTGCTCTTA
This sequence comes from Bison bison bison, assembly GCF_000754665.1. Taxonomy (NCBI): domain Eukaryota; kingdom Metazoa; phylum Chordata; class Mammalia; order Artiodactyla; family Bovidae; genus Bison; species Bison bison. The sequence goes on from NW_011495079.1 coordinate 3,337,271, forward strand.
GGCCATCAGTTAGAATGCTGACCTACGTGTAGTTTCTATTTGGCTGTTTGGTTTCCTCATGGCATGCTGACTGGGTTCTAAGAGCAATCTTCCCAGAGGAACCAGGAACATCTTATGACTTAGCCTTGGCTGTCACTTAGTGTCATTTCTGCTATAGTCACTGGCCATATCATATTCAAATGTATGAACTATAAATCCAAACTTTGATAAGATAAATGTCAACATCCTATTGAGAGAAGAAATTGTAGATAAAATATTGTGGTCATTCGAAACATAATCTGTCTCAGTCTGATATAGCTAACTTGCTAAATTCATCTTTAGTTTCAATTTTTCATAACAAGAAAGGAAATTATTTTGGGTGATATTGGTTCCCTATGTCAATAACACATTTTAAAAATTAAAATGAACTTGATGATGCTTTCATGAGAATGCTAGAACTAGGTGATTAAGAAGTACACTTTTTAAGAGACAGATCTGTCATGGGTCCAAAACATTAAGCAGACAAATAATCAGTTCAGTTCAGTCACTCAGTCATGTCCGACTCTCTGCAATCCCATGAACCACAGCACCCCAGGCCTCCCCGTCCATCACCAATTCCCGGAGTTCACCCAAACTCATGTCCATTGAATCAGTGATGCCATCCAACCATCTCATCCTCTGTTGTCCCTTTCTCCTTGTGCCCTCAATCTTTCCCAGCATCAGGGTCTTTTCAAATGAGTTAGCTCTTCACATGAGGTGGCCAAAGTACTGGAGTTTCAGCTTCAACATCAGTCCTTCCAATGAACACCCAGGACTGATCTCCTTTAGGATGGACTGGTTGGATCTCCTTGCAGTCCGAGGGACTCTCAAGAGTCTTCTCCAACACCACAGTTCAAAAGCATCAATTCTTCGGCACTCAGCCTTCTTCACAGTCCAACTCTCACATCCATACATGACCACTGGAAAAACCATAGCCTTGACTAGACGGACCTTTGTTGGCAAAGTAATGTCTCTGCTTTTTAATATGCTGTCTAGGTTGGTCATAACTTTCCTTCCAAGGAGTAAGCGTCTTTGAATTTCATGGCTGCAATCACCA
>NW_011495079.1:3338445-3356228 GCF_000754665.1 Bison bison bison
GCCTTGACTAGACGGACCTTTGTTGGCAAAGTAATGTCTCTGCTTTTTAATATGCTGTCTAGGTTGGTCATAACTTTCCTTCCAAGGAGTAAGCGTCTTTGAATTTCATGGCTGCAATCACCATCTGCAGTGATTTTGGAGCACCGCACCCCCCAAATAAAGTCTGACACTGTTTCCACTGTTTCCCCATCTATTTCCCATGAAGTGATGGGACTAGATGCCATGATCTTAGTTTTCTGAATGTTGAGCTTTAAGCCAACTTTTTCACTCTCCTCTTTCACTTTCATCAAGAGGATCTTTAGTTCTTCTTCACTTTCTGCCATAAGGGTGGTGTCATCTGCATAGCTGAGGTTATTGATATTTCTCCCAACAATCTTGACTCCAGCTTGTGTTTCTTCCCACCCAGCTTTTCTTATGATGTACTCTGCATATAGGTTAAATAAGCAGAGTGACAATATACAGCCTTGATGTACTCCTTTTCCTATTTGGAACCAGTCTGTTGTTCCATGTCCAGATGGAATGCCTGCTTTCTATTCCAGAATCATTTAGTGTGCTTGCCATGTTAGATCTCAATGATCCTTACTTGTTAGACAGACATAGGATGAGGTTTATTAGTTCATCCTTTTTGTGATAAGACTGTGCTATACATCTGTAATTAGAGAAATAAAGGAGACATCTCAACAAATACTGAGAAACGTTTATAATTCTTAAGTGTTTTAGTTCTCTGGATAAGTTATATGACCTTTTATAGTTTCTTAATATTTTATTGGATAAACACTGAACCACTTTTTAAAGTTGGCTAGCTGTTGCCATTGTTTCCTTTCCTTTTTGGATATTTCTAGATCCCTTCACCCCTACTCATCATGAAAGTCTATCTCCTGATGACCACAAGGCAATTCTTGGAAGGGGGCTTGGAAGTAATAATCTATACTAGAGAACCTGTAGTTTTGATGTGTTAAAAAAAATTTGGGTATGATTGTCTTCAGGCTCTGTCTGAGCCTCCCCCTCACTAATTCCTCTCTGCCATGTAGTTCTTGACAAATGTGTGTGTTCACTCATATCCAACTCTGCAACCCCTTGGACTGTAGCCCGCTAGGCTCCTCTGTCCATGAAATTTTCCAGGAAAGAATACTGGAGTGGGTTGCCATTTCCTACTCCAAAGGCTCTTCCCAACCCAGGGATTGAACTTCTGTCTCTTGCATCTCCTGCACTGGCAGGCAGATTCTCTACTACTGCGCCACCTAGGAAGCCAAATAGTAGACTGTAGACAATAGACTCCCCAAAGCAAGGACTTTTGTCTATTGTAGTCATTGAAGTAATCTTCAGCAACTGGAGAATGGTGGATAGGTGCTAAGTACATATTTGGTAAATGCATGAATAAATGATCCTTTAAATTTTGATCCTATTTCCAACAAGAGCACCCTTGTAGGATGTTCTTCCTAGGTAAGTAGGAAGTTCATTCCTACTTACTGTTGATATGATTAAAATTAAAATCAAAGTCAAAAACAGAATCACTGGGTTCCTTCACAGACCAAAGGAACTTTCTTAATGCTGTAAGAGTCACAGCATTATCAAAGCAATTCTGACGTCACAGAGCAAAATTGCAACTGAGAACCCAAAGAAATGCAAATTTTGCCAGCATGAAATTGTTTGAAGGAGTTAAAGAATATTGTTTATTGGAGAGAAATATTGGGTAAGAAAATTGCGGGGTTCTAAGGCCACATGTATATATATGGAATGTGGGAGATTGAAACAAAGATGCACTTGTGGCTTAGTAAAGATTTCTCCTCTTTACTTCTGAGGGCATGTGGTTGTGTAGAATGGCTGAGTTCCAGCACTGTTCAAAAACTTGGGAAGCAAGATAGACCCTAAGCAATCAGGATATAGTTCAAGATGCTAAGTATCTTCAAATTGGTATGTTACTCATTGGTACTAGGTCTTGTTTGAACTCAGGTGGGTTAAGAAGTGAATTAGGGATCACTGTAAGATAGAATACACATTTTATAGACTGGAACAGACCATTGTGAATTTGTTCCCTAGAAACTATTCCCAAACAAATCTTAATCTAGTGGCCTGAAAAATGGATATTTGCTTTTTTTACTTATGAGATAATCTGAACATGCTTTCCAAGTATTTCAGCATATTCTCTTCATTCACAATACTGATGACAGTGAGAGTAATCCATAGATGTAATTCTATACTTCATGATGTAAAAGATGAATTTTCAAATGAGAATATCAGAAATCAAGTTGTCTTCCAAAAATTTATGTTTTCTTACAGTAGATAAACTGGCCATGTTGCTAAGAAATAGCTGCTTACCCAGGAATTACCTGTTCTTAGTCCCATTGTATTTAGATGGGACCATGTACCTGAGCTCCAAAATCATTGCAGATGATGACTGCAGCCATGAAATTAAAAGTCTCTTGCTCCTTGGAAGGAAAGTTATGACCAACCTAGACAGCATATTAAAAAGCTGAGATATTACTTTGTCAACAAATGTCCATCTAGTCAAGGTTATGTTTTTTCCAGTAGTCATGTATGGATGTGAGAGTTGGACTATAAAGAAAGCCCTTGAGTGCCGAAGAATTGGTGCTTTTGAACTGTGGTGTTGGAGAAGACTCTTGAGAGTCCCTTGGACTGAAAGGAGATCCAACCAGTCCATCCTAAAGGAGATCAGTCCTGAATATTCACTGGAAGGACTGATGTTGAAGCTGAAACTCCAATACTTTGGCCAACTGATGCGAAGAGCTGATTCATTGGAAAAGACTCTGATGCTGGGAAAGATTGAAGGCAGGAGTTTTAGTAAACTCCAGGAGTTGGTGATGGACAGGGAGGCCTGGTGTGCTGTGGTTCACGGGGTCGCAAAAAGTCAGACACAACTGAGTGACTGAACTGAACTGATGTACTTGAGATCTGGCCAAGAGAAGGCATGCAGAAGTGATGCACCTCACATCCCAGCCTGGCCCAGGAAAACCTGGAAGGAAATTCTACTCTCTTTCTCTTTTGCTGCAAGGTTATCAACTCTTGGGGTGACTTTGGCAGACACATGTTGAATATCCCATTATTCTGAGAGTGTCTGTGAGATGCCATTTCTGGATGAGATGAACATTTGATTCAGTAGATTGTGTAAAGCAATTGATTCAGTCCTTAATGAGGGTGGGCCTCATTCAATCAGTTGAAGACCCGAATATAACAAAAAGCCTGAATAAGAGGGAACTCCTGTGCCTGAACTGGCACATTGGTTTCTTCCTGCCTCCAGACTCAAACTGAAACATCAGCTCTTCCTGGGTCTTGAGCCTTCTGGCTTTCAGACTAGAATTATACCATTGGCTCTCTTGGGTTTCTGGCTTGCTGACTGCAGATCTTGGGACTTGTCAGTCTCCATAATCTCAAGAGCCAGTTCCTTATAATAAATCTTTTTTCCATACACACACACATGCACACACATATCCTACCAGTTCTACTTCTCTGGAAACTCTGACTAATACATAGGACCCACACACAAATCCTCCCACAGAAGATCCTTGCTCTCTTCTCTCATCTACTGAATAAGTGAAGAGGATTCTAAGGACTGAGGGAAAGATAGGACAACAAAATGGAAGGTGTCTGGGTCTCTGAATAAAAAATGAGAAGAGAACCCACCAGTCAGCCTGTGTTGTACTGCAACAAAAATGAGAAACAAAGATGTACAGTGTAGCCCTCTGAGGTTTGGAGGATTATCTGTTATAGAAGATGGCTCAGTAGGTAAAGAATCACCCTGCAGTGCAGGAGACGCAGGAAGCTGAGTTCAATCCATGGGTCAGGAAGATCGCATGGAGAAGGGTATGGCAACCCCTTCCAGTGTTCCTGCCTGGAGAATCCCATGGACAGAGGAGCCTGGTGGGCTACTGTCCATGGGGTTGCAAAGAAAGTCAGACACAACTGAACGACTGAGCACGCACACACTGCTATAGAAGGTAGCGTTATGTACACATATTGCATACTGGATTTTTCAGAACTGAAGGCAAATCCATTCCAAGTCAAAGGGTAACTAAGTCAAATAAATACCTTTTTGCTTGTACATTTTAAAAATTACTACAAGAGGAAAGTCTGAGTTATAAACAGAGTGATGAGTGCTATGCCTTGGCCAGCTGCTAGCTCTCCTGAAGGCTCTGCATCTAACCCAGGTAGCTGAATCCTGGGGCACTGCTTAGAGTTCAGATCTGACTCATCCAGTCTGGATTTTCTTAATAGACAAAGGACAAACCCTATCTGTTGGTAGGTAATTCCATAACAGTTAGCAAGCACAAGAATACTTTTATTATATTTTTCTAGCTGTACAAATAGCTATAACTAATACACCATACTTTATGATTTTGAACAAAGAAAAGAATTTCTGAAAGGAAATATTTTGTTGTAAGCAGCTTCATAGAGAAGCAGAATTGTATACTAGGAAGAACATGGACTTTAGAATTAGGCTGTCATAGGTTTAATTCATTCTTACAATTGAACAAATATTTATTGAGAATCTACTAAGTAAATCAAACCATGAGAATGCTGATATTCAACTCTACTTGAATGATGAAAAATAATAGTTTCATTCAAAAGTAATACATGATAGACACTGTTGTAGGTGCTAGGTATTCAGAAAGTACAAAACAAAGTCCATATTCCCATAGAACTTATGCTTAGTCGTAAGAGATAGAAAATGAGTCAAATGTACTGTATGTATGTCTAATAACGACACATGCAATACAGAAAAATAAAGACCAGAAGGTGGATGCAGGTGTTGGGTGGCAAGAAAGTTGCTACTTTGTGATGTTCAGGGAAACCATCTTTGGTAATCTTTGAGTGGAAAACTGTAGGAAGTGAGGGAATATAGCTCAATTCCCACATAAAGTTCCCTGTGGGGAAGAGCATTCTAAGCAGAGAAAATGGTAGGTGCAAAGCCCCTGAGGCACAAATATCCTTGGTATGTTCAAGAAACAGCAGGCTAGTGTGACTGGAGCAAAGCCAGCAAAGGAGAGAGTGGTAAGAGATGAGGACAGCAAGGTAGAAGGGCCAGTTCGTGTAAACCTTGTCTTGCTTAGTAAGGACTTCGGTTTTCATTGATACATGAGATTAAAAACCTTGCAGAGTTCTGGGGAGAGAAGTGACATGTGTTTTCAAAGCATCACTCTGACTGCTCTGTTGAGAATAGACTGTAGGAAAGACAAGGTGGAATCAGAGGGCCAGTTGAAAGACTATCACAATAGTCCAGGTGGGAAAAGACTGTGGCTTGCTCTAGGATTTTAGCTATACAGCTTGTGAGATGTGGTTAGATTCTGTTATATTGCTATTATGAGGGTAGAAATAACAAGATTTACTGATGTATTTATTAGATGTGAAAGATGAAAGGAAAAGAGGTTCCAAGGATGTTATAAGCAGTTTAAAAAGATGACTTCTCTCTCCATGGGATTTCCCAGGCAAGAGTACTGGGGTGGGTTGTCATTTCCTTCTCCAGGGTATCTTCCCAACCCAGGGATCGAATACATGCCTCCTGTATCTCCTGCGTTCGCAGGTGAATTCTTTACCAGTGAGCCACCTGGGAAGCCCCTTAAAAGGATGGAATTGTCATCAAAGGTGGGAAAACTATAGGAAAAACAGATTTCAGGACTGTGAGAATTAGGAGTTTAGTTCTGGACATGTAAAACTTCGAGATGCCTATTAGACATTCAAGTGGAGATGTCAGGGAGGCAGTTGAATATAAAAAGCAGATAGAAATAGAGATACAAAGCTTCAAGTCCTCAGCATGTATTATAGTTCATTAACTGTTGAGGTTGATTGAGACTGAGAAAGAGAAAAGGCAATCAAGAACTAAGCCCAGGGCACTCTGGTGTTTTGGGGTCAAAGAACCCGGAAGAGGGAATGAGAAGGAGCAGTTGGTAAGGTAGGAGGAGAACCATAATGTTTTGAATCCAAATTTCCATTATTGTCTGATTTCTTCAAGTTTCTGTTTCTATAAATGAAAGATGTAGATAATTTCAAGGTCATAGGATTGCCAAAGGCTGAAAAGAGGTAGCATGGGAAAGCATACACAAAGCTCAGAATATCCTCAATAAATGTTCATTCTTGACCTGTGGTGAAATTCTGGTTAAATGCCAGATTTCTCACTCTTCCCTCCAATTTTTGGCCCTATAGTAAGATTCTCATATATGAATCCTGTAGTTCAACAGTGTTGACTATGGAAGCAAGATCCTCATTATTAGTTATAAATATTCTAATCCCAGAGATCACTATTATTAAGTACTTGTCTTTGCTCCTCCCTTTCTTCCTCAATTTTATTGGTGGATTTAGGGCTAAAGGAGGGAGTGATGACTAGAAAGGGGGCGGGTTGGGTCTGAGGGATGAGGGGTGCCAGTGGGCTCTTCATCAGCTGGCATTAGTGTACCATTATTTCAGCATTTAACTGCTCACCAAATAATTTCATTTCAGAGGATTTATTCAGTGCTCTGGAAGAACTATCTGTATATAAATAGCTGGGTTAAGTAGACCTTTCACTGCAGCTGTTAAAACCTATTGTTGTAGCTAGACACCTTGTAGTGATTCAAGATCAGCTGTCTTTGAAGAAAATCTATGTTTTATTTGATGCTAATGTGAGTTTTTTTTTAGCTCTGAAATAAAAAAGCAACTTTACCTAGGGTGAGGAAAGAAAGTGTTTATTGAATAAATCAGGGGTAGCTGAAATAATATTCAGTTACAATCTCTTGCTTGTATTTCATTTCTGTGCTTTCAACGTAAACCACCAAATGCTTATTGCAAGAATAAACGGAAAAACTAAATGAGTGAATTAATTTATATATGAATGAATTTTCTGTTTTTCCCTGGTCAGAATCTTCCTAAGTGATTCTGGATAAGTTCTGGATTACTTTGGGGCCTGTCCTTCACAACAAGAATCACTAAGTAAGATACTTTTCATAAAGAAGAGACAAATGCCAGAGTAACACTAAAGCTTGGCTCACAAGCAGTCTGTAAGGCATCTCAGGGGAATTCTCTGACCCTAACACCAGGCTCAAGTAGTTTCTTTTTCAAGTTGCTATCCCTCTTCTCTCCCTCCACTTTCCAGAACTGGATTCAAATTATATAGATACATACATAAATATATATAAATAACCACTGACTGAGTCCATACACTTAGCTGACCATGAAGTGGGTACTTATCTCAATACACAGTTCTTGACATTTGAGTAGTCTCCTTTCCCCAGTATGTGGTTCCTCAAGTAGATGAGTGTAGATCCCTTCAGAGAAGCACAGGGAGAATCATTATGATAGCATTTGCCATGATCTTATAGTGTCCTTCACTCATGAAACCCAGCCTTGATTTCATTCAGTGGTTTTTGGGTTAAAAACTGAATCAGGTCCAGAAACTTAGCAAGGGATTGTGACATTTTATTGTAGCAGTAGTTCTGAACCTTTATTTCTTTATATGTATATGTCTATATGTATCTACATATATATACATAGCCTCTATGAGAGGAGGAATCAGGCAGCAATAAAAAGAGAAGGAAGGCCTGGGTGCTTTAACTTAGTGCTAGTACTCAAGTGCCCAAAGTAGAGCAACTGGAAAACAGGTATTAGCAAGAAGGATTGGAGGACAATGGAGCTGATGCACTTGGTAACCTAAAGCCTAGAATACAGCGGTGCTCTGCAAAGAATACTCCAAACCATATGTTCTCAAAATCTAAACAAATCCAAAAAGGCATTCCATGTTAGTGAGACTTTATAATTCTCTATACCTTTCTCTCCATTTTCCATTCCTGCCACCTTAGTTCAAAAACACTGTCTTCTCTTGCCAGGACTGTTGCAAAGCCTTTTTACCACCCTCTTTGTTGCCCTTCTATAATTACTTCTTCATTTGTTAGTTGGAATGATCCTTCTAAAATATAAATCAAATCAGTCTCCTACTTAAAATCTTCCAGTGGCTCCCCCATGGTACCTGGAACAAAGCCCTCCTCCTCTTTAAGGTCCTGTGTGATCCAGGTTGCAACCTCTCTGACTTCATCTTGGAGCATCTCCACTTCACCACTCTCCTTCACTACTCTAATTATGTTAGAGTTATAATATAACTCTAATTAGTGTATATATAAAGGTATCATCGGCATATAACAAACTGAACACATTTAAAGTGTGCTACTGCTAAGTCACTTAAGTCGTGTCCAACTCTGTGCGACCCCATAGACGGCAGCCCACCAGGCTCCCCCGTCCCTGGGATTCTCCAGGCAAGAACACTGGAGTGGGTTGCCATTTCCTTCTCCAATGCATGAAAGTGAAAAGTGAAAGTGAAGTCGTTCAGTCGTGTCTGACCCTCAGCAATCCCATGGACTGTAGCCTACCAGTCTCCTCCATCCATGGGATTTTCCAGGCAGGAGTACTGGAGTGGGGTGCCATTGCCTTCTCCAATTTTAAGTGTACTATTTGGTAATTTTTGACATTTGTATACATGCATGAAACCATAAACACAATCAAGATTAAAAGCATATTTATCATCTCCAATTTTCTTTTGTCTTTTCTACTTCCTCAGTCATGCCTTTCCATGTCTTCTTACCCCCCAAGAACAGATGATCTTCTTTCTGCCACTATGGATATTTTTTTCTGTAATTTTATGTAAATGGAATAATACAGTATGTGTTCTTTTTTTAGTTTCACTTCTTTCACCCAGCATAACCATTTTGAGGTTCATCCATGTTGTTGCTATATCAATAGTTCATTCCTTTTTTTATTGCTAAATGACATTCCATTGAATAGATATAGCATGGTTTGTTTATCCAGCCACCTATGGTGAACATTAGGGTGGTTTTCAGGTTTGGGATATTAGAAATAAAGTTGCTTTGAACATTTGTCTATAAGTTTTTGTATAGACCCATACTTTCATTCCTCTTGGGTAATACCTAGGAGTAAATGGCTGGGCCACATGCTAGGTATATGTTTAACTTTTAAAAGAACTACCAAACTGCTTTCCAAAGTGGTGATATTATTTCACTTTTCCACCAGTAATGTATGACAGTTTCAGTTGCTCTACATTCTCACCAACACTTGGTATGATCAGTCTTTTTTAATTTAAAATGTTGTCACAGGTGTGTTTTAGATTAATGACTAAGAATGTTGAGTATTTTTATATGTTTATTTGCTGTCTGTGTTTCTGTTATAGAGAGGGGTTTGTTGAAATCTTTTGCTCATCTTTTTTTAAGTTGAACTGTTTCCTCATCGTTTGATTTGAAAGTTCTTGATATATTCAGGGTTAAGTCCTTTATCATATATGGTATTTGGAAATACATTTTCCCAGTTTATGGCTTTCCTATTCTCTTATAAATGTCTTTCTGAAGGCAGAAATTCTTAATTGTGATCAAGCCCAGATTTATCAATTTTTCATCAATTCTTTCATGAATTATACTTTTCATGTAATTTTCAGACACATCTTTGTCTAACCCAAGGTCACAAAAATTTTCTTCTATGTTTTCTTCTAGAAATTTTAAAGTTTTAGGCTTTATGTTTATAACCCATTTCAGTTAATTTTTATAAGGCATGTGATATTAATCCATCTCTTCTTAAAATGATATTCAATTTTACCAGGAATATTTGTTGAAAAAGCCTTCCTTTCTTCACTGAATCGCATCTTTGATAAAAACCGGTTGGTGATATAAATGTGCATCTGTTTCTGGACTCTATATTCTGTTCCATTGATATATTCGTTTGTCTTTAAACTAATACAAGTGTTACAGACTGTGACTTTATAATAAGTCTTGAAGTTTATTAGTGTAAGTCTTGCAAACTTAACTTTTTTCAAAGTTGTTTTGCACTACTTTGCATTCTTCACATTTACACATGAATTTGAAGGTCTGCCTGCCAGTGTCTCTAAAAAGTCCTCTCGGGATTTTGAGTAGGGTAGCATCTTTCTATCTTTGAAAATGTAAAGTTTATTTCACTTTGAGACCTTTTCAGTTTTTGGTTTTCTCCTGACATAGATTTTTCTGTGGCTGGATCCTTTTTCTCCTGACATAGATTTCTCTATGACTGGATCCTTTGCACCATTCAGATTTCAGTTCAGAATATCCTCAGAGAGAACTTTTGGTTTAAATTCACATCCTTCATTGCTTTATATCAAAACATTCTCTTTTACTGACTTTACAGCATTAATTACTGTCTGAATTTAATCTTGTTCATTTGTTTTAGTTACTTATCTGACTATCCAACTTATAAGAATAGAAACCTTGCTTGTCTTATATCCCTAAAGTTGAAAAATGCCTTTGACAAGCAGACACTAAATATTTGTTAGATGAACTATTGACTATTTGATAAATGTGCCTCTAAGTAAATATTCCACTAAAATGGAAATATCATAGTGCTAGTTAACACAAACTTATTAACTTATTATGAAATAATAAGGCATTTCCAAAATAATATTTGATTTAAAATAAAAGAAGCTAGTTAGAATTTTGATACAACAAAAGCAACAATTAAAAAGTATATTATTTATGTGCTTGATTATTTAAAGTAACTGCTGCTGCTACTAAGTCGCTTCAGTCGTGTCCGACTCTGTGCGGCCCCAGAGATGGCAGCCCACCAGGCTCCCCCATCCCTGGGATTCTCCAGGCAAGAACACTGGAGTGGCTTGCCATTTCCTTCTCCAATGCATGAAAGTGAAAAGTGAAAGTGAAGTCGATCAGGTTGTCTACTGGAAAGTTATACAGTCGTGTCCAACTCCTAGCGACCCCATGGACTGCAGTCTACCAGGCTCCTCTGTCCATGGGATTTTCCAGGCAAGAGTACTGGAGTGAGGTGCCATTGCCTTCTCCGATTTAAAGTAACAAACAACAACAAAATCAATTTATTGAGCCATATCCATGTTTTGAATGTATGAACAGAATTCTATCCTTAAGAAGCTCATACAGAACAAACTTATGGTTGCCAGGGGTGAATAGTGGGGGATTTGGGGGTGGACATGTACACACTGCTATATTTATAAAGGATAACCAACAAGGACCTACTGTATAAGCATATGGAGCTTTGCTCAATGTTTATGAGTTTGGAGGAGGGGAGGGGAGTTTGGAGGAGAATGGATACATGTATATGTATGGCTGAGACTCTTGGATATTTACCTGACACTATCACAGCATTGTTATTTGACTACACCTCTAAAAAGTAAAAAGTTAAAACATAAAAAAGAAACTCATACAATATAGATACAAAACCTAAAACCATCTCAATATCTCTTGTAGGGGTACAAACAGACTTTTCCTCATTGTTCTATTTCCCTCACTCAGAACCTTCATTTATTTAACCTGCTAAACTCATGCTGCTGCTATGCTGCTATGTCACTTCAGTAATGTCTGACTCTTTGTGATCCCATGAACTGTAGCCCACCAGGCTCCTCTATCCATGGGATTCTTCAGGCGAGAATACTGGAGTGGGTTCCCATTTCCTTCTCCAACTAAACTCATACTGAGCACTAATGATGTGCTAGGAACTAAGCTAAGCTATGGGGATAATAAATAAATAAAGCCCCCATCCCTTCAAGAAGCTACAGATTTTATAATTTCAATAGTTTATGGAGAAAACTACAATAGAAAAGAGAGGAAATCATGAAAAACAAGTGAGCTTCTCTTCACTGGTTCCTTTTCAAGTGGCCTTCATTCAATATTTATGCCTCATGGTGGGCTTAGCTTTCCCCTTCCTCAGCCAAGTGACTCAGAGGCAACTACAGATCTAGTGTTCTATTATTAGCCTTCTCAAACCTGATTATTCTAAGAAGCACTTCCCACTGGCAACATGGTAATCATGTTTAAATATAACTCTCCATGATCAATCTAAATCCCCAGATTTTTTACCAAGTTTCTCTGTGGCTTAGAGACTCTGCTTTAAAAAATTTATTATTATTAACCCACATTTTAATGATCCTAGGTTACTTTAACATGTAAGGTGTGTGTGTGTGAGTGAGAGAGAGAGAGAGAGAGAGAGAGTCTGTGTCACCACAGTACTAAAAAGGAATTCTTTGCATAAAGACTTTTGGCTCTTGTAGGCAGCCTTCCTCTTCCCCTTATATTTTTGCTTGCACCTTTCAGATGTTCTAGAGTTAAAGTCAGGATGAGAGCTAGTAGGATGTTTGTATAACAACTCATAATTTATGGTTTGTATAATTATAGCAATTAACACTTATTGAATGTTTCTTATGTACCAGGCACTGGGCAGCATGCCTGCTTTCATTCTATCTTTGCATTAATCTTATGAGGTGGGCTTCCCCTGTGACTCAGATGGTAAAGAATCCACCTGCAACGTGGGAGACCTGGGTTCAATCCCTGGGTTGGGAAGATCCCTGGAAAAGGGAAAGGCTACTCACTCCAGTATTCTGGCCTGGAGAATTTCATAAACTGTATAGTCCATGGGGTCACAGAGAGTTGGACATGACTGAGCGACTTTCACTTCATTAGGAGGTGGGGACACTTATTTCTCCATGTTATCATATAGACTCAGATAGGATGAATAATTTCACCTAGATTACACAAGTAAGAGAATAGGATTTTAACTTAACCCTGTCTGTTTAGTCATAGCTTATATACTTAGTCACTATAGTATTAATAACATATATATTTTATCTTTAAGTTTCTACTTCAAGGTTGAAAGTGAAGTCGCTCAGTCGTGTCCAACTCTTTGTTACCCTGTGGAGTATAGCCCACCAGGCTCCTCTGTCCATGGGATTTTCAGGCAAGAATACTGGAGTGGGTTGCCATTTCCTTCTTCAGGGGATCTTCCCAACCCAGGGATCGAACCCAGCTCTCCCACATTGCAGGCAGGTTCTTTAACTTCTGAGCTACCTGGGAAGCCCACTTTAAGGTTAGAAAATACTAATATTAAAAATTAAGAATGGTTTCTATATCCTTTGCAACCCCATTTTCTAGGCTTTTTGTATCCAACGTGTGTTCAGGTGCTCAGTTGTGTCCAACTCTTTGTGACTCCATGGACTGTACTCCATACCAGGCTCCTCTGTCCATGGTGTTCTACAGGCAAGAATACTAGAGTGGGTTGCCATTCCCTTCTTCAGGGGATCATTACAACCCAGGACTCAAACCTGCATCTCCTGAGTCTCCTGCATTAGCAGGTATATTCTTTACCACTGAGTCAGGGCAATGATACTAAAATTGCTCACTTTATATATTTATAGACATTTTTGTTTTTTAAAACAAGCTGTTCGTAGAAAATTTTTGCCTCTGTGAAGTACAAGGCTATGGCTGACCTTTAAGTTATTTTTGTAATTTTGACTATAGGCCATTTATTCTCTCTCATGTTTGTAACTTCTGAGAGTGGGAAGGAGAGCTTACGAGTTAGTATAAAAGATAAAAATGTCAATATCATAAGAAATAATGGCACGATTTTTATAGCAAATCTTTCTTAAAAATTAAATTACTCTTTTTCGAACTGTAACAAAAGGAAAACTATAATTACTTTTTAACTTTTCTTGGTTCTAAACTTATATCCTATTACTTTAGAATAAAATATTTGTTTGCTTGTGGTTCTGTTGTTAACTGTATAAAATTAACTTTAGTTTCTTTTAAACAGTTACCCAATTTTCCAACAACTTTAAGTTCTAAATATACTAAAATTACTAAATTATACTAAATTTAGTATACTAAATTACTAAAATATACTAAACATAAAATACTAAATATGCATGCCTGTATTCAGGGAAAATAATCAACTAATAAAACAAGGTTTTCAATAAATACTTTTTAAAAATCTCCTTTCCCCCCGTTTTTACTAAGCACATTGTATTTTCCTTTTGATATTAACTGTTGCCATCTCCCTGGGTATACAAATTTGGTGATGAACACTTGTTTTATTGATTTCTTGCCTCTCCTAGAAAGGGACAATGAACGACCTGAACCCACTGCTGTTCCTATCCCTGGTGGGCAAATCACGGTTTATCCAGTTTGCTTTTGTGAGCAGTACTGATGGCTGTAATCAAATCAGTTCTGGGGCAAGCCACATCGAATGTTAAAAGTCTGATATGAGTGGTTCAGCCTAACAGATGATGGAAACTATGCAACTGTCAGATAATTACTATGCTTTAGGAAAATAAAAATGTCTTAGTTAATTTACAAAGAGAGAAAAAATCTATATTAAAAGGAGTAAAATTGAAAAGATAATCAAGAATATTAAAATCCCAAAAGAATTTAGGCTGAGGAAAGGATTCCCATAAGATGCACAACAGATATCATATAGACTCACAGATCCATCTAATTAATGAGTGGTTACTAAATATGATAAATGTAGTTCATTACCATTTTAGAAAGACAAATAGGTAATTACAGGTAAACTATCATTCCAACACTAAATGGAATGTGGATGACATATTACTTGGGCCTTTTGTTTTCTCCCACTTATTGAACATCTACTGAGATTAGAACATCACAGAAGTTCAGACTTGCAAATGAAAAAAAAACACCAAGCCAGAAACATAGATAAAAGCCTATTAAAATAAACTCCCTGGAGTATCTACATTTTGGCTGCAGTATAGTCTTGCTTTATTTACATATTTAGAAATCAATTTCCCATTAAAAGGAGACATTATGAAGAATTTTAGCAAGTAAGACATTGTGTTGAAAACTCAGTAGATGCAAGTGGGAGATACAAAGTAAAACATGGCTTCATTTTTGCTTATTCTCTCTTTGGATGAGTCTTGGTCTGATTTGGTGCACAAATGTGAAAGCTTAGATGCATAGTTTGGTTGCATAGTTTGGTTGCATAGTTTAGATGTGATTTTGATATAGATATAAAGACTGGGGAAAAAATGAAAATAGTAAGTACTACTTGGTGACCAGATAAAAGCATTTGTGAAAAACTGAGTTCTATTCTTAAGGTATCAGTAGACTTGTCACTCAGACAATAAGAAAACAAGGGGATATTGAATAGGAGCTATGAATTGCAAAGCATTTGTGCTATGCTTAGTTTGCTTATTTGCTCAGTCGTGTCTGACCCTTTGTGACCCCATGGACTGTAGCCCGCCAGGCTCCTCTGTCCCTGGGGATTCTCCAGGCAAGAATACTGGAGTGGGTTGCCATCCCTTCCTCCAGGGGATCCTCCAGGGATCAAATCCAGGCTTCCCACATTACAGGTAGATTCTTTACCATCTGAGCCATCAGCGAAGCAGTGCATTTAGTGTACTATTTTAGAATTATGAAAATGCATTCATGGGAAACCCTATGATAAAAAGGATTTTATCATTTATTTTTAAAAATATATTTTTTATAATTAAAAAAAATATACTCGTGTATTAAATGTACATAATATAGTCATTCATTTGTTCATTCAAAAATATTGAGTATATAAGCTAGAAGCTGAGTGAACAAAATAAACTTTGTTGGAGTGGTCTTTGCTGTTGGAATTTAAAATCAGATAAAGAAAAGGCAGCAGCAGCAGCAAAGAAAAGGTAAACTCATGGTGGAAAAAAAGCACAAAAATAAAATATAGCCATCATAGTCAAAAACAAACACCAAATTCATGAGAACAACAATTGTTAAAAAACACTTGTATGACACCTAACACCTGTACACATACACAAAGATATAAACCAACAGTGAGGCATTGGAGAGACTAGGATCAAATGAAATTAGGTCAGAGGAAGTAAACAATTACATTTAAGAGGGGGAAAGAGCAAAATTCGTTCAAGTGGAGTGGGAACGGTGTATGAGACAGGCCAAACAGTTTTGGATAGGTGAACCATGTTCAATGAAAGCTTTTCCTAGCAGATTCACAGAGAATGGGAGTGGGGAACATCATTAGTTTTAAATTCTGATTGAAACATGTAAAATATCATGTATGAAACGAAAAAAAAAAAATAATAAAATAAAGTGAAAGTGAAGTCGCTCAGTCGTGTTCGACTCTTTGCAACGCCATGCACCGTAGCCTATCAGGCTCCTCAGTCCATGGGATTTTCCAGGCAAGAATACTGGAGTGGATTGCCATTCCCTTCTCCAGGGGATCTTCTCGACCCAGGAATTGAACCCGGGTCTCCCGAATTGCAGGCAGACGCTTTACCATCTGAGCCACCTTTGTGACCCTATAGACTGTAGCCCTCCAGTTCCCCTGTCCATGGGATTTCTCAGGCAAGAATACTGGAATAGGTTGCCATTTCCTTCTTCAGGGGATCTTCCTGACCCAGGGATTGAATTCATGTCTCCTGCATTGGCAGGCAATTTCTTTACCACTGAGCCACCACAGAAGCCCATACAAACAAGAGTCACGTGGTATTTATCAATGCAGAGATTGTCTTTCCAATGGGATAAAAATGCAGATTTATTCCACTGTGAAGAGATTTCATATGTGAAAATCCGATGTTTTAGAACAAATAAGGTGCTGATTAGTTGCATGATACAAGAGCTGTTTCATTTACAAGGGAATTTTGCCACAGCATTGTTATTTAAATAGTAAATTCCTTTTAGGTGTTAAAAATATAAAGTTACTTTCTAAGACGTACTTTATATACTCTCTTCCCAAGATCATGTGTATTTTACAAAAGAATGTATCCATTTGCCATTCAATAAAGCAACAAGAGTCCTACCATTTCAGTTAGCTATTTATGTCAAGAAGGCTTGGTTAAAGTTAAGATTTTCTGATTCCCCTTGAAAATAGTCTTCAATGGTCAATGGGGCTGTAGTATACAGTTTTTAGGCAGGGACTGAATGAAGAGTAAATATGACATTATTTTTCAGTGATGTGCCATGCATACTAATTATTACAGTGGCTTGAAAGAAGACAATTTCATCTAAGAATTGTTCCAACTCCCCTCTATTCAATGGCTTTTCCAGCGTCACTTATCAGTTTGAAAACAAACTGATTTAGTTTAGATTTGCTTACTGTCAGTTATCTACTCAATAAAACACATATAACCCAAGCATGCTAAAAGTACAGATGATATTAAAACCTAGTTACAGTTTCAATTTCCATGCTTGTGATGGGTCTGTTAAGATTTTCTATTTCTTCCTGGTCCAGTTTTGGAAAGTTGTACTTTTCTAAGAATTTGTCCATTTCTTCCACGTTGTCCATTTTATTGGCATATAATTCTTGATAGTAGTCTCTTATGATCCTTTGTATTTCTGTGTTGTCTGTTGTGATCTCTCCATTTTCATTTCTAATTTTGTTGATTTGATTTTTCTCCCTTTGTTTCTTGATGAGTCTGGCTAATGGTTTGTCAATTTTATTTATCCTTTCAAAGAACCAGCTTTTGGTTTTGTTGATTTTTGCTATGGTCTCTTTTGTTTCTTTTGCATTTATTTCTGCTCTAATTTTTAAGATTTCTTTCCTTCTACTAACCCTGGGGTTCTTCATTTCTTCCTTTTCTAGTTGCTTTAGGTGTAGAGTTAGGTTATTTATCTGACTTTTTTCTTGTTTCTTGAGGTGTGCCTGTATTGCTATGAACTTTCCCCTTAGGACTGCTTTTACCGTGTCCCACAGGTTTTGGGTTGTTGTGTTTTCATTTTCATTCGTTTCTATGCAAATTTTGATTTCTTTTTTGATTTCTTCTGTGATTTGTTGGTTATTCAGCAGCGTGTTGTTCAGCCTCCCACTGCTGGGCATACACACTGAGGAAACCAGAAGGGAAAGAGACACGTGTACCCCAATGTTCATCGCAGCACTGTTTATAATAGCCAAGACATGGAAGCAACCTAGATGTCCATCAGCAGATGAATGGATAAGAAAGCTGTGGTACATATACACAATGGAGTATTACTCAGCCATTAAAAAGAATACATTTGAATCAGTTCTAATGAGGT
>NW_011495079.1:3356328-3360619 GCF_000754665.1 Bison bison bison
AAAATTTAAAAAAAAAAAAAAATTAAAAAAAAAAAAAAAAAAAAGAAAGCTGAGAGCCAAAGAAAAAAAAAAAAACAAAAACAAACAAACAAACAAAAAAACCTAGTTACAATAATAAAAGTATTCTGGCCTGGAGAATTCCATGGACTGTATAGTCCATGGGGTGGCAGAGAGTCGGACAGAACTGAGCAACTTTCACTGGGCTCACATATCAATGTGTGTCTGTTAGTTGCTCAGTCGTGTATGACTCTTTGTGACCCCATAGACTGTAGCCCACCGGGCTCCTCTGTCCATGGGATTCTCCAGGCAAGAACACTGGAGTGAGTTGCCATTCCCTTCTCCAGGGGATATTCTCAACCCAGGGATCCAACCCTGGGTCTCCTGCATTGCAGGCAGATTCTTTACCGTCTGAGCTACCAGGGAAGCCCCGTATATCAATAGATAATTGAAAGTTGCCTGGTTGTCTAAGTGATTTGAGTCAACTATCAGCTCTGGAGATATGTCTGGCACTGGTCATTTAAAAAAATATATAAATTGGGCTTTATTTTACAATGAATAAATCAACACTCAGAGAGAATAAATAACTCTTCCAAAGTTCCACAGTATCAGTTCATAAATATCAGTCTGACTCCAAAGTTTGAGCTATTTCTACCATGAATGGACCACTTTCTCATCTCCTTCAGCTAACCCACATCTACAGCTCTATTTTTTGTGGTCACTCTCAGTGATCATATAAAACTCAGAGGATATATCACTGTAAAGAATATTCTTCCTTACATGATTACTCTGGTAGGGAAGAAAACACCAATAATCAGGCAATGGCACCCCACTCCAGTACTCTTGCCTGGAAAATCCCATGGATGGAGGAGCCTGGTGGGCTGCAGTCCATGGGGTCGCTAAGAGCTGGACACGACTGAGCGACTTCGCTTTCACTTTTCACTTTCATGCATTGGAGAAGGAAATGGCAACCCACTCCAGTGTTCTTGCCTGGAGAATCCCAGGGACGGGGGAGCCTGGTGGGCTGCCATCTCTGAGGTCGCACAGAGTCCGACACGACTGAAGTAACTTAGCAGCAGCAGCAGCAGTCTCCATCTTTGTGTATACTGGGTTTAATCTTAAAAAGCTGTTGGGATCAGCCAAAGTGGCATTGGTCATTTTTGATATGTGAAATATTTATAGTTTAGCCATCAATTGTAATTTGCTCATCTCTAAATTTACTAAAAAGTCATCTTGAATCTTTAGCAATGGATTCGTACTTTGACACTCTCTTGAATTAATAAAAAAGATGAATTACTTATTTGACATTTTGTGCTGATATTAATTTAAATAAAATTAAAGTGTTTTCCTGGCTTCCCAGGTAGTGCTAGTGGTACAGAACTGACCTGCTAATGAAGGAGACATAAGAGATGAGAGTTTGATCCATGGATTGGGAGGATGCCCCAGAGGAGGGCGCGGCAACTTACTGCAGCATCCTCGCCTGAGAATCTCATGGACATAGAAGCCTGGTGGGCTATAGTCCATGGGGTCACAAAGAGTCAGACACAACTGAAGTGACTTGGCATCATGCATGCGTGCAAACTGTTTCCTAATTCTTTGACTCAGATAGCAAGGGCTATCATTAAATTGATGGCAAAAACTCTGGATGATGCAACTAACAGTCTAAGTACTGTTTACCTAAGAGGATGATGCTTTCTAGCAATAGGATGAAGGCTTGTGGGAATCTTAGATATGAAAGAAGTAGTTCCTTGCAGTTACAAGGGCAGAGAAAAAATATTTCTAGAGAGAAAGAAAAGGAATACACGAGGTTCAGACTCTCTCAATTCTTAGAAATACGGACACAACAAGGAATTCTTATATAATCAAAATTCTTAGAAAGCTAAGTGATATTCTACAGCTAAAATCAGAAGTCAAAGCTCTGTCTCAGGGGATTCTCTCTAGATGCAACCATACTCAAGAAAGATTGACAAATCAAGGGAAGTATCCTGGAATCAAAGTAGTAGATTCCTGGAGTAGGAAGGGATCTTAAATATCACTAGTCCATCTCTCTGTTTAAGATCTGAATCAATGGGCAACTTCCTTGGCACACAATATTCAGATTCCAATACTGAGAACTCATTTTTCCCTAAAGCAGTGAATGCCTTTCATCCCTTGTTGAGTTCAAAAATCTATTTCTTTTGAACTTCTATTTCCATAACAGAAGTTGAACCACATTTTGAGGGACTTCTTTTTACTTTCATGTAACATTTTGCCTATACACAAGCATTTGCTGTAGCCATAATTTATATATATTTAGGTCTATAATTTAGATTTTCAGAGGGCATGGTGGGAGCCAAGGCAGGAAGATAAACAGACTTTAGTTATGTGCTCCAATATAGAATTTTCATGGGCTTCCCTGCAATGTGGAAGACTTGGGTTCGACCCCTGAGTTGGGAAGATGCCCTGGAGAAGGAACTGGCAGCACACTCAAGTATTCTTGCTGGGAAATCCCACAGACAGAGGAACCTGGTGGGCTAGAGCCCACGGGGTCTCAAAAAGTCAGACATGACTGAGGGACTAACACACATAAAATTTTCTTAAGTTCTTTGCCAACATGTGGAGCTGTTGCCAGTAGTTCTTTGATTTTCATCCTGCTACTGTCTCTTAGGTACTGCTCCATCAACAACCTCACGGCACATAACCAGCTTATTTCAGAGTTGAGACGAGAGAATCCCTGTCTCTCAGTCATTGGTTCAGTACTCTTTCTTACAGAATAATCCCTAGACTCATAGTTCAAACAGCTCAGCCTCAACTAAACCATGTTCTCTATCAACATAGTCCATCTTCTGCTGGCAGTTCATCAAATGACTGAATGAACAAATCAATGATTCTGGCTTATTTAAAACCATATGTGACATAGAGGTGACTATAATTGTTTTTATATTAACTTTTTAAAAACAGATTTAAGTATTATAATTCTATGGAATAGTATAGAGAATAAGAATCAAAACAGTCACCATACAATTTTATAAATTTGTTTCAGATTATTAAGACATACTAAATTACAGATATATTTGAAGCTCTCTGTACATCGTTCTTCAATCTACTGATATTTCCACTTCTCCATCCCTAATTTTTTGGTTTATCATTTTCTATGGGCTGGATTGGTGACGAGTTTTACAATGAGCTTTATTTTTCTTTATGAGGCAAATACTGTAAAATAATATTTTATTTTACTGAGTAGGTGCTACACAGTAGTTTATCCTAAAATTTCCATTTATGCACAAGTTTTGCTTCTAGGTTCTCTTTCCATGTCATCATCACTTTGTCTATTTTTGTATCAATTCCACAACATCTTAATTAATAATACAGTTTGGGCATCTGGCAAGGCAATCTTCCCATACTTTTCAAAACCACTTTGACTTATTTTGGTTCTGTGTTCTTTTTCATTAATTTTAGTATATGCTTTTCATGCCTCATGAAAAACTCTGCTGAAATATCACAGTGGCTTTAGATTTTAAATTGGGAGATAAATGCCATCTCTATGAGACTGAGCTGGGACATTTTGAATATGGTCTATTGCTTCATTTAATCACAACATTAGTATCTTTCAAAAATGTTTTGCAGTTTTTTCCACAAAGGTCTTACATATCTTTTAATAGATTTACACCTAGGTAATTTATACACTTGTTGCTATTGTGAAGGAAGAATCTCATATTATATGTGAGATATATGTCTATAACATGTTACATGTATGATCAGATCAGATCAGATCAGTCACTCAGTCGTGTCCGACTCTTTGCGACTCCATGAATCGCAGCACACCAGGCCTCCCTGTCCAACACCAACTCCCGGAGTTCACTGAGACTCATGTCCATCGAGTCAGTGATGCCATCCAGCCATCTCATCCTCTGTTGTCCCCTTCTCCTCCTGCCTCCAATGCCTCCCAGCATCAGAGTCTTTTCCAATGAGTCAACTCTTCCCATGAGGTGGCCAAAGTACTGGAGTTTCAGCTTTAGCATCATTCCTTCCAAAGAAATCCCAAGGCTGATCTCCTTCAGAATGGACTGGTTGGATCTCCTTGCAGTCCAAGGGACTCGCAAGAGTCTTCTCCAGCACCACAGTTCAAAAGCATCAATTCTTCGGCACTCAGCCTTCTTCACAGTCCAACTCTCACATCCATACGTGACCACAGGAAAAACCATAACCTTGACTAGACGGACCTTTGTTGGCAAAGTAATGTCTCTGCTTTTCAATATGCTATCTAGGTTGGTCATAACTTTCCTTCCAAGGAGTAAGCGTCTTTTAATTTCAT
>NW_011495079.1:3360719-3361620 GCF_000754665.1 Bison bison bison
AGCCCCAAAAAATAGTCTGACACTGTTTCCACTGTTTCCCCATCTATTTCCCACGAAGTGATGGGACCAGATGCCATGATCTTTGTTTTCTGAATGTTGAGCTTTAAGCCAACTTTTTCTTTTTTTTTATTTTTCTAATTTTATTTTATTTTTAAACTTTACATAATTGTATTAGTTTTGCCAAATATCAAAATGAATCCGCCACAGGCATACATGTGTTCCCCATCCCGAACCCTCCTCCCTCCTGCCTCCCCATACCATCCCTCTGGGCCGTCCCAGTGCACCAGCCCCAAGCATCCAGCATTGTGCATCGAACCTGGACTGTAAGCCAACTTTTTCACTCTCCACTTTCACTTTCATCAAGAGGCTTTTTAGTTCCTCTTCACTTTCTGCCATAAGGGTGGTGTCATCTGCATATCTGAGGTTATTGATATTTCTCCTGGCAAACTTGATTCCAGCTTGTGTTTCTTCCAGTCTAGCGTTTCTCATGATGTACTCTGCATATAAGTTAAATAAGCAGGGTGACAATATACAGCCTTGACATACTCCTTTTCCTATTTGGAACCAGTCTGTTGTTCCATGTCCAGTTCTAACTGTTGCTTCCTGACCTGCATACAAATTTCTTAAGAGGCGGTCAGGTGGTCTGGTATTCCCATCTCTTTCAGAATTTCCCACAGTTTATTGTGATCCACACAGTCAAAGGCTTTGGCATAGTCAATAAAGCAGAAATAGATGTTTTTCTGGAACTCTCTTGCTTTTTCAATGATCCAGTAGATGATGGCAATTTGATCTCTGGTTCCTCTGCCTTTTCTAAAACCAGCTTGAACACCAGGAAGTTCACGGTTCACATATTGCTGAAGCCTGGCTTGGAGAATTTTGAGCATTATTTACTAGCATGTGA
>NW_011495079.1:3361727-3363613 GCF_000754665.1 Bison bison bison
TTATATATATATATATATATATATATATATATAACATGTACCATATATATAGGAGATTACTATTGTGTTTTTTATATCAATCTGATACCTAGCAACATTGCTAAACTCCATAATAGTTTGTAGCTCCTTTTGGATATTCTATGGATGTAACATTATAGATCACATGTAATGTCAGTTTGTATCTTCCTTTACAATTATTATGCCCCTTATTTCTTCTTATCTTATTGCATTGGCCAGGACCCTAGTATATTTGAATACAAGCAGTGATATATATTTGCTTTATGTTTCATATAGATAACTTTTATCAGTTAAAAGATATTGTCTTCCAAACATATCTTGTTAATGGTTTATTTGTTAATCTTATGAGTGTAGAGTTTTATCAAATGCATCATAACCACCTACTGGGATAATTATATATGTTTTTTTCCTTTACCCTGTTGACATTAATAGTTTTCCACATGTTAAAACATTCTTGTATTTTTGTGATAACAACTGGCTAATTTTTATAACCCTATAAATTCTGATATTATCAGCTAAAATTTTTTCTTGGGACAGGATTTTCAAGGTAGAAAACACAAAGCAAGAGTTTTGTCATTAGGGATCCAGTGGTCCATCTTTATGTGTGTGCATACACATACATATATAAATATGCACATACATTTACATAAAGCATATATCTACTCACATAAACAATATGTACATACATATTTACACATACACATATAAGGAAGGATATAGATAAAGGTACTTATACTTGTCCATTTTATTCAGGACAATCACTAAATTTTTCATTGTTACTAACACTATTCTCATAATCATTTATAATAACCATATATTATTATCAATGTAATCATGAGAAAAACAATAAAGTGAGGCTCCACATCACTTTGGATTGCCATTTCCTTCGCCAGGGGGTCTTTCCAACCCAGGAATTGAACCCTGGTCTCCAGCATTGCAGGCAGACACTTTACCATCTGAGCCACCAGGGAAGCCAAGGAAGATATATAAGTCTAAGCAATTTTATGAGCAATATTCACTTGGCTAAACACCATAGTGTCCTCTTAGTAACATTGTTTAAAATCTCTAGAGCTCATTTTCTCTTATAATCAAGAGTTTAGAGTGAAGAGGTAATGGAGGGGTGAAAAATCTTACTATAAATGGTATTTGAAAGTTCCTTGTGTGGCTCCACATGGTGTTGCTAGGGAACATAGATTCTTCGTATTTGAAAACCTAGAAAACCAAGGTTCTTATTGTTTTTGGCCACGATCTAGGTCAAGAGTCTGATTTAAGATAGTCTAGAGATGACTTAGCTTCAAAGTATTTGAATATTTATGTTTTATGATCTATCTTCACTAAAGAAATAATTACAGGCGTTCTCATGTTTTGAAATGGGAGACTATATATCATTCATTATTTTTCAGTTTTTAGAAGATACATAACTTTGAAATATCAGAATAGTAGGTAAGGGTATTGTGATTGTTAATATGTGTCAGTTTGATGGGACCACAGGTGGTCAAATATGTTTGGTTGAACTTTATTCTGGGTGTGTCTGTGAGGGTATTTTTGGATGAGATCAACATTTAAATTGGCAGACTGAGTAAAGCAGATTGCCCTCTCTAATGTGTGTGCGCTTCATCCAATCAACTGAAAGCCTAAATAGCAAAAAGGACTGACCCTCCCTTAGGTAGGGAGAATTTCTCCAGCCTACATACCTTCAGACTGGGACATCAGCTCTTTTCCTGCCTTCAGAATTTAAATAAAACATCACCTCTTTCTGGTTCTCAAGCCTGCCTCCTTTTTTATGGAAACTATGCTTATCATCTCTCCTAGTTCTCAGATCTTCAAACTTAGACTAGAACTAAGCCATCCATTCTCCAAGCCTACAA
>NW_011495079.1:3363713-3370631 GCF_000754665.1 Bison bison bison
AGCCTACAAGTCTCTAGCTTGCCCACTCACTCTGCAGATCTTGGTACTTGTCCACCTCCACAATCACATGGGCCAATTGCTTATAATAAATCATTTTTTATGTCTTTCTCTATCTCTGTATCCTAGTAGCTCTGTTTTTCTGGTGAAACTAACTAATAAAAGCATAAACTCTGTAGCCAGATTACCTCAGCTTGAATCACAGCTCTGTCACTTACTGCTTATATGATTCTCAGCAAGTTATTAAAATCTCAGCATCTTGTTTTCCCCATATTTAAAAAAAGAAAAGTAATATCACTTACCTAAATGGGGCTTTGTGAGAATTAAACAAGTAATTACATTTAAGACACTTAGAAGAATGCCTGACCTACAACAAGTGTTCATTAAACAGTATCTATTAATCATGATGTAGTTATGGTGGTGGTTGTCACTTTTTTTATTATAGAATGTATTTTCACATAGCAGTATTATTATGCTTTTATTACTTCTTAAGCAAACATAACTTACTCTTGCCGATGTTAATCTATAGCTAGATAGCCCAGTGAAGAATTTACACCCTCCTACCCAACGGGACTTTCTAGAAGTCCAGGGCTTCCCAGGTGGTGCTGGTGGTAAAGAATCCACCTGCCAGTGCGGGAGATGCAAGAGATGCGGGTTCGATCTCTGGGTCAAGGAGAGGAGCCTCTGGAGTAGGAAATGGCCACCCGTTCTAGTATTCCTGCCTGGAAAATTCCATGGACAGAGGAGCCTGGCAGGCTACAGTCCAGGGGGCTGCAGAGAGTTGTACACGACTGAGTGACTGAGCACACATAGAAAACATTTCCAGGAAGACTAGAAGCAAATGTAGACTCTGTAGGTAAGTGAGGGCCTCCATGGAGTTACAGAGAAGGGAAACCAATCTAAATGAGGCCACTGGATATACCTGATAAATGTGTTTTATAAAAAAGGGGGCAAATATATGAAGGTATAAAGTATATTTTCCTCAACTTCATAAAAATTGATGAGTGCAGAAAGAGATTGTTGTTACATCCAGGTATCAGTATAGAAGTAAATGCCACCAGAATTTAGAACTGGAAGTGAAGAGAATTCTGTATGTGAATTGAAATCACCAGGGGGAACCTAGGTAGATGGAACATAATTACTCAAACTGTAAAGTGCTCAGGGTGTTGTATTAATAATCTGCCTATATTTTTTAAAAGTGCAAGGCATTTTTGAATGGTCAATATGGTCACAAGCCTTTCATTAAATTTAATAATCGAAAGTATTTTTTAAAGTACATACAATGGATAAGTCATAACCATACCAAAAATAAGTGCAAGCCGAGAAGGAAAGAGGAATCTAGTTCTTCCTATTATTATATTTTTTCATCTTTTTATAGTGTTGAAGAGGCTTATACTCAAGTAGAATGACAGAAATGAGTGATTCCCTCTTGACAGGTACAGATTTTGGAGCATTATTTTTTCCTCAAAGCAAACTACACTATTCCACTCCACATCATAAGAGAAAATGAAGATATGATAATGAGTTTTATTAGAGAGCATAGTTGAAGCATTTGGTGGAATTTTAGGAATGGATCTTTAAAATGACATCGAAATACATCTTAGGAGTGATCTCTATAGTTTTTTAAGCTGAAGACTATTTGGGTTAAATGAGTCATTTCTTGAATCATTAGGACTGCCTTTCTGTTATGGAGGCACCCTTTTGCATCAAAGGCTATCTCTTAGGGCCCGCAACTAGGAGTCTTGATTTGAAATGATGTCAGAAATGTAGGCAAATCAACAAAATACACTGGATACATCTATGGACTTTTACAGGCAGTGGACAACGTTGTTCTTTCCATTTAATAATATGAGAGTGCCCATTCTTACTACCTGCTGTCCGTGAATGGTGAATAGAAAACAAAAAGCCCTATATGGCACCTAAATAGAAAGTGATGAAATAAATCTTTGCTTGTTTCAAACTGTCACTTTCGAGATCAATCTTTTCTGAGTAATAGTTTCATGACTTTTCATGAAGTGCTATTCCAAAATGACTGCTGCTGCTGCTAAGTCGCTTCAGTCGTGTCTGACTCTGTGCGACCCCGTAGATGGCAGCCCACCAGACCCCGCTGTCCCTGGGATTCTCCAGGCAAGAACACTGGAGTGGGTTGCCATTTCCTTCTCCAATGCACGAAAATGAAAAGTGAAAATGAAGTCGCTCAGTCATGTCTGACTCTTTGCGACCCCATGGACTGCAGCCTACCAGGCTCCTCCGACCATGGGATTTTCCAGGCAAGAGTACTGGAGTGGGGTGCCACTGCCTGCTCCGCCAAAACGACTACATGGATCATATTTATATGCTTTTAACTTTCACCTTTTTCCAGTGGTCATGTATGGATGTGAGAGTTGGACTATAAAGAAAGCTGAGCGCAGAAGAATTGATGCTTTTGAACTGTGGTGTTGGAAAAGACTTTTGAAATTCCCTTGGACTGCAAGGAGATCCAACCAGTCCATCTTAAAGATCAGTCCTGGTGTTCATTGGAAGTACTGATGTTGAAGCTGAAACTCCAATACTTTGGCCACCTGATGTGAAGAGCTGACTCATTTGAAAAGACCCTGATGCTGGGAAAGATTGAAGGCAGGAGGAGAAGGGGATGACAGAGGATGAGATGGTTGGATGGCATCACCGACTCAATGGACATGAGTTTGGGTGGACTCCAGGAGTTGGTGATGGACAGGGAGGCCTGGCGTGCTGCAGTTCATGGGGTCACAAAGAGTCGGACATGACTGAGTGACTGAACTGAACTGAACTGAACTTTCACCTGCAAGTGGACGTTGTCTAGTTACAGAGAGCGGGGACTACTCTCTAGCTGTGGTGTGTGGGCTTCTCACTGCAGTGGTCTCTCTTGCTGCGGAGCACAGGCTTTAGGCATACCAGCTCAGTAGTTGCAGCTTGTGGAATCTAGCACGCAAGCTCAGTATTTGAGGCACATGGGCTCAGGTGCTCTGTAGCATGTGGACCAGGGATTGAACCTGTGTCCCCTGCATTGTCAGGCAGACTCCTACCCTTTGTACCACCCAGGAAGTCTGGCCTTCCCACCTTTTATTAACAGTGAGTGAACTAATTCATTACACAGTAGGCAGATAAATACAGATTAACCTAATGAACGAATGGAGAGGTAAACATTTTTATCACAGATGAGTCAAGGGAAAATGCACTTATGAGCCTCTATAAGACTGTTGTCAGCATTCATTTAGTTGGACAGCCCTATAACACTGATTTAGAATCTCAACCTACCCATAAGGAATAAACTGTGAAGTTTTGGCAAGGTATTCTCATCCACTTTTATCTCGTCATGTCTTGCTATTTCCTGTTGTGAGTATTCTAGGATTCGGGCATATCAAATAATTCACAGAGCCCTGAAAGTACCCAGCCTTCACTGTGTTTACATTTGCCTTCCCTTCTGCTTGGGTTGCTCTTCCTTTATCTGCCTTTAAGATTATACTTAACCTGTGAGATTCAACTCAGGTGTCAGATCACCTACATAGCCTCTATTAATTTCTGGACAGAGTTAATCAACTCCTTGACCCTTACCTATTTCTGTGATAGCAAGTATCACTGTACTGTGATTAGTTTTTTGTTTTTTTTTTACCTCTGCTAGGCAGGAGCTTAAATGAGAAACACATACCCCAATAAGTAATCAATTTTTAGGTTACATTCATGTAGCCATATTCCTTCAACTGCCAAGGGTTTTGATTTCTTGCAACTCTACTCCTTTAACTATCATAGATTCCTGACATTATGTCTTCCTAATTTCAACATGGGCTCAAATCCAGCACTGAACTGAATGTTTCTCATGTTTGAAGTGTGTTGAGTAGAGCCATTTCTTGTTCTCATGTTTTGTATAAACATGCTATGTATTTTATTGTTAACCTTTAATGAATGACACTCACCTTATTTGTCACACTTGGTCTAAATAAGTTATTTCATTATGTCTGTCAGAGCTAACACTTAGGGCTAGTTATTAAAACTGGGGAAGTAAATTTTCGTTATAACATGGGTGACCTGAAATGAGGAGAAAGGGAACTCTGAAGAAAGTGAACTACTGACTGTATCTAGAAAAGTAGAAGTCAAAGTATAGGTAAGAAGTGGGAATGAAGGCTTAAAAGATACATTGCAAAAAGAGTGAAATTTCAAGTGATTTAGATCCTTATCTTGCCTCTCACTTCTTGAATAGATGCTTTATTTTCCATCTGTGCGCTTCATTTTCCTCATTTGTTAAGTTAGGGAACTGTACTTAAGTATACCATCAGTATGACTTTTGCAATGTGTAGGCACAAGGATATTAGTATTTGATTAATTAAAAATTAAATTAGTGCTTTTAACTTTATATCACCACTACAAAAGATCTTAAGCAATAATATTAATATAATCACAGATCTAATGAGCTGTATCGGAGAAGGCAATGGCACCCCACTCCATTACTTTTGCCTGGAAAATCCCATGGATGGAGGAGCCTGGTGGGCTGCAGTCCATGGGGTTGTGACGAGTCGGAACGACTGAGTGACTTCAATTTCACTTTTCACCTTCATGCACTGGAGAAAGAAATGGCAACCCACTCCAGTGTTCTTGCCTGGAGAATCCCAGGGACAAGGGAGTCTGGTGGGCTGCTGTCCATGGGGTCACACAGAGTTGGACACAACTGAAGTGATTTAGCAGCAGCAGCATCAACAATGAGCTGTATATTTTTGCATGCACATTAAATGCATGAACAATAATGTTTTTTTTAAAAAATCCATCCATATACATCTAGAATAAGAATAGCTAATATTTATTTAAGGGTTATTGTGTGCCCAGATATTCTAGCTCTATATTTGCATTAACTCATATAATCCTAACAATATACATTTTAATTCTGATTTTACAGATGTGAAGTTGTGGCACAGAGAGGTTAATAACTGCCCAAAGTCACACAGCTTGAAACTGGCAGAATCAGGATTCAAACCCAGGCAGTCTGTAGCCACATTTGGGAAACAATGGACAGGAAGATGTCTACAGTCCATTCTAGCACTATGCCTCTCTGACTTTACTTTTCTCTGGAGCACACTCTTCTGAGTTCCTAAGAATGTACTTAACAAATCTACTTAGTTTAATAAGTTCCTCTCAAAGAGAGTCTAAGTTAGACTGCATGTGATTTTTAGCCTTTTCACTTTCATCTCCTCACAGTTACATGAAATTGCTCAGTTATCCACAAATGCTAATGTCTAATTTTATTGCATTTTCAGAAAATGCTTTATCTGACATTTCCACAAGAAATACTCATTTGTTACTATGAAGAGGCTGTATAAAGTTACCTCTTTCCAAAGGAATCAGTATGTCTTTGAAATTTAATAATTTACTGAGTACCATATGCTGTTTTGTTTAGTTGTTAAGTCATGTCTGACTCTTTTGCAACCCCATGAACTGTAGCCCATCAGATTCCTCTGCCCATGGGATTTCCCAAGCAAGAATACTGGACTGGATTGCCTGTTTCCTTCTCCAGGGGATCTTCCTGACCAAGAGATCAAACCGACATCTCCTGCATAGAAGGTGTATTCTTTACCACTGAGCCACTTGGGAGCCCAAGTACCATTTAGGTATTCTCAGAAGAAATAGCATGCATAGAAATTCAGAGATGGCAGGAGCTTAGATATTATCCTGTCCTAATACCAAGCAGTGACTTCTTCTTTTCTGCTTCCTTGAACACTGGACTTTCAGCTTTTGGTTTCTGGTCTCCTATATGGAGAACCTACTACCTTCACCACTGGTTCTTTTGTTCGTTAGTAAGTACACCTCATCCCCTTTATGAAATCAGATGTGTGTGTGTGTGTCTGTGCACACTACTCATACGTACATGATACTCATTGATTATTCTGTGGTTTTTCAAGCAAAATAGAAGTTTACTTTCTTTTTGAAAAAGTTATATATACTTATAGAATATATAACATTCATTTTTAGTAAAGTTAATATATTTTCATACTAGAAGATAGTTTAGAAAAATCTGAAAGCAGATATAAATCAGATATAATCCCAGGAACCAGCCCTTTTGCTAATATTTTGATATTCTTTTCTTTTAATATGAGTATTATGCATGTGCTAGTATTTTGCATGTATCTGTTTTAAACTAATTTGGGATTATTTATATTCTCATATTTTTTCATGTATAGTAAGGCTCCTCCTCTACCACATACACTTAAATCAGTTTTCAATAATGTTTTTGAGAAACAGACATAAAAACAGTAAGGGCTTCCATGTCTAGACAAGAGACCAAATTTGACCTTCTGCCTAAAATAAGAAAACAAAGACAGAATATAAGAAATGATGGTTTGTAAGGCACTGGACATGAGGAGTTGAGAGACAGAAATTTTGAGAGACAGCAAACAGAGAGTCCTGTGACTGCCCAGACTATAGCCATGAGGGAGTTTCCAAGCTGTGTTCCAGGAACAGGGAACTCAGAGTGGTGGACTCCCAGTGCTGGTGACAGTATGGAAAGATCGAGGTGACTAGAGTTGTCAGTTGACAGAGCATATAAAGGAGAGAGGTATATAGAGATAAAACTTCAAAAAAGGACTCCCCCAAATAATCAGTATGATCAGATCAGGCAAATGAAGAAATGACTCGACCTTGGCAAAAGAACCACTTGAAAGAATTATTGGTACGAGTGCCCAGTGCCAATTCAGGCCCAGTAATTGTGCCTGTTACCATCAGCCAGATAAGAATTAAGTAGAGCACACAGAAGAATCTTGCTTAGAGGAAACCAGAATTGAAAGAGACACGTGTACCCCAATGTTCATCACAGCACTGTTTATAATAGCCAGGACATGGAAGCAACCTAGATGTCCATCAGCAGATG
The DNA here is from genome assembly GCF_000754665.1 of Bison bison bison. NCBI lineage: Eukaryota > Metazoa > Chordata > Mammalia > Artiodactyla > Bovidae > Bison > Bison bison. Next base: position 3,370,582 of record NW_011495079.1, read on the forward strand.
AATGGATAAGAAAGCTGTGGTACATATACACAATGGAGTATTACTCAGCC